>NC_133533.1:26936868-27249674 GCF_048544455.1 Silene latifolia | reverse complement strand
CACTTTACGAAACAACTGTGAAACCGTCTCAATTCTACTCAAATGCTCAATACTCAATGAAAATCCGGAAAGAACACATGGTCATGTTCCTTAAACTACCAATTATCAATTCCTAAGGTCAATTTCACAAGGGAAATTCATTTGGGGGAAAAGCCCCAAATTTTCGACATTTTAGGGTTGAAAACCCTAATTTTGTCGACTCAAATCAAGCAAATGTGGATGTTTAATGCAAGAATAAGACACATACCTCGATTAGTCATGATTAATGCAAGCTTTTGATCAAATTTTGACAAAATATCAACGGAATTTGAGAGAGATTTTAGAGAATCTGTATTTATTATTATGAATAAACACGGGTTTCTGTTGAGTTCTTACTCAGACAGGGACGAACCCAGGAAAGGACGCAGCAGGTGTTGCGCCTCTTCCAAGAGTCGCAGCTCTTGCTGCGCCTCTTCCTCAGCTTCCCTCCACTTCGATTTTCAAAAATCCCTTACAAGTTCGTTATTCGTGGGCCCATCTTTGGTGCACCTCTACTTCAACACATATATCGTATATTTGATCCGTTTGATGTTTCTTCTTCATCCGGACCCGTATTTCCGAGTAGACTACGAATCGTCGTAGTACTTTATCAAGACTTCGCTCGCAACAACGAGCGTATTTTCCCTGACGGTGTTTCGACACACCTCAATTATTTTCCCAACGAGAGTTCATGACAGCCGATTGTTCTTCTCGAGACATGGAGTTCAAGATTTTTGCCGGAGTTCGCTTGAGACCGACGCGAGCAGATTCCACCCAGCAGTTTCCACCGACGTCCTGCTGTCCTTCAAAAAATTGTTATTTCTCCTCAAAGAAAGAAGTCTCGGGTATGATCTCTTCTTATGGCTGGCGAGCTTCCTTACGTAGTCTAATGGACTTTAAACGACCCTCCCCGATAGTCGACAGACTCTAAAAGGTTCCCGACGACAGGTCCTTGGCTCAGACCCCTTGAGCCGCCTCGCTTCGTCATAGTCGTCAGGTTGTAATCTTTGATTGACCTGATGGCTATACTTTGACTTTCGCCTTGTCCAAGCCTCAGTCAAAGTGGAGGCTCTGTAGATACCTCATTTCTGCACCTCCCGCAAGCCACCCGGTGATGATTGGGCCGCATGTATGACAATTCGTAAGTTTATCATCAAGTGATAGCTCAAATACTTGTGTCTACCCCTTGGTCATCATCTACGCACCATTACGGTCGTTTTGACAGTAATTAGAGTTCATTTAGAGTCCGGTCAAAAACCGTCTTCATTTTTTAATAAACCGTTTAAAATGCCGAGTCATAATGTTCTGGAATATTCCGGATATTTCTATTCCGTATTTCAATCTTTTAATCTTTTGGCAAAATATATCCCGGAATTATATTTTAAACAATAAGGAAGTTGAGATCTACCGCAATTCCATAATAGAAACGCGTAAAATCTTTCTTCCGCAGGAGGAAACTCCTGGGGAAAGGACGCAGCACCTGCTGCGCCTCTTCCCCAGCTCCTTTCTGCGTATTTTCAAATCTTTTCGAGATTTATTTCCAAAGTTTTACCGAAACCCTAATTCCTAATTAGTTTGTTCTAATAAACTTAAGTTGTAAATAACTTGTAATTAGTCTAATTAATTTGAGTCCGTTTTATTGCTTTTGTGACCAAGTTCATATGTAAATAATCTGTTAAATCACTTTCATCCGAGTCAGTCATCAATAATCAACCATTAAAATCACCGATTAACATTAACAACATGCAGTTCCGGCCTCACAGCCAGAACTCACCTCAGAAACAGACGCAATGACCACTGCGCCTCTTCCAAGGGACGCAGCACTGCTGCGCCTGTTCCGGGTTGAGTTCTGTCTCCAAACTCCCGTTCTTGCTTTGACCTAATTAGTTACTTTACGTATTAATCAACTATTACTCGTATTATCATTACTAATCTGTTCGTTTTCTACCCTTAATTTATTTTCTCCTTTTTCTCAAAACATCCGTTTTAAATGTATTTTCAACGTAGATCAATCGAACCATTGTAATTATTGTAATTTTAATTATTGTATTATTATCGTTTGTTTGTATGTTTTCACATGTAGTCAACCTTAAATTTCTACTTCGACATTAATGTATGTTAAATTACGTGTTCACCAACTTAGCTAATTTCACATGCTAGGATCAAAACGTTGTTTGTTGCATTGCATGCATATAATCGACAACATATCAAGTATAGATAATTTCCCTAATCATTAGTAGAGGCCGCTATCGAGGCAGGCGGGATAAGGTGTTCGATCAAAAGAGCTTCCTAATACGTACCCTCACCCCTTACTCCAGATCTCTGTGAACATCCGTATTCATTGACATCCAAGAGAGTCATTCTAGACATAGAATGCTAAGGGTAACGAGTTCTTGGTGTCTATGTCATTACTTTGTGTCTTGACGTGACGCGAAGTATTCGAACGGTTTCCAATTTTCCACAATAAATTGGTGGCGACTCCACAAATGCAAAATGCTTGTTCCCAAGCGATCCCGTGGGCCCCCCCATTGTCCACACATCCCCGAATAGATCACCACAGTTTTTAAAATAATTAACGGGGTCAGTACTAATTACATAAAACAACAGCTGCAAAGAAACAGTATTACAATTAACTCAATCAACACAACTCATTCAGCACAACTCCATCTCATCTCCACAAGTACTCCTCGCCGCCAGTGGGGGACCGCAGCCGTTCCCACCTAAGCCCCGCTCATCTCCATCGAGCGATAAACCCATGTTCATTAATATGCACATCCCCTCTATGGCGGGTTCCACAGCGGGCGAATCAAGGCCGTGCAGCCACTCCCGCAAGTGACTCCACTCAGCCAGGGACGCACCGTGAAGATTAGGGCTGAGCAAAATAAACCGAACCGATTTTTTAAACCGAAACCGAACCGATAACCGAATTAAGAAACCCGATAATTCGGTTTTTTCCGGTTCGGTGCCCGAACCGGTTTTTTTTGGGAAATCCGGTTCGGTTTCGGTCCTAAAAAAGCAAAACCAGACACCGGTTTTAAACCGGTTTAGTTTTTTTCCGGAAAAAAACAATAAAAAAATGACATAAAATAAACAAAGACGTATGATTTGGTTGAATTAATGGGGATGCATGATGGTTTAGGAAGGAATTTAAGAGTTAGGATGGAGAGGTGTGTTGAAAAGCGTCAATTTGGGAGTAGAAAAAGTTAAAACCGGTTTATAAATTCGGATTCGGATAACCGGTTTTCGGATCCGGTTTTTAAGTTGCTAAAAAACCGGTTATCCGGTTTAAAACCGGGGCGGTTTCGGTTTGGGAAAAACCTGTTTTTGAAAACCGGTAGCCGAACCGGTTTTCAAATTCGGTTCGGTTAACCGGGTTTGCTCACCCCTAGTGAAGATCAGAGATAGTTATACAACAATCACCTTACACAATCAACAATTACCAAAATCAATGCAAATACGATAAAGAATCAACAACAACAACAACAACAACAACAACAACAACAACAACAACAACAACAACAACAATCACCAACAATACTATGTAACCAATACTGAGTAGGGAAACCCTACCGGAAATGCAAACACCACAGACGGTCTAGCAGCTAATCGGAATCTCTCCTCAACGAAACTTCCTCCTATAACACGTATACATACAATTACTAACACAATCATACAAATCACCCAAAAACCCCCAACATTACCCAATTAGGGTTTAACCAAACTGATCAAAACATTATGAAAATTATATAAAAAGCTTACCCTTGACACAATGATCACAACGGTGTAAAGAACGAGACAATCCGACTATCCTAGCCTTGGGGTTTGTTAACAATGCGAAGAACACAAACTACGTAACTTCTCTTTTTCTCAAAAAGGTTTTTAGAAAGGTTAACAGTGATTAAGAATAGTGACGGCCACCCTTTTATATTAACCTCGCATCATTAACAAAACCCTGCTAATCAACCCGTAACACACACTTACTCGATCGAGTAAGTGACTTACTCGATCGAGTGGCCCTTACTCGATCGAGTCCCCAACTTACTCGATCGAGTACCCTACAGGCAGTCTACTGTTTTGCATCAAAAACTTCTTACTCGATAGAGTAAGCCCCACTTGATAGAGTACTCATAGACACATAAAACAGTAGTATTACAATGTGGGTCTCGTTATTTCCTAACTATTGTTGATGATTTTTCCAGATCTACTTAGGTCTATCTTTTATGTCACAAAAGTGTCGTACAAAAAACTCTTATAAATTTCTTTGCTTAAGTTGAACGACAATTTCAAAAAGAAAATTAAAATTTTACGAAGCGACAACAACAGCGAGTTTAAATGCCTATGTGTGACACTCTCATACCCATCGACCAGATAGTCCATACTACTACTCCCACGGTTGACAACTCAACCATTTCCTCCACGACATCTTCCGCCGAACCCTCACCTTCTCTCCGCGAGACAGAAACCATCCCCACGACAACTGCCCAACCCACGGCAGCATCCCCCGACCCCACCATACCCACGACACCTCCTGAAATGGGTCGTGGTCATCGCTTGAAGTTCCCTAATTCGAACCTCAAGGACTTTGTTCAACCGTCTACTCGCCCCTCATCTCACTTTCTCACCACTTCATCATCGTCTTCAGGTACTGAGTTTCCTATATCTAACTATGTTACTTATGATAAATTTTCCCCTAATCATAAAGGTTTTTTATCGGCTGTGACTAACCACCACGAGCCTAGTTATTTTAAAGAAGCAATGCAGGTTCCCGAATGGAAGAACGCTATGCAGCTTGAAATTGATGCACTCGAGAAAAACAATACTTGGACACTTGAGCCTCTTCCTCCTAAAAAAAGGCGATTGGTTCTAAATGAGTTTACAAGATCAAATATAATGCTGATGGTACAATTGAACTATACAAAGCGCAATTAATCGTTATGGGCAATCGGCAAATTGAAGGGGTCGACTATAATGAAACATTTGCTCCTACCATTAAACTTGTCACCGTTCGAACTTTGCTTGCCATTGCCACTGCTAAAAATTGGAGCCTACATCAGATGGACGTTCACAATGCTTTCTTACATGGAGACCTCGACGAAGAAGTCTACATGAAGCCTCCACCGGGCTTTCACTCTTCCACCGATGTCAAAGTTTGTCGCCTACGCAAATCTCTCTATGGTCTTCGACAAGCACCCCGCTGTTGGTATACTAAACTTGCTTTCACTTTACTTAATTATGGTTTTAAACAGTGTCCATATGACCACTCTCTCTTTTCCATATCCACATCCACTACCGAAGTTCACGTTCTCGTCTATGTTGATGATCTTGTTATATGTGGTAACAACAATGCCATGATTACCAAATTTAAAAACTATCTCAAGTCGTGCTTCTATATGAAAGATCTTGGGGCGCTAAAATATTTTCTTGGTCTTAAGATTGCTCGTAATAAAACGGGAATTTTTGTATCTCAACAAAAGTATGCTCTCTATATCCTTAATGAAACTGGGTTATTCGGGTCTAAACCCGCCTCGGTTCCATGGAGCCCAACCACAGATTGGCTACATCAAACACTGCTCTCTTAAAAGACCCACAACCCTATCGTCGACTCGTGGACCGTTTGGTTTACCTATCCATTACTCGCCCGGAGCTCATCTACTCGGTACATATTCTAGCTCAATTTATGCATGCTCCAACACAGGAACATCGGAACGCAACCCTACAAGTTGTCAAATACCGTAAAAATTCGCCCGGCCAAGGAATTCTTCTTAGATCCTACAACACTCTCAGTCTTCAGGCCTATTGCGACACAGATTATGCCATTTGCCTTAATAGTCGACGGTCCATCTCTGCATACATTGTCTTCCTTGGCTCATCTCCTATCTCATGGAAGAAAAGAAACAAGCGACAGTCTCTCTTTCCTCGGCTGAAGCCGAATATCGTGCCATGGCCTATACAACGCGTGAACTGAAATGGCTCAAAGGGTTACTTACCTCTCTCGGCATACCCCACAAACATCCTATTGAACTTCATTGCGACAATCAATCCACACTTTACATTGCCTGCAATCCGGTATTTCACGAATGCACAAAGCATATAAAGGTTGATTGTCATTTCATAAGGGATGAGATTTAAAACGGTACAATATGTACAAAATACGTTGATACAAAACACCAATTGGCAGATATATTCACAAAGGCCCTCGGACGTACTTCATTTGACGAACTTCTCTCCAAGTTGGCGTTTCTAAACTCCACGCTCCAACTTGAGGGGGGGGAGGTAATACCACAATATTCCTGCCAGCCATAGAGCTGTTGCTCTCCTTCAATCAAGGCTCCATATATTCCCCTTCTATACTTGTAATATATTATAGCTGTTACATATTCTTCCCGTAAATAGCTCGATATTGTTAGTGTATATATAGCAAAGCATATATCCTGTATAATGCAAGTTCATTCAATACAATTATCTATGATTCTATAATTCTCTATTTACAATAAGGGATAGGAATGTGTTCAATAATGAACTCGAGTTGGTGGAATACTATGATATGAAGTTTCCTAAGATCATGACCGCTATTTACAAGGGTTGTAAGACAATGACGAGTTACAATATGTACCGATTTGATTTGATATGTCAAGTGAGTAATTGGTGTTGTTTGCTTCATTTTATTGGTTAGTTCCTTGATATTGTTTGGCTTTAGCTATTTACTTGGTGGTGAGTAATATTGGTTTGCTTCTTCGTGTTGTCCTGACATTCATTAACTTTAGGATTCCAGAAACAATAGGTTGTCCGATATAGTTAATAGTTTATCGAGTAAAGTGTAGACATATGCTATGTGTTTTAACACCTTGTTTCTACTGATTTTAACTACTCTTAATGACTATTGGTGCACTCACCGTAGTGTGAATTTGTTCTATATTTACTGTTGGTGGGCTTGCAGTTGGTGCCTAGTGTTGCAGTAAAGAGAATTTGCGATGGAATCGATGGTGGCAAGCGGTGGAGTTTTGGTGGGTATGTTGGGTGGTTCTTTGGTTGATTGAGATAGGATGAAGGAGGTGGCTACGATAGAGGGAAGAGGAAGAGAGGAAGGGTGGGAGGGGGAGGGCGGAGGAGGTATTGGTGCTGTAGAGTGCGTGAATATAATTAGCTAAATTACAGTTTGATTTGGTGATAGTTTAGCGTCAGAGGAGGATTTTAACTTCTACATTAACAATTAGGAATCTAGGAAAGTTACCATTTTCTCATGATAAGTGTATTCACTGTTTTGGTACTCTTCTGTTTGGGATATTTTGTTTATTGCAATATTACGCTCGTCGATAATGTCGAGGTTAGTGTTTAGCTGTTCTTCTACTGTACTGGTTTTTCCAAAGGTCTTAAATTTGGCTTGCTTGGATTTTATGTTTGTTGTAGGTGATGATCAGTGGAGATGATCAGTGGTGATGAAGTATTCCTTCATATGGCTTTTGCATTGACGTTGTGTTAATGCTTATCAAGTTGTTTCCATTTCTGTTGTTCCACTTGTGAACATTTAATCTCATGGTTGACTCTGGCTTAGTACATTGGTTTGTAATATAACAAATAGTGCATGGTTTTGCGCCAGTTGTGGTCAGTATTGGGTTCGTTTTAGAGGTTTTATTTGTTCCCTTTTCTTATCAACAATCAAGACCTTAGTTCTGAAAAGCGCTGCTTAATGTTTTGCAAACTACCAACACACTGTACTAAGGATGATGTGACGAATGATTATAATGGTGTGCTTGCCTTTTTAAGTGAAATTGTATCTTGTCCAACATCATTACAGTTTACAATGGTATGTTTAATTTGGAGCGAAGAGGCTATTCGAGTTATGCTTTCTTGAAGGGTGCTCTCCAGTTCCTTCTTTTTGGAACCGTTTTTAACTCTTAACGTATGTTCGGTTCCTGCCTATTTTTGTGTTCATGTTGTATATGGGTTCTTCTATCACGTCTTCAAAGATGTGTCTGGTTGTCTAATTTAGGATACACAAATTCTGATTTGTGACGTGAGACAAGCTTGCAAGTGGGAGAGGTAAGTGGGAGTGCCCCTTTGTCTCATGTCACAAGCTTGTGACGTATTCACACCCGTCACCATCAAGATGAGCTGTTTAGGATAATCGTCTATAAGCTTAAAATGCAGAGTAAGAAACTTCAAATGACAAGATCATCATATTGGTATTTGGGTCACTTCATTGTTTAATTCACATTTCTTTTCCAATGACATAAAGGTAAAAATGGTGGGCCACCCCCATAAAGAATTTCTTTTCTAATTTCAGGGCCTAATTATACTTCTTATTTTTTTTGGCAATGCCACACTGCCAACCATAATACAATTTGCACATATTGTACTCTCAAATATATAATAAACACCCCAACGGAAAATATAATCTGATCAACAAGTTAAGAGACGATGGCGATGATGATGGTGAGCGGTCACAAGATGAGATTTCTAAGCTTATTAATATCGTTTCGAAGGGGGTTTCTATGGAGGAATTCTCTCTCATCCACTTTCATAGTGAATCTAAAAAACAACGACCTCTATCTTACTTCCAGGTCTCTCTTTTATCCCTTATATATTATTATTATTATTATTATTATTGTTGTTGTTGTTGTTGTTGTTGTTGTTGTTGTTGTTGTTGTTGTTGTTGTTGTAATGTTGTTACAGTTGATTAATTATTTATATTAAAAATCATTTACAACTTTGCGACAAGGATCATGTTCCATGGATCAAACAGCTTGTTAAGGACTCCGAGCTTCGTCATGTTCAGCATGCCATCAAGAAAGGCGTTGTTTTGCTACTCTCATTTTATTTGGCCGACTCTTTATGCCTCAATGTTCAGAAACTCTCCAAAGTTGTTGACGACTTTGCTAATTTTTGTTGCTCACTGTAAGTCCCTCAACCTTGCTAATTTTTATTGTAGTTCATTATATATGACTACATATCTTGTCATCATGTTATTTTCCATGTCCAGTACTATTACAACCAATGTTGCGAGGGTATATTGTTGCATCCCTCTTCTCTCTATGACGTAAGCTCTAGTCATATGTGTTGAATTTCATTCTCCTTTTGTCTTCCATAATGCCAGATATTATTACTTGGAGTGGACAACTAAGTCTTCATTTCTTCGTTGTACTCATTTATGTATGTATATATTTACCTGTTGATTCTTTTCCCCCAATGCGCTGATGAAGAAGAGGATGATGAAGAACAAACTGTAAGTGCTGTTGGTACCTTTATGTTGTCTACCATATATACCACTTCTCTTGCCTTTAAGTTGTAGTATCTATTGTCATTCTACATTTTTTTTGTTGATGCAGGATACTATTGTCAATGATATTAAGAAAGTTGTCAACAAGATGAGACCTTTTCAAATTGCAAAGGTCGAACTTCAAATTTTATTACTTATTGATTATCGATTGCTTATCACCCTAACAAAGATTGAAATGTTGTTTAATGGATCAAATTATTTGCCAACACCATTTTCTTTGTCACTTGTGTAGAATTATGACTACACCCGTTTGCTGATAAATAACTTCAGAGGAGATGGTGTGACTGAAAATAAAACTTCGCCAAATATATATGAACCTTCATTTGCTGACGTTCTGAAAACTGTTTATAACATAACTTTTGATTATTTAATAAAAGTTTGCGCTATAATAATAATAATAATAATAATAATAATAATAATAATAATAATAATAATAATAATAATAGGCAAATTCTTGTCTCAGATGACCATTTTTGTCTCCAATAAAAAGGCAGAGTTTATAGTCATATGTGAATATATGGCCATAATGGTCCAGCTAATGTTTACAGTTATGATAATTTTTATTCCAAGTTGGTCACAATTGACGATAAAGAATAAAAAAAAAATATAATAATAATAATAATAACAACGGATAGACACAATAAATGAATGCGTTTTAGTAGATGCGGGTTAGTGAAAATAAGAACCGTTAGCATCTAACTAATGTCCGTACGATTCTACAACAACCAATGTATGCCCATATTACAAGATACTTCCTCCATTCAACTCCGCTCTACCACTTTTCTTTTTCACGTTTGTCAACACGTGTTTTACGCGCTAAATATCCTTAGCTACGTATTTGAAAAAATTATAAAAGTTATATATTTTTAATGTAACCGTAAAGACGAATCAAGCAAGATCTCATATGAACATATTTTCACTTACGTGTCGAGAGAAAATTAAAATTGAATACTCACTCGTGAATAGTGTACAAAAAATGAAATTGGTTGAGTGGGATTGAGTGAAAGAAGTAATTGTTGTATTTCGTAATTAAACTCATACAACTTGAGTGAATGTCCGCACATCCAATTACTTCCAAATTGTTGGTGGTGCCCACTGCCCCACAACCCTAGTTATTCCAGTTTTTTCTGTAAGTTTCTATTGCCGTCAAAACACAATTATCGGAGCAACAATACAGTTAAAGATGCCCACAATTGTCCGCATAATTAAGGTCGCAATTAAGGTGGTATTATTCTTCTATCTTTTACTTTGTCGGAATTAAAGGTGCCCCACTTTTTTTTTTTTACTTTTCTTTTGTTTTTCATTGGGATAAGGGTGATCTTTCCCCAATAATTTGTCTAAGTTAAGGTCCGTCTTAAAGATGTCGCACATCACTCCGTTTATTTTTGTTTTATTTACATTTGCGTGTGAATATCGTTTTAACTTAAGAAAGTCTTAAACAATAGTTTGTGTTTTTTCCGATTAGCTAATTCTTTGTATTTTTATACATTGGTTATTAAAATTCGAAACGGGCTAGCCATTTTTTTCCTAATAAAATAAATCGACATTGATAGATTTTATAATCGGTTTTCATCTTCACAATTAATAACGGACATAAACATAATTCATATTTGTGGTTTTTTTTTTGTTGTGGTTTGCCTATTTTTACATTGAGTGGTATTATTTTAAACTAGTTTATCCGCATTAAGTAAAATTATTGCTAGAAGACATTGACATTTCCTACATATAAGATATAACTACGACAGTGAAGTTCTTTGCACGTTATTCCTGGGAATACACTTTCTAGTGCGAACTCTATCAATTTCCCAAGTATTTTACCATCTTTTCAAGTTGTTGTCACACATGAAAAAAATAATATCAATTATTGGACTATTGACTTGATAAACTAGTGGGTTTGTGGACATTAAAGAGATAAGCAAAGCCGTAGTTGATCTTCACTTGTTTAGTTATTTATTAGTAAACGATTTCAAATTACATAAACGGTTGATGAATGTGATTTTTATTAGTATACGATTTATTAGTATAATCAAAATAATTAAGGTGATTTTTTTGAGGTTAACTATATTTCGAATGCATCTACGGTTGATGAACATTTGTCTGAAATTATTGGGATAACCGATCACTTCCAACCATTGTCGGATGACTCGATAGTTTATTGTTCTTTCGAGACGCTTGAAAATTATTTGAACAACCAAGCCAATGTTAATATTCTGATGACAACTACTTTCTCATTTAAGGACCCATTCAAACAATTAATATGGTATATTAACAATTTCATTTTTGCATAAAAATATTATTGTTTATTGTTTTTTATAAATTTATTTACACCTTTGTTAAATCATGTATGGATTTGGGTTCAATGCCTTCAAGTGTAAAACTAAGAATATCGACCTAGATACTAGGATGGATCGTATTTTTGTGGTTGGCAATGACAATCCGCAAGTTAAAACAATCGTATGTGTCGCTGGATTTGGTGATAAGAATTGGCCCGTAAATTTGTTTGAACTCAATGACAATGTTAAAGTTGTTTGCTATAAACATGGTGTCGGAAATAAAAAAGAAGATGAAAATTTTGTAGACCTTTTGTCAGAATTCGTAATGTCGTCGTTGAATTTGAGATGAACTTATTTTCTTTTAGAGTTTATTCTCGTCTTAATTTATCACTTATGTTTAATTGTGTATAATAATGTATTTTTTTATGACGACTCAGAATGTGTTCTGGTCACACTACTTCTTCTGTAGCAAATACAAAAAGTTGCGAGTGATAAACAAGATTGATGATATGGTTGATTGTTGCAAATAGACTTTTGAGAACGTTGTTCAAGGGATTTGACAGAGTTGTTAACATGGAGACAAAAGATTTCAAGCGACCCGGAAATTGATGATCCTTTATTTACGAATGATAAACCTAGATACGGATCTCAAAATAATGAAGAAGTCGATATTATGTTAATGTAATATAAGCCATTTCCGAAGCGAATGCTTGTAATGTAGATTTAATTTCATGGTATTTTTAAATCATAAGTATAGAAATTTCTATTTTAAAAAACTTCTTTTAGGTTGAAGTAATTACGTAGCTCAATTGTCTTTAATAAAAGAACAATGAAAGGCAAAAATGACCGGCATGGAGGAATTATAATAATAAATAAATAAATAAATAAAAAAGAAGAAGAAAGAAGAATAAATTGAAGACAGCAACAACAACAACAACAACAACAACAACAACAACAACAATAATAATAATTGTGGCAAAAGACTAATAAACGTAACAATATTCATGGCAAAATATAAATAATCCGTGTCAAAAGTTTAGGATGTTGTGGTCATATACATAATATAAATTTGACGATATATTATGACAATATATACCTATTGATTAATAATTTTTTTATGGGACCCCTTTTTCTACGGCCCAATGCAGTGCGATCGTAAATCTAATTGATTATGCTAATACTCCTATTGATTATTGAACTTACTTAATATTTGATGAACTAATGGGTTTATGAAACAATAAAGATATAAGCAATGCCATGTTAATCTCCGCTTGTTTAGTTGTTTATTAGTAAATAATTTCAAGTTATATAAGTTTGCTCGATCATTTAGCTCATAGTCTCTTATTTTAGATATGTTGCTAATTTTCTAATCATGTAAAATGTTTTTTTTTTCTAAAGCATGTTCTATGTCGTCGATTCAAAGGGCAATACGGAACTCATATATAATCACCTCAATTACATGGGTTTTTCAGGTTAACTATGGTTCGAATGTATCCACGACCAAGAAAAGTTTGTGTGAAATTAATGGGATAATTGATTACTTACCACCGTCGTCGGATGACTCTATAGTTTACCGTTTTTTCGAAAACGCTTAAAAACTATTTGGGCAGCCAAGCCAATGTCAATCTTCTGCTGACATCTAAATTTTATTTAAGGAAGCATTCAAGTAATTAATATGCTACATTACCAATTTCATTTGTGCATTTTCATGTAATTGTTTATTGTATAAATTTATTTATACATTCGTTAATTTATGAAGGGATTTGGGTCAAGTTGCCATTAAATGTAAACTTAAAGATATCGAACTAGATACTAGGATCGGTCGCATTTTTGTGGCTGAGAATGATAATCTGCGGGTTAGCGCAATTGTATGTATCGTTGAAGTTGGTGTAAGAAATGACCGGACACTTTGGTTGAACTCTATAACACAGTTAAAAACGATTGCCATCAACATTACCAAGTCGGAGATACAAAAGATGACTAGAATTTCAAAACTTTTTTGAACGAGTTGGAGAAATCGTCGTTGAGTTTGTGGGGATTTAATACTTATTTTCTTTTATTACATATTTTTTTTGTCTTAATTTATCATTTATTTTTAATTGTCTACATTATTTGTGGTGACAATTTAGGGCGACTCAGAATATGTTTCAGTCACACTACCTTTTTTGGAACAAATACACAAAACTGCGAGTGATAAACAACCTTGATGATATGATTGATTGCTGCCAAAATACGTTTGTGAAATAGTTTAAGGGGATTTGGCAGGGTTGTTAACATGGATACATAAGATTGTAGTGACCTGAAAATTGGTCATTTATATACGAATAATCTACCTAATACTTCATTTGGAGCGGATGAAAAGAACGATATTATGTTGAAGTTTAGGAGATCTAATATCAAGGTCATGGCACCCTTTAGGCGAGTTCGACAGCAGCCTTAGACCCTCAAAAAAACTTTTCAAACTACATCAAAAGGTAAAAAAAAATTATCTTACGCTTTTTCAAACAATTAAATTACCATACTACCAGTGATGATTAACTAAGTGACATTATATTAAGTTAAAACTCATAATTAAAAATTAAAAATTATAACCCAATTAGTCCTTTTTTTCCTAATTTAAGTTCAATTATACTAGAACTATTGCACTTTGCTATGGTACATTTTAAACGCTACAAAAATAAAAATAAAAAAACCTTGCAACATTATTTTTTCTATTTTCTTGTTTCTCATTTATCTAATGGGGTATCTTATATCTATATATAAAACTGGGTTGAAAGCGTGTGGATTCGACATTTGTTTTCTTTTAATTGGTTAAGTTGTATGAAAGATTTTAGTCAAAATTCTCAATGGAAATATTATGATGATACATGCATAGAATTCATACATTCAGACAATATAGTTAAAAGGTTATCTAAATCATTGAATTTTATTCCACGTGACAAATAATTAAATTTTATTCCATGTTGGCATTTTTACAATTCCTTATTTTGTAGTATTTTGTTTTTGTTTGAAGATAAAAACTCGGAGGCTTTACAAAAAAAAAAGGCTACCTAAAACATCCAACTTGACTCACTTGGCATTCTAAGCATCCAATCCCGAACACTTAAAAATATATATATATATATATTGAAATCTATCTACCTATCTATACAGCAATATGAAAAGGGTGGCTTAAGTAGTAATAGATTGTCATGTGTTGTTGGGGAAGCGTCTTGTAAACCCGGTGCGGGAAGAGTCTCACCTAACAATGATACAAGGATGGAACACGTACAACAAACGTAAGTAACAACAAATAAAAAAGACACCACAATTGCTCACGTTAAAACTCTTCTCAACCAAGGGAAAAACCACGGCTCTCTCGACAAATTAATTCACTAATAAGAATTACAAAGTTCTTAGGTTACAATCACACACTAGTATTGTCACTCTCTCTCAAACTTTATCTCGCCCTTATTATCTCTAATGGATGTTGAACACTCTCTTTTCTCTCCTTTAGAACAAGAAGTATTCTCACCAAATAATATTAATTTGTCTCTCTATATTTTGTGTGTATCTCCTAAGCTATTACCACCAAGCTATTTATACTACACTAATCTCAAAAACCTCCAACAAATCATTGATTATTCTACTTAAAACAATCTAATAACTTCTAGTGCATTGTATGTTCCATCTTGTAAAACGTAATTCATTTACGCATTTGCAATTGAAACATACATACTTTTTTTCAACATTTAGTATTAGGAGTTTGGGGAAATTATTCCAACAATTTCCTCCCTCGACCCAAAGCTCCAAATACCTCAACTATCTCCGAAAAGCGGATTTTCTTCTTTACGTCGGCCTTCCTCTTCACGCTATGTCCATCCACATAGCAAATATTGTTTTTCGTCTTCCTCCCTTGCATTACCAAGTTACTCCCACAATAGAGTTTGCACCACTTACCACTACCAACATATCGTTTACCTTGAGATGTCAACACACCTAAGGAAACTATGCTAGTACAAGATTTTGGCACATATTTTACATTGTTAAAAGTTCTTATGGTGCCATTATGGAGTTTCATCTTCACACTCCCTACACCCTCAACTTTTAATTTTATGCCATTGCCCACTTTAACTTGACCAAAATCACCATTAGTTTGCAAAGTATCAAATACTCCTTGGTCTTTACACACATGCACGGAGGCACCTAAATCCATTACCCATTTTTCTTGATATTCAAACTCATCTTGAGTAGTCAAGAATATATCTTCATCAATACTGTTATCACACACTAAATTGGAAGAATCACCAACATCATCAACCTTAGCCTTGCCCAACTTTTCTCTTAAATACTTCACACTTTTCAAGTCTTCTTTCATTATTGGACAATTTCGTTGAATATGGTCCTTCTCATGACAATAATAACACTCTACATTATCCATGTCTCTCGCGCGAGACTTTGATCTACTTATTTGGCCGTCTCCGTGTCTTTGTGATCTTCTCCCTCTTTCACAAACATCTGCCACTAGTGCCCCATCACTTGATGATGCATCTCCATCTATTTTCGCCATCATCCTCTCATTTTCTCTCACCACCGTTATTGCTTCATCTAAAGATATCTTCTCTTTACCCACGAGCATCGTCATCACAATGGGTCTAAAACTTTTCGGCAATGAAGCCAATAACAAGAGAGCTTGCTCTTGATCCGTTAGCTTCTCATCGGCATTCAAGAGTTGACACACTAACTGGTTGAATTTATTTATGTGGTCTTGCAAATTTGTATCACCCTCCTCTATCTTGAGTTGATACAACTCCCATCGCAAACATAATCGGTTGGTGAGCGACTTTGACGCATACATGCCTTGTAACTTCTCTAACAAGGCCCTCGGCTCCTTCTCGCTCAAAATATTATACTTAATCTCCGGTGCTACCGCCAACCTTATCATACTCACAGCTTTCTTTTTCTTTGACTCCCAATCAGACGCACTCATCTCTGACGGCTTAGTCAATTCCAAAGCCACATCAAGACTTGACTGAACTAGCAAGTCTTCAACTGTGATTTTCCACACCATAAAATTCATCTTCCCATCAAACAATGGAACATGAAATTTCTCCACCATCTTACTTACGATAAATAAGTTCCTCCCTAAATCGGAATCTCCTACACCTCCCAGTATACAGAACCTCCGGCTCTGATACCACTGTTGGGGAAGCGTCTTTTAAACCCGGTGCGGGAATAGTCTCACCTAACAATGATACTAGGATGGAACACGTACAACAAACGTAAGTAACAAAAAATAAAAAGACACCACAATTTCTCACGTGGAAACCCTTCTCAACCAAAGGAAAAACCACGGCTCTCTCGACAAATTAATTCACTAATAAGAATTACAAAGTTCTTAGGTTACAATCACACACTAGTATTGTCACTCTCTCTCAAACTTTATCTCACCCTTATTATCTCTAATGGATGTTGAACACTTTTTTTTCTCTCCTTTAGAACAAGAAGTATTCTCACCAAATAATATTAATTTGTCTCTCTATATTTTGTGTGTATCTCCTAAGCTATTACCACCAAGCTATTTATACTACACTAATCTCAAAAACCTCAAACAAGTCATTGATTGTTCTACTTAAAACAATCTAATAACTTCTAGTGCATTGTATGTTCCATCTTGTAAAAACGTAATTCATTTACGCATTTGAAATTGAAACATACATACTTTATTTCAACATTTAGTATTAGGAGTTTGGGGAGATTATTCCAACATGTGTCAACCCTCATAAGCTCTGACATGTTAGCTTTGATACAGACAGTAGAACATTGACATTATCGTCCCTTCAAATTCCGCAACATGACTGTTACTCTATTTAACTCACATATTAAATCTACACAACAATTCCCACCACCATAAAGATCATATACAGAAAGCCATTATTTGCAACCTTTTTGAATGCTAACTCTTTAACTACTTTTTTTTTTGTAATTAATTGATGCCCGTTAAACTTCTTGCACGCTAATATTAATGTACATCTTTCAACTTCTAAATTAACATGATTTAGACTCTTTTATTTAAGATTGTTTCATTTGTTTTTCCAAAACATTCATGTGTGGGCGGTAAAAATTTGTAGTAGATTATTTATTTCCTTGAATTTGGTAGAAACAATTACTAATTTGTGTATTGTTTTTGTTGTTCTTTTATTAGGGCACAAAATCTCATTGAAGACGGGCACTATCCGTCACAAGCTGAAGACGGATAGTGCCTCTCTCACAAGATGCAAGTGGCAATATGTATGGGTGCTCATTTTCCCTCCCACTTGCCAACCCACTTGCTTTATTGTGAGAGGTCTTCAACTTGTGACGGATATTGTCCGTCACAAGCAAGACGCTTTGTTATTAGGGTGGTATGCAAGGCCGCCTTGTAAGTGGGAAAGTTGCACGGTTAACTAAGTTTGGATATCATGCACAAGTACATTCGTTTTTTGGACACTTAACAATTTCAATATTCCATATCTTCTATTAAAGTTATAATTTCTATAAGTCAATTTCTATAATCTATAAAATATTATTTTGTTGATGATCAATTAAGGAATAAGAATCTGCATTAATCATGAAATTTGAATATTATTTGATTTTCGTTGAAAAAAACCGGTTTTCTAAATTTCTAATTTTCTATGAGAGTGAGAATTGATCAAACTTATTTTCTTGTATTCCTTTGAAATTAAGGGATTAAAAGTTACTAGGTGCAGTCAAGTTTTGTTCTTTTTAAATAACTAAATGGATACATTAATCCTATAAAAAATGGGTCACATACCTTATTTTTGTGCCTCATCTCATATTACAACCCCTTTTCATTTAACATTATTACCTTAATACATAGTTATTTTCATTTATATTATTTAAATGATAGGTCCTTCAAACGGAAACGAGAGTTGCACGTGAACTTGGGCCGATAATCATAACTCGTTGCATTTATGCGTGAAGCCAAAGGTTGCAAGCTAAGATCATGTTAGTTATTGCCATGTACTTAGATTAAAAACAAAATTTTATTTGATCAAAGTGGATGTTGGTAGAAGTGGGAGAGAGACAAACTTAGATTAAAAACAAAATTCGATAAAAATAAATTTGCACCTCTTTGAAGTTGTATAGTGTATGTTTTATTATTAATTGTACGTTTTTAATGTTGTATACTCGTACTTTGTATACGAAAAAAAAAAGTGTTCTAGAGCATTTTAACAATAATATTTTATTTTGTTAAATACAATAGTATACAGTAATGAGCTTAAAGTCATCAATATTGATTAAATGACTATAGTTGAAGGTGTTGATAGTTGTTATTTTGTTATAAGGATTTTAACATACGAAGTTTAAATTTAAGAAGTTTGGCACTTGACAATGTTGTTAATGGTGTGAGATAATAATCAAATTGTACTTTTATTCTGATCTTTTGCATCTCGTGGACTTTTGGAAATTTTGGTCTTTGGCCCCGACCTTGACTCTATACGACCATTTTATTCTCTATAACAAATTCCAGTTATTTTGACTTATGAAAAATGGTGGTTATTTGTAATAAAATAAACAAAAAAAGCACGGTACATTGTTGAGGTAGGTGACGGTAATATTCAAGAGGATGAAGTTGAGGGTGATGTTGATTTAAGACTAGAGAATGCTAGTGATGAAGATGATGATGATGAGGAAGACATTGATCTTGTGTCTCCCACTGCTCCAAATCCGGAATTCACTAGTATTTGTACACTTGATGAAATACATGGGAATAATTAGGCTAATTGGAAAAATGTTGTCCCTTATGATGTTCGGAGAGAGTTTTGTGTTGGCCAAACATTTTCTAATAGGAGATCTTTGACGGAAGCAGTTACATCGTATAATCTTAGGGTGAATCAAAGTTTCAAAATTCATGAGTCAAAACCTCACACTGTGACATACAAATGTGGGAGAAGACCTGTAGCATATAACTGGTCTTTAAGAGCCACCCAAAAAAATTTGGTTTCCGATGCATTTACTATTGTGAGATACAATGGTGGCCATGAGACGTCATGTGTGGGGGACACCAAGCCTATAGACCATCGAAACCTGCGAAGAACTTACATTAGTAATGCCATTAGAAATATTGTGGAGGCAGATTGGGGATTGACGGTAAATGTTATTACTGAAATAATAATTAATAAATTTAACTACAAGATCACTTATATGAAGGCATGAAAAGCTAAACAAAAAGCTCTTGCTGACATATTTGGTGATTGGGAGTTATCATACCAGTTGCTTCCTCGATACTTTGAAACTTTGAAGAAATCTAATCTGGGTACCGTTGTTCAATTTGTAATTTATCCAACAGATGATCCAAACGTTGTGGTATTTGGGCGGGCCATCGAAGTGAATCTGTATGGAATGGCGTGGTAAGTACTTTCCATTATTATTTTTGTGATTAATATTCATATTGATGATCCTTATTGGTTTAGTTAATCAACCTTACCTTGTGTTGCAGGATCATGGTCCGTTGAAATGTAGGGTTCACTTGAAGGCAAAAGACGAGTTCCGTGTTCATTCTAGGGTCCGTGAGTTCATCAAGGGTACTCAGTTTTATGGAGTTCATAGGTTTTGATTTTTGTATGTCGATCCAGATTTGATTAGGGCTTTCGTGGAGAGGTGGAGGAAGGAGACCCAAACGTTCCATTTTCCTATTGGTGAAGCAATGATGCGATTAAAGTCGAAGGCTCGTTTCGTTTGCTTATTGTCATGCATTGGATCCGTCTAAAGGAGTAGTTATTCCAAGGCCTTCAAGATACAAATTTCTTTTGAGTCAATAAAAGGGTATTAATGCCTCATTTAGTTGGGTGTTTATTACCATTCATTTGTAGTTTTAATTCTGCATTTAGAGGGCCTTAATTTGTCCAAGATTAATGGTCTTAATTAGCTATTAAGTCTAGTTTTAAATGCTAAATTGGCATCCTATGTAAGCTAGTATTAGCATCCTAAACGGCTATATAAGCCATGTATTGTCGAAGGATTTGATAATGAATCAAGTTAAGAATTTCTAACAAAACCATTGTTTTTATTTGAGTATTTTCAAGTAAAACATAGAAGTTGTGTCTACAATTTCGAAAGGTTGATCTCAAGCGTCGTCTTGTGAAAAACCCGATTAACTCTATCGGTGTAGAGCGTTAATCTCTTTGTTAGACTATCGGTGTAGTTTAACATTGCCTATTGTTATTGTTATAGGTCTAACAATAGCAAATATCCCATTGGTTCGATTTATTTACATAAATCGAAACAAATATCCTTATAAATCAGATCGGGTCGTACCTAGTACGTTCGGATCTTGTTTGTTCTTTCTTTGTTTCCGCTGCACTCATACGAGTTTTATTCTCTCGAGTAAAATTCGTATCATTAGTGGTATCAGAGCTTCGGCTCTTGATCACCCCAAAAAAATCAAGACGGTCCTAAGGAGGTCCCAATCAATTAGTAGTTGAATATCCAACGCGATTGGTATTCAAAGGTTAAACTCAGCGAGGTAGTTGAGGTTTAATCGATTGGATCTTGAAGGTACGAATTGAACCCAAAAAAAAAAAAAAAAAAAAAAAAAAAAAAAAACCACAAAAATTACTGTTCACGGGGTACTATTCATCCGAAAAAAAAAAAAAAAAAAAAATGTTAGGTGTATTCTCGTTTGAAGGCATCTATGAACAAAATGTTAAGTTTGATCCAAGATTACCTCCTATCTTTGACGAGTATGGTGATGGGGAAGGAGTGATTTCTGGTTTCAAAGCACCGTGTGATTCGTTTAGTTGTAGGTATGAGTTCGATCTAAATCCCAAGGTCTACAAGAGCAAAATTGGGTCTATTAAATTTCAAGATCAATCCGATTCTTATTTGGTTGATTTTGAAATAGAAAAGGATGCTGCAACTATGAAGGATTCCTCTTGTTTGCATTATTTGTTCAAGGATGAGATTTATAGTAAGCTATCAAGACTTGTGCATGGGGGGAGGAGGAGTGGAAGGCACAAAATGGTGTTTGGTATTCTTTTTGTTTGTGTGCATGAAGTGTTCATATTTGATCCCGGAGGAGTTCGATTACATGAATTGAGGACAATTCCTTTCCAAGGGGGAGGGGATGATGCGATTAAAGTCGAAGGCTCGTTTCGTTTGCTTATTGTCATGCATTGGATCCGTCTAAAGGAGTAGTTATTCCAAGGCCTTCAAGATACAAATTTATTTTGAGTCAATAAAAGGGTATTAATGCCTCATTTAGTTGGGTGTTTATTACCATTCATTTGTAGTTTTAATTCTGCATTTAGAGGGCCTTAATTTGTCCAAGATTAATGGTCTTAATTAGCTATTAAGTCTAGTTTTAAATGCTAAATTGGCATCCTATGTAAGCTAGTATTAGCATCCTAAACGGCTATATAAGCCATGTATTGTCGAAGGATTTGATAATGAATCAAGTTAAGAATTTCTAACAAAACCATTGTTTTTATTTGAGTATTTTCAAGTAAAACATAGAAGTTGTGTCTACAATTTCGAAAGGTTGATCTCAAGCGTCGTCTTGTGAAAAACCCGATTAACTCTATCGGTGTAGAGCGTTAATCTCTTTGTTAGACTATCGGTGTAGTTTAACATTGCCTATTGTTATTGTTATAGGTCTAACAATAGCAAATATCCCATTGGTTCGATTTATTTACATAAATCGAAACAAATATCCTTATAAATCAGATCGGGTCGTACCTAGTACGTTCGGATCTTGTTTGTTCTTTCTTTGTTTCCGATGCACTCATACGAGTTTTATTCTCTCGAGTAAAATTCGTATCAAGCAACAATGACTTTGCAAGTTAAGTTGTAAATGTATTGTTTGGTTTACGGGTGAGTGGTAAAGCGGTTACTGGGAGAAGTGATCACTATTGGCCCGCTTTATGTGAGCAACTATTAGGACTTAAGCCATCAAACACTAAATTAAAAGGGTTGGGATTGAAGTTGACATGGTTAAGTGGTAACTTCTTCGGTTTACCATCAGATGCGGACGAGGATAGGCTCCATAAGCATATTCGTGCTTATATACTCTACTTGATTGGTTTCGTGATTTTCCCCGATAAGAGCGGAAATGAGGTTTGTATACTTTTCTTACCATTGTTGGCTGATTTGGATGAAATTGATTAGTATAGTTGGGGCTCTGCTGCACTTTTTTGTTTATATAGAAATTTGTATGGTGCATGTAAGAAAGGGAGGAGTGAAATATCTGGCCCAATAGTTCTCCTTCAATTATGGGCTTGGGAGCGAATTGTTGTATGCCATCCCGCTATTACGTCAATTATGAATGAGTATGAGGGACAAGTCTACCCTTTAGGCTCCCAAATGCATGCGGGAACGAATCCATTGGGGTGTAAATGGTTGAGGGTGGATCGTAAATATAAGGATCATAGGATTGGTCTTGAGACATATCGGGATATTTTTGATAAATTGATGGAAACACAATTCACTTGGCAACCTTATACACAAACAATCCTTGAATATCTTCTCGAGAATTGCCATGAGGACCCGGAGAAGTGGATTATTGTAGCCCCTTTGATATGCTTTGAGATTATTGAGATGCACTTCCCTAATAGGTGTGTTAGACAATTTGGATGACATCAAACAATACCGCCAAATTGTGACATCGGGCCATTACTTCATAAGACTGACAAGCGGGAAAAGACAAGAGACTATTCAGTCGAGTTTGCAAGTTATGTGAATGAGTGGAATAAAAGAAAGGAAAACATGTTGGATGGTGGAATTCTTTATGCTGGTTTCATGTCACATCATGATCCATATTACATGATATGGTATCGGGAGCGCACTCGTCGCATTGTTAGCCCTCAAAATCGGATCTTAACCGACAAATACCTCCATGAGCATCACTACAATCCTAGTGCGGCTAACTTGGACACTCTTGCGAGTGGTCATTTATATATCTACCATCAAGTGAGGAACTACATGTCGAAAATGCCACCTACAATGGATGCTAGTTATAGAAATTTGCTACTTGAAATGCAAAATACCTCTCTTAATTGTTTGGAAAGTGCTAATTTTGGACATCTCATCGAACTACCAACCATTCCTCACTCAAGTACGATTCATGCTACAACCCATGTCCAACAAGTGGAAAATGAAGCCGGATCATCATCTCAACCAAGGAGGTCAAAGAGACCTTGCCGCCAAGTTTGAAAGTAGTGAAGTATTTAGTGTCTTTAATTAAGTCAAACAATTTGGTTTGTATAATATTTAAGCTACTTTGTTTTCTATCAAATGTGTAAACAACCATTTTCTTTTTTAATGTTATTAAAAACTTAAGTTTGAGACTCATTTGGTGTTGTTGATGATGATGATTTTATTTTGCCAATTAGAGGAAAATAAGAACATTGTATTGAGGTCAGCTAGGATTATCGTGTGTATGTTTAGGTTGGAAGAATAACGCAAATTCTAATGTTAATACACATACTCAAGTCGCTCAGAGGGACGACGTTTTGACCTCAAGTCGCTAACTCCCTCAACGACTTAGGTCTGGGAGGAGGGATAAAATTTAACCAAATTAAGCCAAAGCCTGCCAATCATAATCGCTTTGGGGAACAACGCCTTGAGGATAAATCGCTTACCGCGAAAGCGACTTTGCTTCTTGTGACATTGTGAGGTTTGTGATGTCCAAAACTGTCACCCTAGTTATAGTGAATTTTTTGGCAAATTGGTGTTTATTAGCAAAAATTATTAGGGAGTTGGGGTTGGTTTGAAACTATTTTGACTTATGGTGTCCACGTCATCAGTTTCATTTTTTTTACAATTTTTAGGCAAAGCCGCTAAGTTTCTTAGAGGCTTTGTCTTTTTGTCATTTTTTAGATAATAAATGTCATAAGCTTATGAAAAATAGAGAAATAGGGAAGCCGCTAACTTTTTAGCGGCTTTAGTGGGTATTCATTTCTAGAATAGGTTGTCATCAGTGTTAGAAGGTGACGGTTTTTGAAAAAAACAAATGAATAGTAAAGCCGCTAGGTTTCTTAGCGGCTTTACAATTCACTTTTTTTTTTCAAAATAAAAAAAATAAAATAAAATTAAGCCGCTAAGAACTTAGCGGCTTACCATAAAAACTGGAAAAAAAATAAAAACTGATGACGTGGACACCATAAGTCAAAATAGTTTCAACTCAACCCCAACCCCTTAATTATTTTACTAATAAACACCAATTTGCCAAAAAATTCAGTTATAGTCGCTTAGTAGAAGAGCGACTTGAAAACAAACCTAGTTTCGATGATGACGTGGACCCATTTTGGGTAATTAGTTTCAAAAGCAACCTATTTCGTTAAATACTTTGAGTTTGCGCCCTATTTTGGATAAAAATTCGAGAAACAAAGACAGTTGGACAAATACTTGGAAATGACTGGCTTTTAAAAAGGATTTCAGATAGGCTAATTTTAACTTTACTTGGATTTTGTGGGATTTGTATCAAATCCAAATGTTGTTATTGGTTTGCTGAACAAGTGGATTGGGCCGAATATAGAATTTTGAAACAACTCATATTCCCATACCAGCTATTAATGCAAATACGCAATACATACATAGTAGTACAATACAATTTTTTGTGATATTACACAAGCAACAACAACATTATCATCATCCCGATATCTCAAATACTTCCGTCTTAGAAACAAAGTAATCGATTGGATGTACTGCACATGCCATACCTATTACATATTACAGATTGAAAGTTATTAGAAACTATTCAACCATTCACTTACATATATAGAAAGATCACAAGTAAGTTAGTATTTAACATATTCATAATAATTTATGAGTAATATATTAATTTATGAAGACAATTAATTAATTGCCAACAAAATTGACACGAGAACGGTAAGTTTGGCCAGCTTGCCATCCAACTGGAATGATATCAGTTAAGATTAAGGTGTTTCCGGACTGCTTTTCTGTCAACCTTATAGAAAAAGGTGGTTGAATAACAACTCCCGTATTTATAGCCCAAGTTACACCTAAAGATTCATACATGTTCATCCATCCATTATTACTTGATTTGGCTTGGAGCTCCACTTTCGATATCCCGGTTCCTTCTGCATACTCTATTGCTCTTTGCGCAAGTAATACGGGTTTGACCCTGGGTCGACTCTCACTTGTACGGTCACTCCTGGATAGTCACATTCTACCCTGCATATTTTACAAATATTTAAATACGACTGTTGTATATATATCGTACATACAACTTCGATCAGTAAAGATAATAATAACCATGTTTATAATACATTGGTCTTGTGTAAGACATTATTATATATAATGTGTTTCTAATTATTAAGATTAGGGACGACTCTCAATAGGAGTATATTTTATGAAACTGGTGGCAATAAGTTACATACATTTTATACTGGAGTTGAAGAACTCCGGCGTTTCGGAGTTGATCAGCAAGGCCGGATTTTGCCAAGGCTCCGAAAGCGGTGCCACTTAGATCAAAATGGGCTGTTTCAGAATTAGAATTAGTGCACCCTGGGCACTCATCTGTTATTGTAACTGTAACTGAATTTCCTGAGCATGCTTCATTTTCAGTGCATTTTACCTATTTCAATTCCAAATTTATTAATTATAATAGAAGAATCAAAGGAATGTTACGTAATTACATGAGTTAATTATGTCTACGAAAAAACATTTCGCTATATAAATGATAGTAGTATAGTACTAACTAGTATAGATCCCAGTATCCCACGTCATGCATGCGCCATATTTAGAGTTTGTATTTTATTTAGTTGATTATTTATACTTCTTGAATTTGCACTTCATTAATATTTAATATTTTACTCCATTGTATTTTGACATATGAAACAAAAAAGTTGCAATGGAAAACTAATCAAAGAGAATTTAGTTAAGTTGTGAATTTTATTTTTAATAAATTTGTTTTTTTGTCACAAAGCTAATACTCCCTCCCATCCAGGACCAAAGGTAACATGGACCCACTTTTCTCCTCACAAAAAGTGGGTTCATGTTACTTTTGGTCCTGGATGGGAGGGAGTAGTAAGCATGTGTCAAGTTATTGTCTACCGTAATTTAGCAACTTATAATTTATATTTTAATACCAATTTTATTTTATTTTAATGAAAAAAAATCATAATTATGAATTTAATAAAAAATTAGAGTTTAATTATGCGTGTATGAATGTGTATCATGGACTCTTATGTGCTATTAGTCTATTACCTCATAGCAAACTCCACATCCTTGGCCCTTCTGGTAAATTGAAGGTCCTCCAGCCGATATCATGGAAGAATATGGATATTTATTCACGGTATCCCTGAAACCACAAGCTCCACCTACATTTATTCACGGAGTATTTAATTTAATTTATAAATAAGAGTCAGAACGATTAAAATTAAGTAACATACTCCTTAGTTAATATCTATTGTTATACATTACAATTTACACAACGGTTTTGTTTAAGATTTTATGATTAAATGTCGGGGTAAGGGAGGGTTGTATCATGTATGCATGCAATCTTACTTTTGTGTTAGCATGATAAAGAGGTTATTTCTGAATGACTCGAGATGATAATTGTGTCAAAAACTACATAGGACTTATATTTCACAAAAGAAAAAACGGCAGCCAATTTAATGCTCCATTTTAATTTAGTCTAAAATTTATAAGATTAATAAATTAAAATTGTTTTTTTTTTTAAATGTCCATGCGAAGTCATGAACCAAATAAATTATGACAATCTTGATTTATTTTTCATCATGTGCATGCAATGGAAGCATGCACCTAGAGGCCCAAATTTAATAAAATTACCACGTAAATCATGGTACCATAAACACTCAACTATTTGACGTACGGTTTACATAATTACATTGTGTACTTGTTAGGGTGGAATTGAAGCTCAGTACCACTCGATTGATTCGAGAATAAGAAATAATGATATGTGATTAATAAAAGTTAATTAGAGACACAAAACTAATACATATACTTCAATAATAATAGTATACGGAGTATAGCGTTTTCTTTATTCATAATAACTCATACCCTCACTTCCGGCACCATTAGCCGGTCCATACCACGTAGCGCCAGCCGGAGACCAGCCGGAACCGTAACTTTGATAATACATTGATGCATTCAATAGTTTAGGATTGAAACATTGACAACATTGTATAAGAACAATGAAGGCTAGTAGCATAGGAAATATTGTAGAGTAAGAGCAATGAAGAAAAAAATAAGCCATTAGTTCTTAATTTAAGATTAACTTGTTAATATATTATCTAATTAAATTATTAAGCACTTGAAGGTGTGATGAGTGAAGAAAATTGATATAAACTCTAGAGTATTTATAGATCGAGTAAAGAGAAGTTTATTTGATGAACGTGCCTAGTGGCGGAGCCAGGAATTTAAGTCAGTGGGAGCGAAAATTTTCAGCGGGGGAGAAACAATAATATTATAAGGGGACTAAAAAAAATTCGGAAATTTTAACTAAAAATTTCGAAATTTTCAAACGCCAGCGGGGGCGACCGCCCCTGCTAGCCCCTCCCTGGCTCCACCACTGAACGTGCCATATTAGAAATTAAGCCCTTAATTGGGGAATAAAGATTGTTAGTATAAGTCCTCATTAAAATGTTAAATTTATCGGTTAGGTATTCATCTTCACATTAAAACGAGTAAAATATCATCTCACTTAGCATATAAGATAAGTCCGTTGCTTACTTGCTTTTTCATATGGATTCTGCTTTTATCTTATTCATACCACTTGACCTATTTTAACTTAAAACGGATCGGACTGTTTTAAAGAAGAATTTGTTTAAATCTATATAGTGTATCTTTCATCTTAGTATTTTATTCCTTGCATGTGGCCGTAATATAATGTGTTATTGTTTCTTTAATCGATTGAACTATTTGAGCAATGGAGTAGTATAGTCATGAATAACATGGCATGATGAAATATTGACATATGCATGTATGGGCGAAAATAAAGATTTAACAACCGTAGCCGCAAATATGCATGTAAATTAATCCATGCATACTTTGACTTTATTGCTATTAGAGCAAGTCCAATGGTGTAGCTTAGGGACTTGTTTGCAATTTTTTTAAATTGCAAGCTAGTTGCTACACCATTGGAGATGGTCATGTGGGATGGCTTGGCTTAAGCAACTAGCTTAATGAAGCTAGTTGCTTGAATGAGCCCACTATCACAAATTAACCAATAGAAAATTAGCTAATTAAAATTTAGGTTTGATTTATTCTTAATTTTTTTATTTATTAAAAAAACAAAGCTAGAAACTTAGAGCATCTACAATGGTTAGCTAGTTGGTACTAGCTTACCTTTGCCACATCATTTTTTCGAGCTACAACTATTTCAAACTACAACTTACTCCAACGGTGAAGCCGATTTCCTACTAGCTTTATGTGACCCACCTAACACACTCTCCTATTTTTTTATTCAATTTTTAATTTCTAAATATAAAATTAAAACATTATAAATGAGACCACTATTTTCCTATTGGTTATGTTTTTTTGTGGGTCCATTTAAGCAAGTAGCTCCATGGAGCTACTAGCTCAATTTTTTTTGAGCAAAGCCAATCTATTTGGACTACTCCAATGGTTGAGCTACTAGCTTACAATTTTTTAAAATCGCAAGCTAGTCCTTTTTCTCAACCATTGGAGATGCTCTTATAGCTTACCATTGGAATGGTTTAAGGGTAGTAGCTTAGAATATAATGTGGAATTACCAAGCTAGAAAGTTATAGCTCACCCTTGGACTTGCTCTTAACAACACTCCTCTAATTTTGCGTAATTTTGGGATTTAAGATTAATTTATTTCATGATTTATTGGAATGTTATAATTTTGTCTTAAGCCCATTTTTTTTTTTTTGACATATTTAGTGTTTTTATTTAATTTATTTAAAAAATTAAATTATTTGTTCTTCTTTCCTTTATTACATTTTTACCGACCACTTTCTTATATATTTTACTTGGTTTACCTTTAAGGCATTCCGGATCCTTAACTCTATTTCGGTTTTCAAAATCGTTTTAATCTTTTCTCTCGATTTAAATTTTAAGTTTTTATAAAAGAAATCTGAAATTCGATTTTAAAACCTGTAAGTTTACCTTGACTTTCCATTACATTTTCGCTCCCCCTTTTATTTTTCATTTTCCTTTTCTATTCGCTTTTTGAGGTGTACGTTCACCTATATATGGATGGTTCTAAAGGATGATTCATGTCAGCCGACCCGAAATCATTTTGGGATTAAGGCTCTGATGTTGTTGTTGTTGTTGTTGTTGTTGTTGTTGTTGTTGTTGTTGTTGTTGTTGTTGTTGTTGTTGTTGTTATTGAATGAAACTAAACTAAACTGAACTGAGATGAGGTGAGTTGAACCGAACTGAAGTGAGCTGATTGAAGTTAAACTGATTAGGAATTTACTGAGATAAATAAAACTGAAATAGACTGATGAGCTGAACTAAGCGAGTTGAATTGAGCTAAGCTAAAATGAGCTCAATGAAAGCTGAAATTAAATCGAAAAGAACGGGTTCTTAATTAGTAAAAGTGATGTCATCCACTAGGTATGTAATTAGGTTGGTATTAACACCCTAATTAAGAAAAAATAAAATAAGAAGGTAGTTTTAATTTTGCGCCAAAGTGTTATTCCTTCCAATCAATGTATTTTCACCTTTATTTCTTAATTAAAAAATCTTTCACAAATATTGAACAAAATATATAGATATTAAGATAAAATGATTATGTCTTGACTAATACGAATAGCCTGGATAAAAAACTCGTTGAAATATCATTTATGGATAACCAGGTTTTGAGTTCGAATCTCCATTCCTATTTTATAGTGCCCTCATAACTACGTTTGATCTAGTTGATCGAATTAAGTTCTTATTAACATACACGAAATTTCATACAAGAAACAACTTTATGATAACACGGTTATATTTAATTAAGTAAAATCTTAAGTATATCCGTATCTGTTATCGCTTAAATATTACATTGGTTATTTTTATAAATTAATTTGTCGGGACTGTAGAACAATTGACCCTGAACCTAGGGCAAGATGATGAAGCTAAAAGCTACGTTTATTTTCATTTTATATTTGCTAATATCATGCTATAAGGGATGAAAAGTCTAGAAGTCACAAGATTTACGGCTTTAGCTTCCCTAATTAAAATCTTACCCGTCAAAGTAGCCGTTAATGGTGGTTATTGGCAGTTATAAACCGTTTTTTGTATATTATTATAATGTTGATAAGTTGAGTTCTTCAAGTTAGTCTAAAGAGTAGGAATAACTACTGTGATTGGCGACGAATAATTTACTCTGATTTTATAGACAATACGTCCAACAAAATATACAAATTCATGTGCTATGACCTATGAGGTCATACCCAATATTGCGTACGTACTCTCCCTAATGGCTTACGACACCTTTTTATTAGTCCCTCCATCCTGGATTTACAAGTAGGGGGCGAAAAAATTCAGTAGAAACAAATAAGTAATAGCATAATGTAAACTTGAAAAAAAAAACGATAAAATTTAACTAAAAATTTCGGATTTTTCCTCGACCAACAGGGACGGCCGCCCCGCCACTGCATCCAAGGTGGAGGTAAAGGTGGGCTAGTAAAGATTCTCGTTTCCACCGAAAGTTAAAACTCTTACAGTTTCTAATTAGTTTTGAACTTTGTTCGGGTTTTCACTATATTATTACCTGTTCGTTTTTGTTGAAATTTTTTATTCCCTTTGACTTCAAATTTTGGTTCTACATTGCGTGATCCCTTAATAATCTTAGTTTATTTCTAAATGTCAAAGTTTTAACCATTGATCTTAAATAAGTTTTGAATTAATAAAATTTCTAACTTCACGATAAAATATATACATATGCATTCATCATAAAAAAATCATCCGAGCTTACGTGGTCGAATGTTCAAGCACGTAGACGCCAAAAAGTAAGAACGTGGTCTAGAATGCAAAGGGAGAAGAGAAGGGCGGACACTCGCGTGAGAAATATGTGAGACCGAAGGTCTCTATTTACACTAATCACACGAAGGAAGTAGGGTTTTCGGAGAAACTTTGGAAGTGAATCTCGAAAAGATATGAAAAATACGCAGAAAAGGACTGAGGAAGAGGCGCAGCAAGCACTGCGTCTCTTGGAAGAGGCGCAGCACTTGCTGCGTCCTTTCCTCGATGGTTTCCTCTCTAACGGAAGAAAGATTTCCGTGTTTTTATTATGGAAAAGTGGATTAATCTCGTTTCCTTAATATTTTGTGTGAATATTACGGGAGATACTTTACCAAAGATCAAAAGATTGGAAAATATGGAATATAAATATTCGGAACATTCCAGAACATTCTGACTCGGCATTTTAAACGGTTATTAGAAAATGAAGACGGTTTTTGGCCCGGATTCCAAATGTACTCTAGTTACTGCAAAAACGACCCTATCGGCGCGTAGATGACAATTAAGAGGTAGACACAAGTGTTTGAGCAATCACTTGACGATAAACTTACGAACTGTCACAAATCGTTCCGTATACCAAACATGCGGCCCAATCATCACCGGGTGGTTTGCGGGAGGTGCAGAAATGAGGTATCTACACCTACTGCCCTGCATATGAAATATATATACCTACGCAATTTAACTCTACAACATTATGTTTCATTACATGACAAAATACAAATTGGTAAGAAGGTGCAAACTCATCTCACGTAGTTGTTTTAATTTGTTAGCTCTAGGGTTTTTAATTACAATTGTATTCATACTAATAATTTAAAAACAAATGCATATGGGTCTTTCTTTTTATTTCACTTATTAATCAAAAGAAATGACAATAATACCGAATATAAACTTAAAATTTTGATCTTTGTTCATTTCTTCTTCTTCTTCCCTCACTTTGATCTTGAAATTTGGATATATAAATTGTCCTTGTACTTGTATTAATGAAGATCAGATTATTTGCGAAACTCTATCATTTGATTATATATAATTCCAATTTCTCCAATTTTGTTTCATCTAAGGTTGTATCCTTCCATTATATTTTTGCTTTAATTTTTTAGTTTTTTTTTTGAATTATTTACTTATTGCTTATTTGTTATCGATTTATTTTGTTTTATATTGGGAAATTTTATTATTATTATTATTATTATTATTATTATTATTATTAATATTTTTATTATTATTATTATTATTATTATTATTATTATTATTACTACGATATCAAATAGGAAGTATGAATCATGTTTAGAGAGAGAGAGAGAAAAAAAAATTTATTCAATCTATACGTATATGTAGTGCCCTTGATAAATTTTTGACAACCCAACAAAAATATTTTAAAATGTTAAAAACTGATTTTACTTCCCCGAAAAAGGGAAAAAAAACTAGTTATATTGATTAAGGCCTCCGATTAACTTTCGCCTAAGGCCCCAAAATTCTAGGAATGAGTCTGTCTAATATAAGCCACTTTCGAAAACTAGTTCTGGCAATGTAAATTTAATTTCATGGTATTTTTAAATTGTAAAACGGTTTCCACTAAGATACGAATTTTAAATGATAATTATAATTTTTGGAGAGAAATACTATGTTCAATGATGAACTTGAGTTGGTGAAATACTATAATACGGCATTTCCTAAGATCATGACTGCTATTTACAAGGGTTGTAAGGCAATGACGAGTTCAAAAACCTACCAATTTGATTTCATAGAAAAATTGAGTAATTGTTGTTGTTTGGTTATCTGTAACCAGTGTAGATCCCGTGCTAACGCATAATATTTTTTAAATTTTCTATTTATATAAATAAGTCCTTATTTAAATAATTTTCATAAATAATTATATTTTTAATTTGATGCTATAATATACTAAATGTAATATTAGTAAGAGGTAGAAAAAAAGTCGACTACAAACTATTTACAGTCAGTATCAATAATACGAGTGCCTACAATATGACAAGAGTATCCAATATGAAATGCAACATGATATACAACCATGAATATCAATCACAAGGTTTGATAATGATCTATGGAGGAGAGAGGGTGCCACAAGCATTAAATGTCTCTGCAAAATCATTTAATGCTTATTGTATAAACCACCTTTCTTTTTCACTTATTGCATTGAGCGATTTGATGATCCAATAATACTATTTTCCATTTGTCATCCATCAACTAAATTCACAAATAATTTAATTCTCTCTTATTCGCTTTTGTGCCAAAATAAAACATAAACTAATGCCGAAACGAACAAGTATAATAATGAAAAGAAGAAAAAAAAAAATGCCGACAGCAACAACAATAATAACCATACTCGCGGCAAAATATTAATAATTGTAACAATAATCGTGGCAAATTACTAATAATCCATGACAAAATTTTAGTAAATTACCCATATTCTTATCCTTGCAAAAGAATTTGAACTTTTTTTTCTCTATACTTTCTTTGTCGGAGATTCTTGAATGAGAAACAAAACAAGAGCAAACTTCTTTGATTCAATTGTGCAAGTTTAACTATATGCACTAAAAACTCCAATAAAAGATTGACGACTGGTTCAACCGTTCGATTCTTGACTCAAGATAACAAAATTAACTCATCGATCATATGTTAAGAGCAGTTAGTTCTTGAAATTTTAGAGTCGGTGTCTCTGAATTGTCCACAGTCAATTGTAGTAGTAAGTTTAGGAGATTACCAACTTGTTTCGCTTTTTCCACATCCGGATATATTATCACTTGATCTACAACATAATACAAAGTAAAAAGAATGATTAGTTTTAAATTTAACTAGTGAAATATATTATAATTTCATATCCAACTTTAATAAAAAATTTGAACTTCTTTCTTCATACTGAGAAAAAATTACATCTCCAGCCCTTGAGATGAATATCTTGTTCAGTTATAAGATAGCCGAAAGTTTGTTTACAAAAAAACATTCACAATCCTAATAAGGTTTAGTATAAACCTCTTAAAAATCAGAGTTGCACAAAATGGCTTGTTTTCCCGTTTCAAGAACTATTATAGGATAAAGCAAATTCAAAGAACCAAGTATAATTGAATTTATCAATAGTCTTTCCATCATGACATCTCACCGTCATCCTAATATCAGGCGATTCTCCAAATAGTCTTAGAGGTACAACCATCGGTATCGAGTCATTCACCCTAGATAAGTTTCTGAGTTGATTGTGCAAATCAATCAATGGGTTGATATTCACATTGGATTTCCAATCATAACCATCTTTTGGTTTTCGCCAATGGTCCTTATATTACCATTTTTTTCTTAAACGACGTACTTGTCAAAATGTTTAAAAGTAGATGTTACAATCTATAATCATCCGACACGACACCTAGCCGGTGTCGACATGGCACGATACGAAATACGACAAATGATACGTATCAATATACGTTGGAATGAGACACGATTCCGGTGCGACATCAATAATTGAGAAAGCTTACCTAAGTTAGATATGATTACACTAGACTACTGGAGTATGTAATTAGGTTTGCGAGAAAGTGCAAATCTCAAGAACTTGACGCAGAAGGTGGAAAAAAAAAAGTAAAGGTGAAGAATATAGTAGATATGAGGAAGTATTTATTTTATATGCACAAGTGGGATGATACTTCACCAGTTTTAATGCTAAAACGGACAAATCTGTTTTAATGGAGGCTAATTGGTAAGTTTAATTGGGTGTAATTACTTTTCGGATATATCACTAGTCTTAAACTCATGCAAATTGTCGGGTATACAGTTTAAAACTTTTTTTTTTTTGAAATAACAGTTTAAAACTTGTTATTTTGAAAATAATAAATAATAAAAATGAATTATATAATGTGTGAATTGTTAGGTTGTTTTATCAAACACTTCTCCTGATTCTTTATTATCTACATTAAAAAAAATGTGACCCACATAATCCACTTTAATTATATTATATCTATCTAAATTAATAAATGATGTTTTTTTCAAGCAATATTAGAGTCCCCAACTTTTTAAAACTACCTAGATAAATTTAAAAGAAAATTAAAATCTGTTTTTATCAAAAGTGATAAATTTTCAAAATATTCCTTGCATCTCAATTCAATGTTGTATGCAATTGTGAATTTGGTAAGCACTCCTATAAACTCTCTTTTTCATTGTTATATTGAGCAAATACTGGATGCACTATCTATTTGTAAGTCAGCTTTTTAGATACTCTTATTTTTGACGATTTTATAAGTGTATTCAACAAATCAAATTTCTTGCATGTAGGGCAATGATGAAAGCTATATGTCCATCCACCAACAAAAACAAACAATCAAAGTACGGAGTATCCTATCCTATTTATTAAACGAACAACCACAGAACCTACGTGTCGCTCTGTGGTTAAAAATTCAATATATTATTTTTCTTAAATAGATGGCCCACCCACAACCCCACGTTCTACTGTCACCATTTTTTAACAAACTCGATGATTCAAAGAGGTCATTAATTTCACCAAATGACTTTACAAAATTATTATTTTAACATGAAAAAAAAGATACGAAATGATTTAATCGCAATTTATATACAAAAAATACGGAAATTAATTTTTGACATCAATTTTTCATATTACCATTCATTTTTATGTTGGGAGAAATAAGTTTTTCAAAAAAAGTTTCTAAAAAACGAGTTCTTGGGATAATTTCCAATTAATGTTCTGGATCTAATGAATAGTTGAGATAGGGGAAAAAAATGACAGAAATGATATTCTGCTTCCATGCTTTGTTATTCAATTTTCAACTTTAAGATTTAAAAATTTTTGTTTCCTAAATGAGAATGAGGGTTGTGATAGCATTAGGAGTGATATGAGTTGAAAAATTTGCGGGGGTGAGAGAGATGGTGGAGGAGGAAGTATTGTGTGGGACGAGATCATGAGGCATAGTTTAGGGGGAGTAAAATGACAACTTTAGGTTTTGTAGTAATGGGATATATGCTCAGGAAGTATTAGATATATGCTCAATCACAAAATGGTTGATATAATTAAAACGATTTTTATGTTTTTATTTTATCAACAACTTTTCTATGGAACCGTCTTATAGCATAGGAGAAAGGTTATTTTGAATATAAGGGAGTATATAAAAAGATGCAATCAACCGTATAGTAAAATTGCACAATGTTGGGGTGATAAATGAAGATAATTGTCAGCTTTGTGGAATGGGGAGTGAAAATCAGGAGCACCTGTTCTTTGACTGTCCATACAGTAGACAGGTTATACAGCAGGTGAAGCATTACATTGGGATGGACATTCCTGCAACTAATGCCCTGGAGTGGTGTGTGCACAGGCAAGGGTCAAAACTACAAAAGGAGGTGCAGTATGTTGTGGTGGTATGTGCAGTGTATATGATATGGCATCAGCGTAACAAATGCAGACAATATATGGTTCTTTTTCGTTCTGAATGGCTTGCAAAAAGGATCTTGAATGATATGAAAGCTGGAATAAGGGAGAGAGATAAAAGTCATTTGAGTATTTTTGATATGGAATGGTTAGAAAGCAAGAATCTTATGTAATATGATCATATGAACTCTGTACATTGATACTTTTTATCTAATATACTCACCTTTCACCAAAAAAAGAAAAAAAAATTGCACAATGTTGGGAGATTTTGATGTTTATTAGGTTGATGGTTGAGTTCAAATATCTAAACAGTAAGTCTCTCTTGCGACGGATATATCCGTCACAAATTTGTAACGGGTCAAATAATACCCCATGTGGGTAGATAAGACAAAATAGATGTTACTCCCTAGGCATTCTGCTTTTGTCTTTTCCATCCACATGGGTAATACTTGACCAGTCACAAACTTGTGACGAATATGCCCGTCACAAATGAGAATTTGTGATATCTAAATTGGGCTTAATTTTATTACTCCTTTTTAAAATCCAATTCCTTTATATAGTAAATTTTTGTGTTTTAAGTGATACGGAGTACAGTGTCATTCTTTGTTTTTTTGTTATTTTTTAGTGTATTATTTTTGGTTTTTCAAGGTGGCTTGATTTCTTATCGTATATATATACCACTTTGCATTTTGCGTGTTTCACTAAATAATAATTTATAATAAAGGGAAAAGGGTCAAATTTCCATTTTAAATATACACTGGTGAAAATTTCCATTTTAAATGTGCACGAGTCAAATTTATTTTAAACTGCCCGAGTTAAAATTTTCATTTTGTCCAGTACACGGGTTCTTAAAACGCGCATAAGTTTGACTAAATGAAAAAAACATGTTTGACGACTTGCATGGGTATGCAACTATTTAAACCCTTGAACTTTTACTAATTTATTACTCCCTCCGTTTCAGTGAGATGTTTACACTTCCTTTATTTTGTGAGGGGGAAATAAAGGAAGTGTAAACATATGACTGGAACGGAGGGAGTACTATGTATGTTATTTAAATTTTCATTCGATTAATTTTGTTTGATATATAAGTCGGGTTTTTCCGAAATCTGAATAACATAAGAAAGTAGAAAAAGTAGAGAGATTTTATTATTTTATTTCAACTTTATTTTCACAAATTACAATTGTGTAATCTAAAAGTGTTTAATAAACTATTAAAATGTAGAGAGATTTTATTATTTTATTCAACTTTATTTTAAAAGTAATTAACATTACAAGGAGGTATTTAATTAATATAAAAATTAATCTTAACTATTTATGTTTTTTTTATAACGGATTTTCTAACATGTGCCCTGGCGCATGTTAATAAGTTAATAAGAGAAAGTTTGTTGAGAATATTTCACTAATTATGGTAAATGTAAGTTTGTACATGGATTTTTCATGATTTATTCTCAACAAACTTTCTCTAATTAACTTATTAACATGGACACATGTTAGAAAAAAACTTTTTTTATAATAACAAAATTTAAAATAACATATCCGTGCAATATGTCAAGCTTAATCCCTCCATGTTTGATTCTTATTTAAATCACGTTATCATCGATCTTTCAAAGGAGATGGTAAATCAAGATATACAACTCCCCAAAAAACCTACGGAGTACTTCCTCCATTCCATTCATTTCTATACATTTGCTTTATACACGTATATCCATGCTCGTTTTCTTTTGTTCATATCTTTAGTTACATATTAATAAAAATTATAAAAATTTGATATTCACAATGTAGTCGGGAAGACAATTCAAACATGATCTCACATGACTATTTTTTATGTTATATATCGGAAGATATATCGATGATTCTCCCCACATATGAATAGTGTCCAAAAAGCAAATGTATATAAATGAATGGAATGGAGGAAGTATTAGACAACATCAAATAAAGAAGAAGCTTTTTTATCCTTTTTTGTTGACTTGGGAAGTAGCTTTAGCGATATACTTTATGAACAAAGAAGCAGAGAAAGAATTTTGTGTACATATAACATCATACACAATACACAAATTTAATGTAAACGAAATAAGGAACCAGTATATCATATTGATATTGTACAGTTATATTAATGAAAATCGAGTGGAATATAATCTCAAGTATTGTGTTGCCTACTAAAGCTAAACGTTGTTAATTAATACTCTACTTAATAATAGTAGTTTATATACTTTGAAAAACGCTGTAGTCTTTGTGTTCAGGGGCGAACCCAGGTCTTCAAGTTTGGGGTAGCGGAAATATAAAATGGATTATTATACGGAAAAAGGAAAGTCGTGAAATAATGTGCTACATAACATATAGAAATTCGAAATACGAACGCACTAATAAATGAGTGCTCCAGATTAACTTAATATTCTCATTTTTATACTTTAACAACTTATAGTTATTTTATTTTGATTGTATATCTTTGTATACAAAAAAAATAGCTTAACCATTACTCTCCTTGTTCCGATGAATAATTTACATTTGCTTTGTTTTGTGAGCGAAAAATAAAGCAAATGTAAATTATTAAACTAAACGGATAGAGTGCTATGTAATTACTTAAAATTTGCATATTATAATTCGACCAACTATCTTCATTTTATTTTCCATACAATTGTGATAAAATTGTTAAGTAAAATAGAACACAAAGTCCCAATGCATAAATATAATGGACATCAAAAGTTTAAAAATTTAAAATAAATAACTAATCAAATGAACTAGGAAGAGAAGCTAATTATTGAAAGGGTTTTCTAACGTGTGCCCTTAGGGTATACATTAATAACCCATATCTATATCTATCTATATTAATAAAGGAAGCTTTTTTCGAGCGATTACAGAGAGTCCATATTTTACGAACTACCTTACAACAATATTATAATTGGAATAAGAGATAATATTTAAGTACAAGTCTACGCAAACTACAGTACAAAAAATTGATTTATGTACAACTCTATGTAAAATAAACGACTGCATTATAATTACAATCCTATGTACACAAGATTTCTTATTTGTGGGTATATATATAATATATGCTCCTCAATTTTCTTATCATGTTGTGCTTTTCCTTCATTAGTTTCGTATTTCAATTTCAGTTACCCCTTTATTAGCTAGATTTTTTTGTTGTTATAATGTTTTCTCACCATTATGTTTGATCTTTATTGTTCTACAATTTTTGTAGTTTGATTGCTTTGTTTAGCAAAACATATTAACATCTCTCTTATTTTTGCAGAAATTATGCATTGTCATATCACAAGATTATTACACACTACGGCGGTTGACCTAGAAACTGATCTTCATTTACTACGCGGCTACGCCCGGTAATTAGCTTTGAATATAAATGAATTAAAGTAACCTCTTTATTATGTTTTATTTTTAGTTGATTACTTGATTGTTACTGATAACGCAAAACTAGGTGTCGTAAAAAGCTAGGATTAAGCTACCAAATTAACAATTTCTAAGCCAAACTATACTCTAGACTACTCTAAATGATAAAGTAATATAGTGCAAGTAAGGGTCGAACCCAAGAGAAGGTCTTTTAAGCTAAAAACTTGAAATGTAAACTATTGACTATTAAAGACAAGATTATAAACAAACAATGGTTATTCACAATGGCAAACAATAGAGAGACATGAAAAGAGGGGTTTTTGAGTTGATTGGTAACATGGAACAAAGTAAAATTTGCAAACTTAGTCTAACAAGCAAAACAACAAACACTTGGTGAGCAAGATGATTCAATAATTTAGAGAACTTGGTGCAACCCTACAAGTTCCAACTTTTCTCAAAGCAAGACTCTTTTCTCTCTAGTTTTCATTTACCCAACAACAATCCTCAAGCAAGTGATTACCACTATCTAAGCCAACAATGATAATCCTACTTCAACTACAAATTCTAACATTAAACCATGAAAGAATTGTAACCAAGAGCATGAAGAACAAAACCAAGAGGAAAGTAAATGGGATATCACAAAGATATGTTTAAACCAACAAATCCTATGATACAATCAATTTCTACTCACAAAGGTTGATACTTTAAACCAAGATAACAACAATCATGAGATGCTTCAACAAGTTATTACAAAAGCAAGCAACTTTGCAACAACAAGCAATAGATGAATGAAAAAGAGGCAAGGGTAATTACTTCTCACAACAAAACATTCATCATGTCATTAGAACTTAGAAATTGAAACAAATGAAAGAGTAGAGATTAAGAAGTCAATACAATGATAAAGATGGAAACTTGCAATGGATTACACCAAGTAGGGAAGAACTAGCCTTCCATAGTCTTCATAAAACCCCAAAAACAAGGAAAGATTACAACTTGAATGCCAAATAAATTGTTCTTGCTACTACAAATTTCTAGAGATTATTCAATGCTTAGGTGATAACTAGGTCTTCAAACATGAGGGGTATTTATAGGGCTGCACGAAATTCTAGGGTAATACGGGATTTGGGCTTAAATTTAAGCCAACGGGCTTAATAAAAGTCACGAGCACAGCACAACGGCAGACTGCCGGCTGAATGGCAGACTGCCGTGGCAGACTGCCTGCTGAATGGCAGACTGCCGTGGCAGACTGCTGTGGATGGTGGCAGTCTGCCAAAATGCCTGAAACGAATTATTTCTTCACTTCCTCAACATGAGTTCTTCACTACTTAGCCTTCATGCTTCCTAGCAAGGAATGTCGACTCCGTAACTGGTTCATGTAAGGTCGTCTCCGCGTGATTGCTTGTCTACTAGTGTGGCTAGAGGCTCGCTCTTGGGATTCCGGGTTCTATCCTCATACGAAGCTCCACACATGAATCAAAACGCATTAGTTATGACAACCATCGGGACGGGAAGATTAACTCTTGATTCCGACAAAAAGACCCTTAATTAAAAGCATACTTGGCTTAAGAAGGCCCTAGTGACTCGACACTTCTTGACTCTATCAAACTCCCCCACACTTGGACTTTTGCTCGTCCCGAGTAAAACTCAAAGAAAGCATTCGGCAAGTCCATAGGCGGGTGTGGGTTTTGAATGATCACTCTTCCCTCACCTCTTCCTTCTTATATCTCCCTCTTGAACTACCACCAATTAAAGAGAAAATCTAGACTCAAAGGTGACACACTCTCTTCTCTCACTCGCCCTCCTTATATCATCCCTCTCACAAGACACGACAGGACACACTCCAACTCCGACTCATCACTTCACAACCACCCTACTTATCACTCCAAAACAAAGATGGTCACTCTTGCCTTATCCCAAGGCAATAGCAAAGTGACCTCTCATCCTCCTATCAACCACAACTCATCACTACTTATAACACCCCCTTATCACTCCATAAAAATGCAAGATTATGCTACTTGGTTGGCCAAACACCCTTAAGAATCAACAACTCAAGTAGCCAATCGGGAAAACCACCAATTTGAAGCAAATTGTTGTGACACAAAAAGAAATTAAGTCCTAGAACTAGCCTCCTTCCTTGACCCTCCTTATCACTCCCTTCTTGTCCCTCCATATTTTTGGTGTGACAATTTTCAATTTTTTCAAATTTTTTTTTTTTTCTTTTTTTTTTGTGTTGAAAATCCCTCATTTTGCTTAAGGCGCCCTTTCGGGTTTTCACCTTAACTTTTCCTTACCTCTCATGGTGGCTCGCAACTCATTTCTTCATTTTGCCCGGAATGCCCTTTCGGGTTTTCATTCCGTCCTCGGCCACCTTTTCCAATCTTGCCTAGGTGCCCACCCTTGTGGGTTTTCACCTAGCCGGAATTTTCAATTTTTTTTTTTTTTTTTTTTTTTTTTGAAACATTAAACAATCAAGAAGTTTACATATATTACAATTCATATTCCTCCCCCACACTTACATTCCACATTGTCCTCAATGTGGAGGAGGTCACAAACTTTGGTTCAAAAGTGAGAACCGGAGGCACCCCCTTGATCATCGGTGCCTTGGTTCTTCCATCTTCTTTCTCTTCTTTCTCTTTCTCTTGTGGCCCGGGCATATCTTTGGTCCACATCTTCTTGGGTGATAGAGGGTGGGATTGTGGGGTTAAGAGACATGCCAAAAAGACCACTAACTATCCCAAGTGTGTCCTCTTGGGTCCTAGCATCATAGTATGAATCTTGGACATACTCTTGATATCTTTCATTTTGGACCCCAAATTGGTGGTCCATTTGGCCTCTCCACTCATTTTGCTCTTTCCACATGTTTGCATTTTCCGTCATTGTTTGATAAAGTTGTTGTTGCCAACGACGGTTAGCCTCTTGGTTAGCAATCATTTCCCTCATCATAGCCGTTTGGTTTGTTGCGGCCTCCTCTATCAACTTTCCTCTATCATCAACCACACTTCTCCATTGATCTAGATTCTCCAATCTCGGCGTTTGTTGTTGTTGCCAAGAATGAAGATTCTCCACACGCCCACTTATGGTAGTGAAAACCTCTCTTGTCTCTTTGAAATAATCGTACATGTTTTGTTGCCAATGAGCAACCGGGTCATGAGAGCCCTCCCCCGCTTCATACATGGGGGTGTCCATGTCCACGGGAGGGGCATTGGGTGCCTCCTCTTCATCCTCATCGGAGGCAAAGTCCGATATATCCATCCGACAAAAGAAATGCCTACCATGGGTGCCACTTGGCAAAGGAGAGTTTTTAGGCCTTGGAAGCCTCAAATACTTTTGCTTGTCGGGGCCCAACCAAAAACCTTTAAGGGGGTCTTGCCTTACTTTCTTGAACATCTTACACTCCTCAAGAACAATGTCATTGTACAAGGGAAGACCCTTAGTCTTGAAAATGTCTTGAGATTCATCAATGTCCCCCTCAAAGTGTGCAACAAAGAATGTGATTGCTCCCCCACAATTGATACTCCCTCCCGAACTTTTGGTCTTGTGAACCATGCATGCATCAATAAAAAGTTGTACCCAATCAGGCACTCCTACCCCCTCTGGGAGCATGGTCCACATGGTAGTTCGGATCTTTGCATTGACCTTAGTGGGCGCTCCTATGGCATAGAAGATGGTGGTTATGAAGCGGGTGAGTAGTTGCACAACGGGGTTGGTGCAATAAGAGATCATGTTGTCATATTTGGCATTTGCGGATCCTACAATCTCGGTCCAGGCCGCATCACTCCTTTTCCCAAGCATGAGAATGGGAGATGGGGCTTTTGAAATTCCCAAGACCTCTCTCACTTGAGTATGGGTAAGGGTGTGCCACTTTCCACTCACTCTAAACCGGATTTTTTTCTCTCTTCCCTCCGCTACATTACACTCCGTCAAGGTGGAAAGGAACTCTCGGGTAAAGGAGGTGTAGGTGTAATCCCATAACTCATCATCAAAGAATGCCTCTAGGCCCACCTTAGCAAGCATAACCCGGGCTAGGGTGCCCATGCCTAGGTAGTTTAGGGTGGGGGGGGGGGGGGGGGTCAAGGAACCGGGTGGTTTTGATTGGTTGTTTTTGGTGTAGACCGAGTTTTTGAAAGATTTTTAATTGGTTTGCATCTAACCCTTCCTCCCCGGTAAAAATTGGTTCCACCACATCTTCAATCTCCTCTACAACCCTTTTCTTAGATGGCCTTCGGAATGGGTTTAACCTTGACATTCTTGTACCTACAAAGAAAGTTGATACAACACAAACAATACAAAATATGGCACTCAAAAATTTTTCACTCTTTGGGACAATTCACCAAACACTTGGTGTGCACTAGCTCAAGAAGATGTTCAAAAGCTTGTGTTTGGTGTTTGTCTTGCCTCACCCAGAAAATTTTACCACCAATAACAACTATAACATCAAGAGACAACAATTAATCCAACTAATTCACTAAAACAAGGCTAAATTCGGATTATAAGAGAGCAAGAAAATGAAAGTTGAGTTTGGTTGTTATACCTCCCCGAATTCCACAAAATAATGCTTCTTGTTGCTCCTAGTTGCTCAAAAACCCGTCCTAAACCCAGGAATTCCAATCTTGAAGCTTGAAATTTGAGGTCTTGAAAGCTAGGGTTCTTCAAAATTTTGGGGAAAAATTCTGATTTTTGGTGGAATCAGAGGTATTTGGTGTTTGTGAGGGAAGGATTGAGGCCAAAAGATTGAAGGATTGAAGATTTGATGAATGTTTGGGAGGGATTTTGAGTGAGTTTGGGTGGAAAAAGGGATGAGTGTTGTTGTTGTTCTTCGAAAATCTGAAATAAGGGAGTTGGGTTTGTTGTTTCGTGGTTAAGATTGGAACAAAACCCGTACTGTAGCACAAACGGCAGACTGCCGAGGTTTTGGCAGACTGCCGTGGTAGACTGCCGAGGGGTTTGGCAGTCTGCCAAAATCCCTGATTGCGCAATTTTTTCGTTAGCTAAATTTTGGTATAAAACCAAAATTTAGCTCAATTAGCTTCACTTCATCCTTGCTCTTTCCCTTGACACGTTCCCATTCAAATCTCTTTCCACATTTCCGTCACTTCACTAATGACACGCCTTCCGAGGTGATGTAAAAATCGACTTCACACTTCATAGAATGATTAGTAACTTCATGAATGTTAATGCCATTTATTAACAAGAATGTAAATAACGGAATGAGAAATGACGTGAATGTAAATTCTATCTATGAAAAGCGGGAAATCCTACACTAAAAGAGAATATTTACAAATTTGTGCCGTATTTTTAATGTCGATGGCTCGACTTAGTCAATGTTGGAGAGTCAATCTTTGTAAATTGGATCTTCTAAAAGAAGATCCTCTTCGCCTTGTAGCTCGATTCCTTTGTAGTAATGTTTCAACCTTTGCCCATTTACCTTTATACCTTTTCCCGAGGTCGGGTCTTCTACCTCCACCGCTCCGTGGGGAAAAACTTTCTTCACTTTGTAAGGCCCATACCACTTCGACCTTAGCTTGCCGGGAAAATTCTTGAGACGACTTTGAAAAACCAACACATCTTCTCCCTCTTTGAAAACTCTTCTTGTGACCATCTTGTCATGCCAAGATCGAGCCTTTTCCTTGTAGATGCTAGCATTGTCATAGGCATTGTGCCTAAGCTCTTCCAATTCTTAGATTTGAAGCTTCCGGTGCAATCCCGCCTCATCGACATTTTGATTAAAAGCTTTGATTGCCCAATAGGCTTTGTGCTCCACTTCTACGGGAAGGTGGCATCCCTTCCCATAAATTAGCCTATATGGGGACATGTCGATTGGGGTCTTATAAGCCGTTCTATAAGCCCAAAGAGCATCTTCAAGCCTCTTGCTCCAATCCTTTCGGTCGGGATTGACCGTTCTTTCCAAGATGTGTTTAACCTCCCGGTTAGAGACTTCCGCTTGGCCATTTTTTTGGGGGTGATATGCCGTAGAAACTTTGTGAAGCACACCATATTTTTGAAGCAAGGTAGAGATCACCTTGTTACAAAAATGAGTCCCCCTATCACTCACAATGGCTTTTGGGAAGCCGAATCTTGAAAATATATTGCTTTTGACAAATGCTTGCACCGTCTTTGCATCATCACATTTCGTGGGGATGGCTTCCACCCACTTAGACACGTAATCGACCGCCAAGAGGATGTAGATGTATCCATAGGAATTAGGGAATGGCCCCATGAAGTCTATTCCCCAAACATCAAAAATTTCCAAGTAGAGCATCGGTTGTTGGGGCATTTCATTCCTACGTGATATGTTGCCAAAACGTTGGCATCTATCACAAGTAGTAACGAAAATATGAGCATCTTTAAACAACTTGGGCCAATAGAACCCGCACTCAAGAATTTTACGTGCCGTTCTATGAGGCCCAAAGTGACCCCCACAAGCGTACTCATGGCAATGCTTTAGGATGGATGGAATTTCTACATCCGGCACACAACGTCGGATGACTTGGTCTTGACACATTTTCCATAAATATGGCTCATCCCATATATAGAATCTAGAATCGGATTTGATCTTGTTCCTTTGACTAGATGAAAGTGAGGTGGGAAACTTCTTGGTGACCATGTAATTGACAAGGTTGGCATACCAAGGCTCAACGGCCTTCATGGAGTATAGGGATTCATGTGGTAAGCTACCGTCAACTACCCCCATAGTCTTCCCGAGATCTTCATTGATGTGAAGCCTACTCAAATGGTCGGCCACCACATTAGCACTCCCTTGTTTGTCCTTGATCTCTATGTCAAACTCGCTCAACAAAAGCACCCATCTCATGAGCCTTGCCTTGGTGTCTTTCTTGTCTACAAGTTGCCTTATAGACTTATGATCGGTATAGATGATGACCTTTGCACCCAAGAGATAAGCCCGGAATTTTTCAATGGCATACACCACCGCTAAAAATTCCTTTTCCGTGACGGTGTAGTTCCCTTGAGCGTCATTCAAGAGTGACGAAGCATATTGGATCACATATGAAGCTTTGTCATCTTTTTGTCCCAACACGGCTCCAATGGCAAAATCGCTTGCATCGGTCATGATCTCAAAAGGCCGATCCCACTTGGGTGCTTGAATGATTGGGGCCGATACAAGTCTTTCCTTCAACAAGTCAAATGCTTCCCTACAATGATCATCAAACACGAACTCCACATCCTTGTGCAAAATTTTGCATAAGGGGTTAGCTATTTTGGAGAAATCCTTAATAAACCTTCGATAAAAACCCGCGTGTCCCAAGAACGATCTCACGTCTCGAGTATTAGATGGATACGGTAAGGTTTTAATCACATCCACCTTTGCCATATCCACCTCAATCCCTCTTTTCGACACTATGTGTCCTAACACGATTCCACTACTCACCATTAAGTGACACTTTTCAGAATTTAAAACGAGGTGAGAGTCTATGCATCGTGATAGGACCATAGCGAGATGGTCTAGACACGAGTCAAATGAGTCTCCATGAATGGTGAAGTCATCCATGAAGACTTCCAAAATACGCTCCACATAGTCCGAGAAAATGCTCATCATGCACCGTTGGAAAGTGCCGGGGCATTGCACAATCCAAAGGGCATGCGGTAAAGCATAAGTACCAAATGGGCAAGTGAAGGTTGTTTTGGATTGATCCTCCGGGTGAATGGGGATTTGAAAATACCCGGAATATCCATCCAAAAAACAATAGTACTCTTTCCCACCTAACCTCTCTAGCATTTGATCTAGAAAGGGTAGGGGGAAATGGTCCTTCCAAGTGACTTGGTTGAGGCGGCGATAATCAATACACACCCTCCATCCCGTTTGCAAACGGGTGGGGATCAATGCCCCTTGAGTGTTTTTGACTACCGTCACCCCTCCCTTCTTTGGCACAACTTGAGTAGGACTTACCCATTGGGAGTCACTAATTGGAAAGATAATACCCATTTGGAGAAGTTTGATAACTTCTTCCTTGACAACTTCCATCATAGGTGGATTAAGCCTTCGTTGTGGTTGCCGAACGGGTTTTGCATCCTTTTCCAATCGAATTTTGTGCATGCAAGTGCTTGGGCTTATCCCCTTGATGTCCGCGATGCTCCACCCGAAAGCTTCCTTGTACTTGTGCAAAACATCCACCAATCTCCTTTCTTGATCACCCTCAAGTTGGTTTGAAATTATGAGGGGTAGAGTGTTATTTGCCCCAAGAAAGACGTATTTCAAGTGGTCGGGAAGTGGTTTTAGATTGGGGGTGGGTGGCTTAATGATGGATGGAAGTGGTCTTTCAAGGGAGGCTTCTAAGGGAAGGAATTTGGGGTAGCTAGGATTTGTCTTTAAGCAAAACAAGTATTCGTGGAACAGGGGATTTGGCAGACTGCCATGAGTATGGCAGACTGCCATGGCAGACTGCGGTTTTTCCGGCAGACTGCCGTGGCAGACTGCGGTGGGGTTCGGCAGACTGCCAGAATCCCTGATTCCGCCCTCTATCTTCTCCATTTGATCTTCTTCAAGGGTTATTTCTTCCTCTAACTTGTTGACATAATCCTGCACATCATTAGACAACAAAAACCGCAATCCTTCCTTCTCGACATTGTTAGTGAGGGCTACCTCGAGTGGGTCCCTTTGACTAATTTGGTAAACTCGATTTGCCAATTGTTCAATTTTATCAAGAAAGTAACAACAACTCAAATCATCGGTCTTTTTCATCGTCTCATACACATTGTACTTCAAGACTTTCCCTTCAAATTCCATGGTCAAAGTTCCATCATACATGTCAAGCTTGGTTTTGGATGTTCTCATGAAAGGCCTCCCCAACAAGAGGGGTGTAGCCTTAGAGTCCGGTTCCATATCCAAAACATAAAAATCGGCCGGAAATATGAATTTATCAACTTCTACCAACACATCCTCTACAAGACCCTTGGGGTGAATTGTGGAACGGTCCGCCAATTGGATCACAACATTGGTCCTAGACAAGGGAGGCAATTCTAAGGTCTCATAAATGGAATAAGGCATGACATTAATAGAGGACCCCGAGTCTAGCATAGCTCTAGCAAAATCTTTACCTCCAATTGAGCACGGTATAGTTAGCATGCCCGAGTCATCACACTTTTTGGGAAGATTTTGTTTGAAAATGGCCGAGACATGCCTACTAACCGTGACCCTTTCTACTCCTTTCCTTGGCTTCCGTTTAGGGGTGCAAAGTTCTTTGAGAAACTTTGCATACCTAGGAACGGTTTTGATGATAGTAAAAAGAGGGATGTTGACCTCACATTTCCTAAAAGTTTCATAAAGATCGGTGTCTTTATCAAACTTCTTGGGATTTGTGAGGGCATTAGGAAATGGTACCTCCGGTTCATATTCCTTTTCAATCTCTTGGAGTGAATCCTTTGTGTTGGTGCTTCCTTCCTTTCCTTTGTCAATGCTCAAAGGACTCCTCTCTTTTTCCTCATTAGCTTTTGAAGATGATCCTTTCCCTTGTTCAACCACAAGTTCCTCTTCAATTTGATCTTCAACCTCAATAACCCTTTCTTGTGACTTGCCCCTTCTCTTCTTCTTGGGAGGGGATTCTAAAGTTCTCCCTTTCCTCAATGTCATAGCACTAGCATTCTCTCTAGGAGGAAATGTAGTGGAGGGAATAGAAGTTGAGGTCCTTTTATTTTTCTTGGCAAGTTCTTGGGCAATTTGGCCAAGTTGGAATTCTAGGTTGGCAACCTTGGCATCACTAACATTCTTATTGGCATCAATCTTGTCAAGCCTCTTGTTTGTTTTGACTTGCTCTTGCAAAATGTTTTTAAGCAAGTCTTGAACACTTGGTTCCTTTTGAGAATTGTTGTTACCTTGATTGCCAAATTGGGATGATTGACCTTGGTTTTGGTTTCTACCTTGGTTGTTGAAAGTCCCATTCCTATTCCCTTGAGAGTTTGAACCTTGACCTTGTCGGGAATTTTGGTCCCTCAAGTGGTTGAATTGACCATTCACAAAACTCTTTGAGGTGTCACCACCCCAACCAAGTCTAGGATTGTCTCTACTCCCAACATTGTAAGTATTGCCACTAGGGTCATAATTGTAGTATCCTCCCCCTTGAGGATTTCTAGCATTGTAATTCCCATACCCCATTGCACTTACATTCTCCTTGCTTATTCCTTGCTCTTCCATGATGGGACAAGTTTCCATTGGGTGTGGCCCTTGACAAAAATTACACTCCACATTAGATCCTTGTGCTCCTCCTTGATTGTTCCCCACTAGTTGAGCAACCATTTTTGTGAGATCATCCACGGTTTTCTCAAGCTTGTGGGTAGAAGGAGAAGTTGTCTCCATGGAGTTAAGAGTCTTTGACCCTCGGCTCCTTCCATAGTTCCTTGTGCTAGCGGCCAACCTTTCTATGATCTCATTTGCCTCCGCCACGGAATAGTTGTCAACTCCACCACCCATAGCGGAATTAACCATGATTTGGTATTGTTGTGTAAGACCATCACAAAAGTTGACCAAAAGGTCATCACCACTAAGGCCATGGTAAGGACATTGAGCAACTAACTTTTTGAATCTCTCCCAATACTCATATAAGCTCTCACTTGCATCTTGCTCCGGAGAGGTGATGGCTTTCTTTGCATGGTTATGTCTTGAGTCGGGGTAGTATTTCTCAAGAAAAGCCGCTTTCATGTCCTTCCAAGTATGGATTGTACCCGGTTGAAGGTAAAACAACCAATCTTTTGCTCCATCTTGAAGTGAAAATGGGAAAGCTCTCAACTTAAATTGATCTTCCGTGACACCATTGGGAATAGCACCTTCACACATCATATGGAATTCGGAAAGATGGCGATTTGGGTCATCTCCCGCATGTCCATGAAACCTTGAGAGGTTGTGAATGAAATAGCCCTTCAATTCAAAGTTGGCATTAGCCCCCATGGGTGGGTAGGCTATGCAAAGAGGTTGAGTGTCATAATTCCTTGCCCGGAGCTCCCTAATAGTTCTAGTATCATTCGCCATTGAAGGGTATTCCACTTCAATTGGCTCTACGTCAATAGGATCTTCTTCAATAGGGGCTTCTAAAGGTGGTTCTTTTACTCTATGTGCTCTTTGGTACCAAGGGTTAGTAAATAACCATGAATAGGCACCAAAAGCGTCTTCTTCCACGGAAGTTGATTCACCGTGTAGTGGGGAACCAAACATAAACCTTCGCACTAAGCAAACAAGTTAGAACTTCCTATTACTTCTAACAACAAGAGGAGTAATAAAACAACTAAACATAAATTCACAAACTCAAGTTCTAGCTATGTTGCCTTCCCCGGCAACGGCGCCAAAATTTGATAACGCAAAACTAGGTGTCGTAAAAAGCTAGGATTAAGCTACCAAATTAACAATTTCTAAGCCAAACTATACTCTAGACTACTCTAAATGATAAAGTAATATAGTGCAAGTAAGGGTCGAACCCAAGAGAAGGTCTTTTAAGCTAAAAACTTGAAATGTAAACTATTGACTATTAAAGACAAGATTATAAACAAACAATGGTTATTCACAATGGCAAACAATAGAGAGACATGAAAAGGGGGGTTTTTGAGTTGATTGGTAACATGGAACAAAGTAAAATTTGCAAACTTAGTCTAACAAGCAAAACAACAAACACTTGGTGAGCAAGATGATTCAATAATTTAGAGAACTTGGTGCAACCCTACAAGTTCCAACTTTTCTCAAAGCAAGACTCTTTTCTCTCTAGTTTTCATTTACCCAACAACAATCCTCAAGCAAGTGATTACCACTATCTAAGCCAACAATGATAATCCTACTTCAACTACAAATTCTAACATTAAACCATGAAAGAATTGTAACCAAGAGCATGAAGAACAAAACCAAGAGGAAAGTAAATGGGATATCACAAAGATATGTTTAAACCAACAAATCCTATGATACAATCAATTTCTACTCACAAAGGTTGATACTTTAAACCAAGATAACAACAATCATGAGATGCTTCAACAAGTTATTACAAAAGCAAGCAACTTTGCAACAACAAGCAATAGATGAATGAAAAAGAGGCAAGGGTAATTACTTCTCACAACAAAACATTCATCATGTCATTAGAACTTAGAAATTGAAACAAATGAAAGAGTAGAGATTAAGAAGTCAATACAATGATAAAGATGGAAACTTGCAATGGATTACACCAAGTAGGGAAGAACTAGCCTTCCATAGTCTTCATAAAACCCCAAAAACAAGGAAAGATTACAACTTGAATGCCAAATAAATTGTTCTTGCTACTACAAATTTCTAGAGATTATTCAATGCTTAGGTGATAACTAGGTCTTCAAACATGAGGGGTATTTATAGGGCTGCACGAAATTCTAGGGTAATACGGGATTTGGGCTTAAATTTAAGCCAACGGGCTTAATAAAAGTCACGAAACACAAAGACAACGGCAGATCGCTTGGCTGAATGGCAGATCGCTAAGTGGCAGATCGTCTTGAATGGCAGATCGCTAGTGGGCATGCATCTTGTGGATGGTGGCAAACACAAAATGCCTGAAACGAATTATTTCTTCACTTCCTCAACATGAGTTCTTCACTACTTAGCCTTCATGCTTCCTAGCAAGGAATGTCGACTCCGTAACTGGTTCATGTAAGGTCGTCTCCGCGTGATTGCTTGTCTACTAGTGTGGCTAGAGGCTCGCTCTTGGGATTCCGGGTTCTAACCTCATACGAAGCTCCACACATGAATCAAAACGCATTAGTTATGACAACCATCGGGACGGGAAGATTAACTCTTGATTCCGACAAAAAGACCCTTAATTAAAAGCATACTTAGCCTAAGAAGGCCCTAGTGACTCGACACTTCTTGACTCTATCAGTTACGTTGATTTGTCCCAAGGCAACCTTTATTCAAGTATAACAGAGAAAAAGGATGTGTGCATGCTTCAGCAAGTATTTAACTTAAAGAAAAGTAGTCTAAATACTCCATATTAGATTAATTGTACTATCTCCAACAAACTTTGTCATCGAAATCTCCAACGTGGCTTTTCATTGTTAATTCTTCCCATAATCTTTGATTTGCATTATCATACCGAGTAATATGTAAGTTAATCTATTCAACGAAAGCGTTTAGTACTTAATTGTCAAACGACGTGAAATTATTTAAGTTTAGTTATCAACTAACGACTTAAAATTAACTAAATATAATTGGAAATTTTCTCAACGAGGCAAGATATCATTGTCCACTTGGCCCAGGCCAGGAAAGGCTTGAACTCTATCTTTTTTCTATTTTCTAATGTGAGTTCTTTAAAAAGTATAGGGAGACAAACATTACTTTAGGCCCGTGCATTGCACGGGCAATTAAATCTAGTATATTTATAAAAGAGGCTTTTTTTGAGCGATTCTAGAGCGTCCACATCATCAAAAATCAATTTAGGTAAGTATCATAAATAATAATTTTATTTATAAAAGAGGTTTTTTTCGAGCGATTCTAGAGCGTCCACATCATCAAAAATCAATTTAGGTAAGTATCATAAATAATAATTTTTGATGTAAAAAATAAAGTATAAAATCTTTTAATTATTATAATATATATATATATATATATATATATATATATATATATATATATATATTTCCTAAATTATATTCAAGTGATATTTCCAATTTTTATATAAAAACTTTTCCATTTCATTTGACAACAAAGTATTGTTAAAAAAATTATGAAAATAATATAATTAGATTCGTGATAAAAAATGCTATCATTAGAGTATAAATTTTATATCATTTGCACATACTAAAGATAGTGAACCTTTTAGTTCTTAATACATTATATGTCCCACATGAAAAAATAATATAGGCGTGGAGAATATACTACGTATAAATAATAGAACTGTCCCACATCGAAAGATTAATAAAGTGGGTTAATCCTATGATTATAAATAGGAGGTATCCTTGAAACTTAGGTATTAACCCAAATCTTTTGAGTCTCTTAAGTATTGTCTTAAAGAGCTCTTAAAAGTTTGTATCATATCTCCATAATATGATATAAAAAATAAAGTGGATATTTTTTAATTATTATAATATATATTTCCTATATTATATATCCAAGTCATGTTTATAATTTTCATATAAAAACATTTTACATTTCATTGGATAAGAAAATATCGTAAAAAAAATTATATAATTAGATTTGGGATAAAAAAATGAAATTATTAGAGTATGAATTTCATATCATTTGCACAAAAAAAACAGAAAAAAAGTACGATTATTAATAGACAATATAGGATGTCGAACTAGGCGAGAAAAAGAAGACGTGCTTTTTAGTATGTTATATGTCACGCATTGAAAAATAATATAAGTGTGATGAACATACTACGTATAAATAGTAGAATAGTCCCACATCGGAAAATTAACAAAAGGTGGGGTCATCCAATTATAAATAATTGAATTATCTCACATCGAAAGATTAACATAAGGTGTGATGATCCTATGATTATATATATGAGTCATCATTTGAACTTAAAAATTAAACCCAAAATCTGTTTAGTTTCTTAAGTATTGTCTGAAAGAGCTCTTATATGTTACAGTTGTCTTATATGTTACATTTGTTGTGCTCTAACAGTTAAATTGATACAAGTGACCTTGATTTTCTTGATTCAATTATCTAATTATATTATACTTTAATCTAACAATCGAACACCGATAAGACTAACTAACAAATGTAACAATAAGTATGCATGATCTCCATAATTAATAAGTCTTAAAAACGATTAATATTGATTAATTCAATTGAATGAGAATGAGAATATAAAAATGAGTTAGGTATGATTTCATTACAATGGGATTAATTCACTGAATATTAGTCAAATAATTAAGCGGACAACAGTTGAAGAAATCCAAGTATAACAAAAAGTTCAAGGTTTAGCTACCATATTAGCTATGGGACCTGCCAACACACTCATAATAAAATGCTACAAAAACATTTTTCTAAAACATCCATAGGCCATAACAGCCTATATAGTCTTAATACCAATTTTATTTGTATTTTATTATCCACGAATTTTTATTTAAGACGAAATTATCCGTCTTCAACCTTTTTTTTTTGTTTAAATATGTACTTAAATTAAAAGACTTACAAAAAGAGTTCATACATCAGTTAAGGGGGAAAAATCCAAAGAACAAAACGTTATTAAATCGAGTTCGATGTCGAACTAGGTGCGAAAAAGATGATGTAATTCTGAGTATATTATATGTCACACATTGTAAAATAATAAAATGTAGTGAACATACTATGTATAAATAGTAGAATTGTTCCCACATCGGAAAATTACCATAAGGTGTGGTCATCCTGTTATAAATAGTAGAATTGTCCCACATCGAAAGATTTAACATTATGTGGGGTGATCCTATGATTATAAATATGAGTCATCCTTGGATCTTAAATGAGTCTCTTAATATTGTATTAGATAGCTCTTATAAGAGTTTGTATTATTACCTCCATAATAGTGAAATTTATTTGTATTATGCTTTTGGTTTTGGTGGTTTCACAATTATATAATTATATATTTTTATATCATCTCCTTTTCTACTCAAATTTAGTAATTTAGCAATAAGTTATTTATTTTTTTATTTTTAAGCTGAATTTTTAAATAACGAACATACATCAGTAGTATTCTTATTATATAAGAAACTTTAAAAGAAACGTTACGTAATGTTAATTTTTCAAGTTTTAACATTTTTTTAATCTGGAGATCGAGTCCAACCCTTAAAAACTACTTAATATTTATAAGAAAAAATGTTAATTTTATACGTAAGAAAAATTTTGGACTTTAGATAAGATTACTTTGTTAGCAATAAGATAAAATTGCACAAATGTTACCTATATATGTGCGAAAAACTTTTGACTCTATATAAGATTAGTTTGTTAGTATTTGCTCATTATTAAATATTAAATATAACTACTACGGAGTATTAGATATAATGAGTAGCAATTGTCCGTATTTCGGGATTCGGATTGGATGTCGAGCTAGGTTTGAAAAAGATGGTGTATTTATTAGTACTCCCTCCATTCAACTCCACTTTACAAGTATTCTATTTCCGTCCATTCAACTCCACTTTACAGGTTTCCTTATTTGGACATGTAAAAGACCTTTCTATCCTTATTGAAAATCTATATTTACAAAAAATGTCATTCATACCCCACACAAATCCACCATAAAACTCACCTTTATAATTTTTTAATATCTTTAACCCCACCATTCCCTTTCCCTATGTACTTTTAATAGTTTTTTTAATCCGTTTCTTAATACCCGCGCAAAAAGCAATGTTGCAAAGTGGAGTTGAATGGAGGGAGTATGTTATTTGTCCCACATTGAAAAATAATTGAAGTGTTGTGAATATATTACGTATAAATAGTAGATTTGTCCCACATTGAAAGATTAGCATGCATAAGGTAGGGTGATCTTATCAAAGCGCTCACATTGACGTACACTTATGATGATTAGTACTTAATAAATTTTGCTACAATTCGAGATAACAAAGCTTTAGATGCTACTTAATGCTTAGAATCAAGTATGTATCAAGATATCATAAGGGATTAGGATATTTCATTTTTTTATAGAATTATGTGACACCCGAAATTAAACTTCGAAACACCTACTCCGTATTTGATAAAGTTTTAAAACTTAGTTTTAAAATAATTAAGGTCATTAACCCGTACGAAGTATGGGCTTTCAAACTAGTATGGTAATATTTACAACATATTAATATTGTAGCGTGGGAGCTTAATTTAGAATTTATTTCGAATTCGAACTCTGCTCTACTAGATGGAGTAATTAATCTTTACCGCTGAAACACACCAGCTTTATTGCAAGTTTTGAAGCTAAGGAAAGATTAATTCTTGGAGCAAATCATCCTCATTGGGTAGCAGCTTATTTTATTTATTCTTACGCGTCCTATTTTATTTATTCTTACGCTCATATTTGGGGTAGCAGCTTAGGTACGTGCAAACAACATTTTTTTCATTGGGGTAGCGGTTGCTACTCATTGGGTTCGCCCATATTTGTGTTAGGTTAATATACTGTGAGAAATATCATTTGAATTAACTGTATTCAATTGCTGAATCTCATACTCCAGCATAGATTGAATAAAAAGGATAAAATAGTTGAATTATAAAAGAGATGAAAGAAGTTAGCTTATAGATTGACGATTTTCCAATTCCAAATGATAATTCCAGTTTTTTTTTTTTTTTTTGAAATAGATAATTCCAGTTTTTTATAAGAGATGTATGTAAATTTAATTTGTAAATACATGGTACTCCTTAGGTTTTTCTTTTTGAAAGAAAAAAAATGAAATTTTTTCAAATCATAACAAAACTGCAATTTCATTGAATAGGATAGAAGAGTATTTAAATTAGTAATCAACTTTGTGCTCTATCTTAGTTTTTTCGAGTTGGGGTTGTTTTGTGAAACGTTATGGCTACCATTTCTATTGATGAAGTTTTTCTAAAGCACTTTGTTATTGCTCATGGAAATGGTGAGTTTAAGGATGATGATTGGTCAGTGTTTAGTTCTTTCTTACCAATGGAAGAAACCCATTTGATTAAGGTTAAATTCCTTAAGAAGGAGGGTAATGACTTCTTTAAGCAAAATCTATTTGACTCTGTTGGCGGCTGCTATGAAATGGCATGTCGGCTCTTATGTTTAGTTTTGGAATCCATGGAGGGCTACGACGTTGAATCTATCTTGTAATTAGCAATTTCTTTAAACTTGAATTTAACGGTTTGCGCTAATAAGCTCCATGAGTATGAGGCGGCCATAAACTTCTGCTCTTTGGTCTTGTCGTCTTACCCTAAAAATGCTAAGGCTCTATTTCGTAGAGCTGTAGCTTGTATGAAGACTAAAATGCTCATGGAAGCGCAAACTGATCTTGAAACTGCGTCAATGCTTGAACCTAAGAATAAAGATATCCTTAGAGAACTGAATGTTGTTCAGAATCTACGGGCTATTAATCATAACGATAAAAGAAGTGTTGATGACCAGTTGTTATGTGAGGTGACTAGGGAGAGTAAAAGACCTATCCCTGATGATAATACTGGGGACATCTCAGTAAACGATAACGGGGGATCTTCTTGTGGCTCTTGCGTTACTCCACTTTCTGACTCCACTTTCATGGATACATGCATTTCGGATGATGGCACTCCTATAAATCTCGAAGAAAATTCTTCTCCTAATTTTGATTTGGAACACAATCACAAAGACTCTCAAATGGGTGATAATGAGCATATTCCTAAAAACTCGATTCTCGAGTTCTCAAGAAAAGGTGGAGGAAATTCAAGGCTAAAGATCTTCGGACAAGCTTATCAAAAAATGCTTTAAGGTAGTAAGGTGAGCTTTTACAATAAAAGAGACTTGTCTACTATGACAATTCGGATCCTTAACATCAAGGTCACCAAGGAGAGAGGAATTACAAGAGATCATTATAAGAGAAAGAAGAGAAGAAGACGTTCTAAAAAGCGAAAAATGAAGATGGTGATGGTAAATGATGACACGGTTTCCTGTTCGGGTGCCATCGATGGGGTTCATGGTATTATTTCGTGGGAGTCCTCAATTGGTGGCATTAGCTCGAGTTCATTCGCTTTTTGTGACAACTTATCTTCTTCTAGTACTCAAATTCTCCAAAGAGACCCTACGGTTGTCGCTCCTAATTTCTGCTTACGTGTTTCTTTGGGGAATGACATGACCAACACTTCTGTTTGCTTCCAAGCCCATAATGATTCAACTGATCATCATCAGCCTTTCCTTTTTTCAGCCGGTCCTAAGAAGTGCAAGAGTCCTTCGTTTGGTAAAATGTCACGCGCCTCGCCTACACATAGGCTTTGCAGGTACCCCTCACGTAGATTTTGCAGGCATCCTTCTAATCCTTCTAATCGACAAGTGAGTGAGACAAAGAGAATTAATAATTCCAAGAAGAATCACAGCTAAGGGGATGAATCTCCGTGACACAATGTATCTACTTGTCCTACAAGTAGGTCTTTCTCCCGTAAATCTCTACGTCCTAGAGGCGTAAGTGTGTCTTGTTGCAGGTACTCCTCTGAAGCCCAATTGACAAAGAAGAGAAAAGAAGATTTCACTCATTTGGCAGACTCGGATCGCCCCTTCAAGAAGCATTTTCTATTTGATAACCCCACTCTTAGTTTAATTTCCTTTGCTAATAATGTAATAATAAAGTCTGACTCAGAGAGTCGGCTAAGCACTGTGTAAGGAACCTTTCTTTCCGCTTGCCAAAAAAAAATGAATAGGATAGAAGATGTCGTACTTCATCCATCTCAATTGGTTGTTCACCTTTAATTAAAATACCTTTTACAAAACATAAAAAAAAAAAAGGTGATTGAGACGAAAGGAGTATTTGAATTTGCTAGTTTTTTTTTACAACAATTTGAGATTATAAACTTTGACATTTTACATATACTCCCTCCGTCGCGGTTATTTAATTTGCTTACAGTTTGATTTTGGCACAAAGATCAAGGAAAGGGGAGAGGACCATTTGCGATTGTTGTTAGAGGATGACAAGTAAACTCTAGTGGATGCATATGATCAAAAATCCTTCCTAATATAGAAAGGTAAAAAAATGAATGAGACACACTAAAATTAAATAGGGTACAAAAATGAATAAATCCTGTAAAACATTGCACATAGAAATGTGCATCACACGAACATGGCCTTCTATGATAGATATAAGACATGGTTTATTACTATCAAAATAGTGTTCTACTCTTACAATAATAGAGGCATCAACGACCTTATTAGAATTATTACAACAAAATAGAACATCCATGTGTTAAGTGTTGCTTTATGACCTTATCTCCCACTTTAGTTTTCGAGCGTCTGCGTTAAAAATTGAATTTTTGAGCGATATCAAATTTTACAAATCACTCCATTTTAATTTGTTTATTATTAATTGTTTTTCCTATCCGTAAAAAAGAACTATATCTAACTATCTTATTATGTATTTGAGATAGAATTTGGGTGTAGTGAGATTTGATGAGGCAATGCTAATTCAAATCTTACTCCATAATTTATATGATTAAATTTAAGAGCATGATTAAATAACATGTGGATACATATGTCGTGTATTTGTGTGCAAACCTACTTGTACAACAATATATTATATGCAAATACTACTTCCGATAATATATAACACGTTAAAAGTACATAAGAATTTTTGGTAGTGTTTCATATAAATTATGCTTGGAATACAAGTTTCCTTCGCCACACACAACTCTCATACCTCTATGACAGTTTACAAAATATGGTACGCCATTACCAACGATATATTTCATGTATATATAAGCATCCTATTTATTAACTATGAATACGTTATTAACTTATTATTACCCATCTTATTTTCATTATTTTGTGCACAAGTCCTCATTCTTGAACAAGAACATCCCAAATTATCAATAAATTATTGTTTAAACTATGGTTTATATATTTTATTCAATTTTTTGTTTGAGAAAACTACCAATGGTAAACGATATAATCTGCATTTACAATATGCGTAAGCAGAAAATGTATTTTGTATTGTTAGCACCAAGAATGTGTTTTTTAAATATAATCTGCATTGCACGACATTAAATCTAGTATTATATATAATTAAGAGTAATTATCAATAAAAATATACCTTTTCCAACTTACACTCTTTAAAAAAAAAAGTTTAAAAATATATCCTGTTGGGTTTGGAGCCGAGCAGGTTATTCTGGTACGAGATGAATCTCTTCGGCAAGAAATATCAAGCTATGTTGGAAAGAATGCTCTTGTGCTAACAATTGTCGAGTGCAAGGGATTAGAGTTTCAGGTAAGCTATATCATGCATTCCTGACTGTTCCGAGTATCTTGTTCTTGATGTTTACCATTTAAACGAAACAATATGCTATGTTGAGCTTTATTTCAAAAGGCTAACATGCTTAACAAAGTTCATTTTCTAGCATCATCTCAACGCCATTTATGTACTGTATATACTCTATCTGTCCGTCTATCCATGGTAAATTTCTTGGTTTCCATGTTGAGGTTTTTCCTTTTTTTGTTTGTGAATTATGTACACCGCATGTTTAATCATCTCGCATTCCTATCCGCATCTGTTATCTTTTTTAGTTTAGTGCACTAAAAACTAAGAAATTCATTCATGTATGGAGGAAGTTACAATTACTGATACTTCTCAATTGACGTTCCTTTCAAAGTCAATTCTGAATTGGTAGTCATTTATACATCTCTGTTGAATACATTAAAAATATATAATGTGACAGCACGAGCTTCTGATCACACAATTATGTTGCGTTTGCAGGACGTCCTCCTGTACAACTTCTTTGGGTCATCCCCTCTGAGAAACCAGTGGAGGGTTATATATGAGTACATGAATGTTAAGGATCTCCTTGATTCTGTATCAGCAGTGTCTTTTCCAGAATTTAGTTCTGAGAAGCACAATGTTCTGTGCTCGGAGCTAAAACAGTTGTATGTTGCTATCACTCGCACACGGCAAAGGCTATGGATATGCGAAAATAAAGAGGATCTTTCAAAGCCAATGTTTGACTACTGGAAGAAGAAGTGTGTTGTTCAGGTTAGAGAATTGGACGATGCTCTTGCTCGTGCAATGCAAGTTGCAAGTAGTCCTGAGGAGTGGAAAGCACGGGGCAAAAAGGTTAACAAAGTTTTTTGGAATAATTTTTGTTTTTGTCCTGAATGGCTGAATGCCACCATATCTGTTGGAATATATGCAAATTATTATCTCTCTACTTTTCACCTTACATATTATCAGTAAAAACTACTGAAATTGTCCCTTCCCGGGACTGGTTTAATTGTCTACAGTTGTTAGCCGTGGAAAACTATGAGGTGGCAACCATGTGCTTTGAAAGAGCTGGTGATAAGCACTGGGAAACTCTTGCAAAGGCTTTAGGGCTGAAAGCATCGGCTACTCGAATGAATGAACTAAATCCTGAAGAAGCCTCCAACATTCTTAGGCAAGCTGGTGAACTTTTTGAAAGCATAAGTGTATATTGGAGAGCTGCAGAGTGCTATTTTGAATTGAAGGAGTTCTATAAAGCAGGTGATTTTTCACTCTTGGAATGTTCTGTTACTTAGACATTGTTTGTGTAGTACTTCCACTCATTGACTCGACATGGCACTTGGATGCTTCATTTCAAGACAAATCACAAAAATGCGATTAAAAAAAATATTGTGACCTGATACACATCTGTGTTTTACACTTGCAGTCAAGTGACTCAAGGCTAAGTATCATGGCCTAAGTTATGGACTTTCTTTTTTTTCCTTTTAAGTTTTCAAATAAATGAAGAAAGGACCTTCACTGCTCAGCCCTTGTGTGCACATGATTTAGTCACTGGTGAATGTTTATTGGGTTTGTGTCTAAACTAATGACTATCTCGCGCTGTTGTTCAAACATTTCCCTCCTTACGAATCTTACTATACATGGTCATTATACATAGCAGCACACCTTAAATTTTTGTGTGGAAATGTAAGCTGTTTCATAATTTGTGGTGAAGTTTTAAATTTGAGACAGACGGCATATCTGCATTGTTAAGCAACATTAAGCATCAAGCTCATAGTGCATAGGGGTGTAAGCTTATAATTTCTGAACTGCTAGTGATGAAAGAAAATTCGCCATAGTTGCTTACTAAATCGTTTAGGTGCTGACATGAGGGGGCTTAGGTGATGGGTAGTTTGAACCTAATTATGTGTGAATCAAGTTCGGCGCAACAGACTGAACAATTTATTTGTGTTATTTTTGACTGAGTTATCGTCCTGTTTATAACATTTTAACGCTCCCTGCAGCAGGCCTATGGATTCAAGTGAGACAAACTGACTACTCAAGTCAATTTGTCTATCCATCCTTGCTTCTACCAATATGTGACAATGCTCTGCAAACTTTAGAAATCCCTAATATACTCGTAAAAAGCCTTTGTGATTTTGGAATTGCTTAATTATCATTGTGATTAGGGTTTTTTGTCAGGGAGTACCTAACATTTAGCCTCATTGGCACCAAGTTACCTAACTTTTTATTTTTTGCCCAATGGTACCTAAAATTCATATTTTGTTTGTTAACAAATACCAATTGACGAATTCCGTTAAAAATAGTCAAGATTCCGCTAAAATTAACAGAAAAACATAAATAAAAATTGTTTTAAAACTTATAATTACAGTTAAGATCTTATAATACCATTGTTAATTCACTAACTCACTCCTCAACCTTTCTTTCTCCTCCAAATCTCCCTCCCATTACCCAACCCCATAACCACCCTCCTTACTCACCTATTTTTCCCACCATCTATCTCTCAATTACCACCACAAAACTTGTAATCCTAGTCTACTTCCTCTTCAAGAACTATAGCACAATTTGCAACTCATACATATAATTATTATCAATCTCTATTGTTGTTCTTCATCATCTTCTTTGTTACTTTCAACTCTAATCATCTTCTCCATATCATTTATCTTTATCTTACATCCTTTTGAAACTCCATTACTTCTCTCTTCTTAAACCCCTAGATATTATGGGTATTGTACTTGTTAGTTACAAAGTATTTTTTTTTTCTTGTGAAGTAGTCTATGGTAGAGGAAAATTGAATTAGATGGGGAAATGAAGAGGGTGGTTAATTAGGATTGGTTGGAGGAAATGAAGAAGGGGTTAATTTTATGAAAAATTATTTTTAGGTAAAGGATTAAAGAGAAAAAGTAAGGTCTTCATTACGTTTTCAGTTAGTTTTGACGGAAATCTGACTTTTTTAACTAAGAATTAGCATTTGGTACCTCTCGACAAATCAACATAAAATTTTAGGTACCTTTGGACAAAAAGTAAAAAGTTAGGTACTACGCCAAAGGGGTAAATGTTAGGTCTTTCGACCAAAACCCTTAAAATTTAGAAATTGCTCCCAAACCGCTGCTTTTGCATTTTATGATAAAAATTCCCCTTATTTTTATTTCTTATATGACGAGTATGGGTGGTGGAGTTTGGTCGGAAGATTGTGGTGATTAGCCGTGGATTCCTCGGGTGGTTGAAGGGTGGGTAGAGTTGTAATGAAGTTGCGTAGTAATATGAAAAAAGGGTGTTTTTGCCATAAAAATGAAAATATATGGGTCTGGAAGCAATTTCAAAATTTTTGCAATATTTTGGGTGTAATTTTGAAACAATTTTTTAAAGGGGGTAAGTTTTAAAAAGTTGATAATTTTCTCGATAATTAATTATTTAAAAAAATATAAAAATACTTTTAAATAATAATGTTATACACTTATACAGGATGACAGGTAACACTTACCCTTTATAAACAACTAGATCATGGGGCGGCTAAGCGAAATACATCTTCGCTAGACCTATTAAAATATGACTCGAAACCATAAACGCTTCCTGGCTTAGGTCCTTATTTTGAGAGTGAAACTCAACTTGAGTCGTGACCCATTTGACCAAACTTAAAATGACTAATTTATGTTTGAAATCCTGCCGAGCTTAGCCTGGGTAGATTTCACAGCATTTTGAGCAGAACCATGTTTAGAATTGGCAATCACCAGTTGAGCCTTGCTGGCTTCCAGCTCTTTTTTCAGGGGCTCTGCATCCTTCTTCAAGCTCTGCATCTCCCAGTCCAGAATGTTAATCATGGTATTAGCGGACTTTAACCGACGGGTACTCAGAAAGCCAGCATTTACGTTCTACACAGGTATACCCAATGATTCAATAAACTAAGAAGAAGGAATATAACAAGCAAGTATAAAGGTCCCAGGAAAGAAAATTTACCTCCTGAAGCAGGGAAAGCAGATTGGCGGCAGCATCCCTGGAATAGAGAAGGGCTGATACGGCCTGGGCAGATGTCTCCTCAGTATTAAAAGAAATTAGGTGATCATCAACCAGGAAAGAGTGCACCTGAATTTGCTCCCTAACAGCCTAAATATTCCCAATTCTGTCCTTGACCTCTCTAATTTCCCTAACTTCCTCAGTCTCACCAACATGTTCGAGAACATCATCCTGTCACTACCTGTGGCCTCCTCACTTCGAGATCTTTCCTGAGCAATCTAGGATATGTCTGCCTTCAAGTGAGCAAAGCCAAACCTGTTATAGCAGAAGACCTAGTCACTACAGGATAAATTCCTATATCAACAATATAAATACAAAATCAAGCCAACTAAGAAACAGGTAAAAATCTTATTTCCAGAGGTTGAAGACCCAGAACCCTTGGAGGACTTCAAGGCCTTAAAAGTGTCATAAAGCGAGGCAGGGGCTTCTTATCAAGCAGGCCAAGTCCTCTCCTCTTCAGGCAACATCATAAAGGCTGCAATCATATTAGCAGCAGGGTCACAACGCCAATCAGCCATTGGAAATTAATACAAGTAAGCACGCATAATTCATTTTTTTATTTCCATTTCGTTATTTGTAAAGACATGCAGGTAAAAAATAAAAGAGACTCACCATATTCCAAAGCTGGATAGTTGAAATAATCCAAGTGAGGACCAACGGAGGCAGCCTTGACAAACATATAACTTAAAGTTTATGATATCTGGTTGGATAGCCCCAAGGGCATACAATTAATAAAAGACTGCGAACGGAAAATTTTTGGGATACTTACAATTCAATTAAGATTCACTCAATTTCTTAAAAAAAATGAAGGGTCCATTACTCCATTTTCTATCAAGGGTCAAGATTTCATCTCACGGTAATCTAATGGTCCATGTTTTCAATCGATAAATAAAAAAAATGCAATAGAAAGAGGTATAATATTATATTGTAATGTGAGAGGAAATAAACAAAAAATGGAGAGAAAGAAATAGAGAGGATCATTTTTAAATTTTATAGTGTATCCTCGATTTCTCGCACTCATGGTTTGATTGGTTTCTTAACACCCTATGAAAGCAAATGACGATTTTATCGTGAATTTTACCGAACTTTAAATTTATGACGTTTGATATGGTAGCCGCACGGGCATACAATAAAGGACTACCAAAGGGAAATATTTTTTTTTTTTTTGGATAATTGTCTCGTTAAAAATTGTAAATATTGATTTGATTGTTCGTTTTCCCATGAAAGCTTTACAATATCCTTCCTTGTGGTTGTTTAGTGTGATCCACCACACGTTAGTAAAACCTTATTAATAAACGACAAAAGATACGTAAATTAAAAATGGTGCCATAGTTCACATTCTAATTCTATCACTCTTGTGCTACTGGCTACTGCTGGTGGTTGTACTCCTGAAGGGACTTTGATTGATGTCTGTCTGACGTTTTCGGTATTGGCGAGGTGGCCTAATTCGATTTTCTGGTGTTGGCGCTTTCGGGTTTTGAAACCCTTCATTTAAGCTACACACGGTAATTTTGGTTCCTTTGTGGGTTAATACTTAATACTTAATAAGATGCACAGAGGAAAAGCGTGATATATCAGGTGGTTCAACTCCTGATGGCACGTGCCCAAATTGCTGGTTAGAAGATGCTTGTGAGTTATGAAAAAGATGAAAGAACAGAGGATTAGTGAAGATGATGATGTGTACATATAGAGAAACAAAGACAGTTGGACAAATACTTGGAAATGACTGGCTTTTAAAAAGGATTTCAGATAGGCTAATTTTAACTTTACTTGGATTTTGTGGGATTTGTATCAAATCCAAATGTTGTTATTGGTTTGCCGAACAAGTGGATTGGGCCGAATATAGAATTTTGATGCAAATACGCAATACATACATAGTAGTACAATACAATTTTTTGTGATATTACACAAGCAACAACAACATTATCATCATCCCGATATCTCAAATACTTCCGTCTTAGAAACAAAGTAATCGATTGGATGTACTGCACATGCCATACCTATTACATATTACAGATTGAAAGTTATTAGAAACTATTCAACCATTCACTTACATATATAGAAAGATCACAAGTAAGTTAGTATTTAACATATTCATAATAATTTATGAGTAATATATTAATTTATGAAGACAATTAATTAATTGCCAACAAAATTGACACGAGAACGGTAAGTTTGGCCAGCTTGCCATCCAACTGGAATGATATCAGTTAAGATTAAGGTGTTTCCTGATCGCTTTTTCACAACCTTATAGAAAAAGGTGGTTGAATAACAACTCCGGTATTTATAGCCCAAGTTACACCTAAAGATTCATACATGTTCATCCATCCATTATTACTTGATTGGGCTTGGAGCTCCACTTTCGATATCCCGGTTCCTTCTGCATACTCTATTGCTACTGCCAAGTAATACGGGTTTGACCCTGGGTCGACTCTCACTTGTACGGTCACTCCTGGATAGTCACATTCTACCCTGCATATTTTACAAATATTTAAATACGACTGTTGTATATATATCGTACATACAACTTCGATCAGTAAAGATAATAATAACCATGTTTATAATACATTGGTCTTGTGTAAGACATTATTATATATAATGTGTTTCTAATTATTAAGATTAGGGACGACTCTCAATAGGAGTATATTTTATGAAACTGGTGGCAATAAGTTACATACATTTTATACTGGAGTTGAAGAACTCCGGCGTTTCGGAGTTGATCAGCAAGGCCGGATTTTGCCAAGGCTCCGAAAGCGGTGCCACTTAGATCAAAATGGGCTGTTTCAGAATTAGAATTAGAGCACCCTGGGCACTCATCTGTTATTGTAACTGTAACTGAATTTCCTGAGCATGCTTCATTTTCAGTGCATTTTACCTATTTCAATTCCAAATTTATTAATTATAATAGAAGAATCAAAGGAATGTTACGTAATTACATGAGTTAATTATGTCTACGAAAAAACATTTCGCTATATAAATGATAGTAGTATAGTACTAACTAGTATAGATCCCAGTATCCCACGTCATGCATGCGCCATATTTAGAGTTTGTATTTTATTTAGTTGATTATTTATACTTCTTGAATTTGCACTTCATTAATATTAAATATTTCACTCCATTGTATTTAACATATGAAACAAAAAAATTGTAATGGAAAACTAATCAAAGAGAATTTAGTTAAGTTGTGAATTTTTTTTAATAAATTTGTTTTTGTCACAAAGCTAGTAGTAAGTATGTGTCAAGTTATTGTCTACCGTAATAATTATTGCATTATTGAAAAATTTAGCAACTTATAATGTATATTTTAATACCAATTTTATTTTATTTTAACGAAAAAATTATAATTATAAATTTAATAAAAGATTAGAGTTTAATTATAAGATTTATATTCATTAAAAAGATTAAAATTTAATGAATGAAAGTTTACTTATTTTCTTATTTAGATAGATGTCTTTTAAAGGAGAAACCAAGGTAGTTTTTATTCTCGTAGCAGTAAGAGGGATTACTAATACATCTTGCGTGTTCGAATGTGTATCATGGACTCGTATGTGGTATTACCTCATAGCAAACTCCACATCCTTGGCCCTTCTGGTAAATTGAAGGTCCTCCTGCCGATATCATGGAAGAATATGGATATTTATTTACTGTATCCCTGAAACCACAAGCTCCACCTACATTTATTCACGGAATATTTATAAATAAGAGTTAGAACGATTAAAATAAAGTAACATACTCCTTAGTAATTATTGCTACGTATTTAGTACGGAGTAATATATACGGAGTATTGTTATACATTACACAACGGTTTTGTTTTAAATTTTATGATTAAATTTCGGGGTAAGGGAGGGTTGTATATACGTAATCAGGTTATTATTTCTGAATAACTCAAGATGATAATTGCGTCAAAAACTACATTGAAGGATCGATATTTCACAAGAGAAAGAAACGCAACCACCTTAATAATTCATTTTTTATTTAGTCCAAAGTTTATATGATTGATAAAAAAAAAATTTTAAATGTCCATGCAAAGTCATGAACCAACTAAATTATGACAATCTTGATTTATTTTTCATCACGTGCATGCAGTGGAAGCATGCATGCACTACCTAGCGGCCCAAATTTAATAAAATTACCACGTAAATCATGGTACCATAAACACTCGACTATTTGACGTAAGGTTTACATAATTACATTGTGCACATGTTTGGGTGGAAGGGTGGAACCGAAGCTCAGTACCACTCGATTATTCAAGAATAAGAAATAATGATATGTGATTAATAAAAGTTAATTAGAGACGCAAAACTAATACGGAGTACATCAATAATAATAGTAAACGGCGTTTTTATTCATAATAACTCATACCGTCACTGCCGGCGCCATTAGCAGGTCCATACCACGTAGCACCAGCCGGAGACCAGCCGGAACCGTAACTTTGATCATACATTGATGCATTCAATAGTTTAGGGTTGAAACACTGACAACATTGGATAAGAACAATGAAGGCTAGTAGCATAGGAAATATTGTAGAGTAAGAGCAATTAAGAAAAAAATGAGCCATTTTTAGTTCTTAATTAAGAATAACTTGTTAATATATTATCTAATTAAATTATTAAGTACTTGAAGGTGTGATGAGTGAAGAAAATCGATACAAACTCTAGAGTATTTATAGATCGAGTAAAGAGAAGATTATTTGATGAACGTGCCATATTAGAAATTAAGCCCTTAATTGGGGAATAAAGATTGTTAGTATAAGTCCTCATTAAAATGTTAAATTTATCGGTTAGACTTTCGTAAGATGAAGGTATTCAGATCATCTTAACCTTAAAACGAGTAAAATATCATCTCACCTAGCATATAAGACAAGTCATTTGCTTACATGTTTTTCCTAGCATATAAGACAAGTCATTTGCTTACATGTTTTTCCATAATTCTGCGTTTATCTTATTCATACTACTTCACCTATTTTAGCTTAAAATGGAGCGGATACACCTGTCTTAAAGAAGAATTTTTTTTAAATCTATATATAATGTATCTTTTATCTTAGTATTTTATTCCTTGCATGTGGCCGTAATATAATGTGTTATCGTTTCTTTAATAGATTGAACTATTTGAGCAATGGAGCTAGTATAGTCATGAATAACATGGGTGAAAATGAAGACTTAACAACCGTAGCCGCAAATATGCATGTAAAATAATCCATGCATACTTTGACTTTATTGCTATTAATTACACTCCTTTAATTTTGCGTAATTTTAGGATTTAGGATTAATTTATTTCATGCTTTATTGGAATGTTACAATTTTGTGTTAAGCCATTTTTTTTAGTTGAATGGAACTGAACTGAATTGAATTGAACTGAGATGAAGTGAGTTGAACTGAACTGAAGTGAGCTGAATTGAAATTTACTGAGATGAATAAAACTGAAATAGACTGAGTTGAACTGAAGCGAGTTGAATTGAGCTAAGCTGAAATGAGCTGAATGAAAGCTGAAATTAAATTGAAAAGAATGGGGTCTTAATTAGTAAAAGTGATGCCATCCACTAGGTAATTAGGTAGGTATTAACACCCTAATTAAGAAAAAACAAAATAAGAAGGTAGTTTTAATTTTGCGTCAAAGTGTTATTCCTTCCGATCAATGTATTTTCATACCTTTATTTCTTATAATTAAAAAGTCTTTCACAAATATTTAACAAAATATATAGATATTAAGATAAATGATTTTATGTCTTGACTAATACGAATAGACTGGATAGAAAACTCGTTGAAATATCATTTATGGATAACCAGGTTTTGAGTTCGAAATCTCGAATCTCCATTCCTATTTTATAGTGCCCTCATAACTAGGTTTGATCTAGTTGAATTAAGTTCTTATTAACATACACAAAATTTCATACCAGAAACAGCTTTATGATAACACGGTTATATTTAATTAAGTAAAATCTTAAGTATATCCGTATCTATTACCGCTTAAATACATTGGTTATTTTTATAAATTAATTTGTCGGGACTGTAGAACAATTGACCCTGAACCTAGGGCAAGATGATGAAGCTAAAAGCTACGTTTATTTTCATTTTATATTTGCTAATATCATGCTATAAGGGATGAAAAGTCTAGAAGTCACAAGATTTACGGCTTTAGCTTCCCTAATTAAAATCTTACCCGTCAAAGTAGCCGTTAATGGTGGTTATTGGCAGTTATAAACCGTTTTTTTGTACATTATTATAATGTTGATAAGTTGAGTTCTTCAAGTTAGTCTAAAGAGTAGGAATAACTACTGTGATTGGTGACTAATAATTTACTCTGATTTTATAGACAATACGTCCAACAAAATATACAAATTCATGTGCTATGAGCCTATGACTATGAGCCATGAGGTCATACCCAATATTACGTACATACTCCCCCTAATGGCTGACGACACCTTTTTATTAGTCCCTCTATTCAAGATTTATAAGTAGGGGGCGAAAAAATTCAATAGGGACGAACAAGTAATAGCATAATGTAAATTTGAAAAAAACCTAGAAAATTTAACTAAAAATTTCGAATTTTTCCTCGGCCAGTGGGAACGATCGCCCCGCCACTACATCCGTCCAAGGTGGGGGTAGAGGTGGGCTAGTAAAGATTCTCGTTTCCGCCGAAAGTTGAAACTCTTACAATTTTTAATTAGTTTTAAACTTTGTTCGGGTTTTCACTATATTATTACCAGTTCGTTTTCGTTGAAATTTTTTATTCCCTTTGACTTCAAATATTGGCTCTACATTGCGTGATCCCTTAATAATCTTGATTTATTTCTAAATGTCAAAGTTTAAACCATTGATCTTAAATAAGTTTTGAATTAATAAAATTTCTAACTTCACGATAAAATATATACATATGCATTCATCGTAAAAAAAATCACAAAAAAATATTTTTTCTTGGAAAAATAAGTAATATGTATATGTGATTTGCAAACTATTAGGTATATTTAAGGGTTATCTAATATGCATTGAAGATAGTGATTATAGGTTCCCACATCACCCAAAAAATGTTGAAAATTGGGGTCAAAGTACCCGTCTTTAGTGTGCAAAGTTAAATAAGGAGATTGTTTGGAAATTGAGTATTTTACAATAAAATCGCTGTAAGGTTCAACAATTTGCACATGGTAGTCAAAATGTTAACTATATGCATGGTACCTCGTAGGTTTACTATTGATACCAAACTGGGACAAAACCGACCCTAACCTTGTTAACTCATAAGTCATAACCAAACTTTAAGATTAATGAGTTAGGCCTTGATCTTTTGACTGAATTTAATTAAAAGAGATTGAGCTAAATCGATAAAATTGAATTAAGAGTTTATTTGTAAAAAGATGAACTGAACTTAGTTGGATAAAGCTAAACTAAACTCAAATGAGCTGGAATCATGTCCAAATAAATAAACAGGGTAACCAAGTAGTGTTAGTCCACTGGTAGCCGGGTTAAACCTTGAAGCTTGCAGAAATGCAGAAGTTGAGAGGTCCCGGGTTCGACTACCAGCTGGGGCGATGATAACTTGACCACTGCAGCCCCCGAAGAGGGTGGCTTACATGGTCCATGTGGTGGTGCGAGAATGCATGGGTCCGGGAGAATTCAACCCCCTTGTCATAAAAAAAATAAAAAAAAATAAACAGATGTTGTGAAATAAAGACAAGAGATTGTAGAGAAAAAGTTAGAGAGAATGGAGGGAGACCGAACTATATATTATTCCATCATGTGGGGTATATATACACATACAATGAGGGTAAAGTTTCCATAAGATAATACTCTCTAGAATATTCTAAGATATGGACATTCATATAATATTATACCATAATATTTCATAACACTCCCCCTTGGATGTCCATCGCTGAAGAAGATGCCTCGTTAAAAACCTTCCTAGAAAACCCCGTGGGAAAAACACTAGTGAAGGAAAAGAGTACACTAATCTTCAAACACGCATAACAAGCTGCCTCGTTAAAACCTTTCCATGGAAAACCCAGTGGGACAAAACCATGGCTAAGGAAAAAGAGTACAGCGCGTGCCACTCCCCCTGATGATTACATAACTTTATATATCTTGAAATAATCCATGCTTTGAGATAACTTCTCGATTGTTGAAATATAATCCATCTTCGTTGTTAACTTGATATTTTCAATTAGTATAAATTCTTGATAACTTCAATCTTCATATTTCATCGGAACTCACAATCTGGATATAATCATTTCATAATAACTCTTGGATCTTCATTTCAAATAATACCTCCATAATTATGATGAAGTTTCTCCTCAATATGTAACATAACATTATATGTCGAAAATAATTGTCATCTCAAATATAATGACGTTCATGACTATAGCGTAATAATGCGCTTATAGTGCTACCTCGTTAAAAACCTTGCTAGGAAAAACCCTTTGGGACAAAAAAACCTAGTCGAAGGGAAAAAGAGTGTAGCCATCATTCCTTAATCCTTGTCTTAAGGAGAACAATCCGATAATTATCGAATAAATCATCCAATACCTTTGAGCGATTTTCTTTGCTAAACCATATATGTATGGATTGACATTTTCCACTGTAGATTTTCACTACATTATTCTAATCGTTATGGTAATTCTGGACCATAAACTAATTTCACATGTTTAGCAAGAAGATCATTTAAATATGAATTCCCATATGCTCAAACTTCAGGTTGAGACAATAACTTTTCAAATAAACTCTATAGGAGTTTTGATGTTCCATTTTGGAATTAAGCACGATATCTTTCAATCGTATTGTAGAGGTTTATATATTTCATCAAGAGTTTTCAATAACTCAATTGATCAACCATTAACAATTGATGATCATTAATAAGAGGCTCCTACAGGGAGTTATCCTCAAAGGAGTAGATCGTAATATATTTCTCCTTTCCATCATTATCCATTCAAAATTATATTATGAAACATGTGCATGCATATGATATGAAACTAAGTTCTAAATAACATATCCTAACAAATATGTAGTAATAATAATAATGTAAATATTAAAACTAATATGCAATGATGAACTTACTCTCTATATGCACATGATGATGACTCAAAAAGCAAACTGATCAGTTTTCTACCCATTCATAATTTGGATTGACTTCAGGTCAATAACTGGATTTCTAGTCCATGAGCTCATTTATAATCATTGATTATATGTCGACAACCAAAATGGACTTAATTAAATTTACGATCCCCATTATAAAGTCCGTAAAATATCGCGCGCAAATTTATGTAGGTTCCATAAATATATCGATATAATTTCATCACTTCTTGATGATATCAGTACTGTTTAATGATATCTGAATCTGAATATGTATGTGGTACCATTATATTCATTTAAGCCATCTATTATTCTTCAGATATCGTGTCACTTCAGGGACACTTCAAATATAGCAATTATATGTCATACCAACTGCTTGAACTTGCTATTTCACATTCATTGGAACCGTCAATTCATCTTGACTTTTGTTACAATACAATTCAAGTGTATATACTTGTATTAATGAGGTAAAACATATGGTTACATCAAATTCAAAAACCTCTACTCAATGAATTTAACGTATAACCTTCTGAACTTTTGGTTCAGTATGGGATCGATTTTGTTTTTACCAGCTTTAATTCACTTTTCTCCCCCTAAGGTGGTAAAAACTATAACCAATGTATAGTCTAAATATTTATCATAACCACCTTAGATCTCAATTTCTCATATGATCGATGAGAATTTATATGGGCATATTTGTACTATAACAGATATTTTTGGAAGAAATGTGTAATGCAGTTGGATTTTTAATGTGCTGATTTACAATGCCCAATTTAAGAGATCAACGATTCCATACTCTTTTAAAAACCCAAAGATGGGTTACTGTTGCTGTAACAGTATTTCTAATCTATTTTGCCCATTCTGTCCCTGTCTTTTATTTTTATTACTTCCTTTGCCACTTCTCTCGTCATTATTACTAATATACACTATCACTGTTTTCTTTGTTTCTCTCTATCTTTACCTATGGATTTTACATTAATTTCCTGCTCCATTCTGCATCACTCATCTCGGTCATGCGTTCCTTTCCACTTTCCCATGTCCTCTATTGTCTGAGGATCTCTTACTAATTTTCTTCATTAATATCAATTTATTACTCCGTATTATTTATGGCGAAATCCCCCTTTTAAACCTAACCCTAGCCAAAACAATCACCATAATTCCTCTTCGAGAAAAGTAATTCACTTATCAAATCAGCAACAATATGGCGACCAGGAATTGAATCCGATTGATACTTGTGATTTTCAACAACAATGGCGACTACGAATTGAAGTCGGCCGATACGACAACATAACAGGTAAGTTGCGTGGATTCTTGTGCATTTTCGTCCAATATTTTTCCATTCTCTTGTAAACTTTTGCATGTCGGGCTGCACAATTATGATCATGCTATTATAGTATTATTCCAATTATTTCGATCAATTTCTTGGTTATTTTGGTGTTTTTAAAACAACCACCTTTGATGTATAAATAATAAATGTATATATAGAGGGAAAAGCAACCAGGTCCTTGAACTTTCATGTTGTTGATCACTAATGTACATATTTTACGGAATCTTTGTACTTGTGGTTAATTTGGTTGTTGCCCTTGCCAGTAGTTATCAACTTTCTATTGGTTTACTTGATGTTGATCGATGTATATAGACCTTTTATTCCAACAATGTTGAAGATAGTGGAAAGCCAGATGTTAATGAAGGCATAGATCAAATGGTGATACTCGTGGACACTTCTCGTGCATGCATATCGTTTCTTTCAGATGGGCATCTGGTCAGTTCCCGTGTATGCATGTGATTTCTTTAGTACATGTGGCGATTTATATTTGTTGTTGACCTGTTCTGGGTTGTGAGTATATGTTGCATTTAGATTTACTGGGTCTAATCCTGATGGGAATGGCTTATGCTTGGTTTAGACGGTTGTATAATTACGACTACAAAAACGTTCCAATCATTTGAATCGTGCAAACATTGAAAATGCTTATACTACTTGAGTTATAGACACTTCTTTCTGGTAAGATGAAGTATATGACCTGAAAATAGTTTGCCTTGAGTTTGGATTTTGTAGCTTTATGATCGTCATGTTCGAGGGTTAAACTATTCTTCATGTGTTTTTCGGCTTAGTTAAGTGGGACTTCCATGGGTTTGGCTTGATTTAATTGTTCCATTTTTTAAATATCATTTTGTACTACTCGATTTCCAGTCAACTTCACCCTTCCCCTCTTCCACTTTTCACTTTTCATCTTTTACCTCTTTCATACTTTCCATCTTTTGCCCTTTCGTATCCCTAAGCTTTCCTCTTTTGCATTCTGCGATTTTAAAATGTTTTAATTCAAGTGCTTAGATTTCCCCCCTTTTGTATTATGCGAACCAACCCCTTTACTCCACTTCTGGTGAGAACCTTTGAGGCATTGGCATAATAATGAACATGATAAGGCTATGTGATTGATAATAATGTGGTATGTGGATCACCTTCAGTGGTTATAGCTTTTCACATGTACATATCTAAGGAAGGGGGAAATCTAAATGAGATTATTTGGCTTTTGACTCCCTTGTTATGTACCCCAAATGTCTCTTCCTAAAGCATATCCATACAATCCTCCGTGAAAATTGTACTGCAACTGTTTTCATGTTATTGCATAAGACATAAGCTCATAAGCACTGATTTTCTACAGTTTAGTGACTTCATTTATGGATAACTTGAATTGATTGGGTTGTGAATTATTGATTCTTAAATTCAAACTTCTGTTGATGCCGCACTTGCCTTAAACACTGCCAACAGATGCTACACCATCTGTACTCTTTCTCTTCCCCAAATTGTTCCGACGGTTTAAATTCTCTCCAAAGTATTGAAACTTATTTCTTTTAACCATTTCAAGGCTGAAAAGGTGGAGAAAGTAGACTAGATTCCAGGGAGAAGCTCAAATACTACCGTACAAAGATGCAAGAACTTGTAAGTACTTTCTCTATTTGTTGCCTTTTATTTTAATGTCTCAACTACATTAGGTACAGCCAGAGGATGCTCATTTATTTTGTGTTTATGAATGTATGATGTTCCAAATTTGTTGCTATGCAAGATGAGTTATTCAAAGCTTAGTAATTCTCGATGAAAGAGTATAATGTCGATCTGAACGGTCTTTTGTGGGTAGGTTTGGAAACAAGTTTTTGGGTGAGAAAGCTAGAGTGCAAAACTATTGGACCTGAACATAATACTACATCATTGACAAAAAAAACAATTCGTGTTTTAATGCCAATTTCGACTATTTTTCGAGGAAAATTCATTTTTTTGGTTGAATTGAAGTCACTTGTCCGTAGTCTGTACCCACGTCAGAGTTTCAATGTATGACATTAGGACTTTAGTAAATTCGAAGAGTGTGAGCTACATAGCTCATGAATTTTCTCTGCGATACGCTTTTAAGTCTGAAGCGGGTATGCCCTACGAGACAACATTGCCAACTATGCAAAGAAAGTGTCGAATTTGAAATGTGCTTTTGTATTATCATGGTAGAATGATACTAACTGAGAGACAAAGAAGTGTATGCTATGCAATGTGCATCTTGTGTTCTTTGAAAGTTGGCCCTTCTCCTTGCCTTTTTCATTCATTTACCCTTACTGGTTTTGCTTCTCACGCTCCTGCAACGGTTAGCCTTCATTATCCTACGCAACAAAATAACACAAAACTAAGATACCCTTTTTAGGGGACGGCAACGCGGACATGCTAATTTAAGTTTTTTTATTCTTGTGTAGCGCGATTCTGGGCTTTCTAGCTGAGTGAATCATGTATGCTACTGTCATTTCCTAAATGCTAGACCAATGTCATACCTCTTTTTGTGTCTTGACTCTTGACTTGATATTCACTTTTCTACACATCTTTTGCTCAGTATTTTCTGTGTTGAAAGTTTTGTTCCTTCCTTTGTTTAAGTTAAAAGCTTCTCTTTCTATGTTTAATTTCTGATTATTTCTTTGTGCATTGCTGATTTTGGCCTTAGATACGCTCAATGCATGTCTCAGAGCAAATATGAAGATCTTTTACCGTATGTTTAGATACTAAAAGAGGAGGGTAGGGGAGGGGAAGAAAAGAGGACAGATGGGAATGGAGGAGGGTTTTCCCTCCAATTTTTTTTTGTTTTGGCTGGAAAATGGACCCCTTCATTCCCCCTCTCTCCCTCGAAATCCCTTCAACCCAACCTGCTAACCAAACATGGGAATTTGTCCTCCCCCCACTCACCAATCTAACAAAGATTTAGTGTTTGAAAACTAATACAAAGTGCTCATGGTTGGTAAAGTGTTTTATAATTATATTGAGAGGTTCTATTTGAACTTTTTCTTTTACTCGCTGTGCTCAAGTTATCTGCTTTCACATTTTTGTAGATAGACATCCGTCGATCAAATAAATGAACAGGATCCCAGATTCCTTCTTTACGCAGTCGTCTACGACAGACAAGTCAAGCACGGAATTCCTCATCGGGTGTTGCGAGCTTAAGGGCTCGTATAAATCGTCATCTCAACATTGACATCTATTCCTTTTCTCCCTATTTGTTTGTATAAATCTTCTTATTATGTTGTAGATTCTGTACAAAAGCAGATGTGATAATCAACTTAATGAAATTATTGAGCGTGCTTCTGCTGACAAGCGTGAGGTATCCTATTCTTCGGGTCTGCCTTACAATATTGAATTGCAGTCACCTTGTGTAGAGTCTAAAGAATAAGTTTTGAGGCTGGGCTTCTAGGAAAGAAATATGAAGGAAAATATAAGCAAGTTGCAGAAATAGCTTCAAAGTTAACGATCGAAGAGGCCAAATTCCGAGAATATCAGGTATTGCGATTGTGCTTATAGACTTTTGATTGTTGTTAAACACGTAGAATTGTTGGTTTCAATGACATGTGAAATTGTGAACAAAGCATTTACTTTCTTCGTAAATCTATTGATAAGAATTTTCAAAAGTTGACTGCTGAAGTACTCATGGTGAAACTATTTCCTCTATACAATTCTATGAGATTTTGAACAGAATAATTGCTACTCTTGAGCTATTAATTTGTAGGTTGTCCATTATATGCTGTAAAATTTTCCAGGAGCGGAAAATGGAGTTGCAACAAGCAATTACTAACATGGTACAAGGTGGAAGTTCTGATGGTATTCTTCAGGTAAACTTTGATCCATCACCTTTTGGGTCTAATGCTATCTTCCAAGAAAATAGTAACTTGTACTGATCAGTTGCTTTATATCCAGGTATGTGCTGATAGAATACCGTCATATTTTGAGGAGCTATTGGAGGCTTTGTCTGAACGCTGTAAGAAACATGGTTTAGAAATTAAGTCGGAAGCATTAATTGAGCTCCCCAAAGGTAATGCTTGAAACTATTCTTGGTGCTTCCCTATTGTTCCTTGACCATTTGTGTTTCTTGTTTGGTGATTTATTTTTCCCAAAGAATATATATTCATCACTCTGGATTTTGGTGCCATACTGCTATTTGCCAGAGTAACCAGGCAGGGTAGGAGAATGCATTAGCTTCTCTTTGGTATCTGAGTTTTATGCTATGTTTCTGTTAAAGGCTGGCAGCCCGGGATTCAAGAAGAAGCTGCGGTATGGGATGGAGAATGGGATTAGTTTGAAGATGAAGGTAACGGGGAAACAAATCCTTTCTTCCAGTGCTCACTTTTAGCCCTCTGTTCTCCCTCTGTGGAGAGTGCACTGCAGGATTTCTTCACAATCATCTTTTATATAGCCATATTTAGTCGCTGAACATTCTCATGTTGCAAATAACTTGGGTCTTGGGCTCTTGGCAATTGATTTTTGGCACCTTGTATAGTTTCCATTTCCAAATGGAGCCGAAAGCTCGCTATTCTTTGGTTCTATATTATGATGGAATATGGTTCACTAAACTAATTACACTTTTTTTTATGGTAAAGTAGCTGTTAATCTGTCATTGCGTGCAATTCTCGATGCAATTTTCATTACGAGTCATCCCAATACATCCTCTCTTTGGTGTTAAGATTATGTACATTTGACCCCTCTTACCATCATTTGCAGGAGCTTTTGAGACACCGGGATAAGTTATTTTGATGTTGTATTGTTCTGTCTGTATGGTATCTGATTGCCTGATTGGTTACTTCCAGGATTACAATTTGACAAGGAAATTTTTTCGGGTATTCAAATGCAAAAACCTCTCCAAATTCGACATTATTCGAGAATGGCACATATCCTCACAATGATTCATATGACCCTGATTCACCGTCAAATGCCGATAACAAGTCAGAGAAGCAATCCAGTAGAGGCGAGTGGGCTCTTGATAGTGAATCTGGGTATACTCACAGTGAAGATGATTCGGTAAAAAGCCCTCGTGGAAGCCCGTCGCCTTGAACTACATCAGAAAGCCCGTCACAAGATTTTTCTGATGTATTTGCCAGGAGCTCTAAGGGAGAAATAGATCTTCACCGATATGGTTTACTACTTTTTGCCCATCTTCTCCTCTATCACATACACAGTATCTTATGAGTCTTAATATGAAGCTCCCTTGTTCTCTCACATAAGTTTTGATGATCAAGGTTGGTGTAACTTTGATGGCACCGATGATGTGGATTCCGTCTGGGGATTTAACTCCAAGGTAAGCCAGCCCAGCTGTATATATCATCTACCTATATTAGTCAGACCGACCTTTTTTCAAATTTTGGACCCATGTATGTGTGAATAACAGACATGGCCTTTCATCTCAAACAGTTGGGCTTTTACCTAAAATGAAGTAATTTAAATGGAGTAATTTTTGCCCATCTTCTCCTCTATCACAGACTCACATTATCTTATGAGTCCTAATATGAAGCTCCCTTGTTCTCTCACAAAAGTTTTGATGATCAAGGTTGGGGTAACTTTGATGGCACTGATGATGTGGATTCCGTCTGGGATTTAACTCAAGGTAAGCAAGCCCAAAGCTATCATCTACCTATATTACTCGAGATAGACCTTTTTTCAAGTTTTGGACCCATGTATGTGTCTGAATAACCGGCATGGCCTTTCATCTAAAACAGTCGGACTTTTACCTAAAATGAAGTATTCAAGTGTCGTGTCATGTTGTGTTGGAAGGAATATCGTGTCGACTCTTGCCAATACAGCCAAAGTATAGTAACATAGTTTGTCAACTATAACTATGGAGCTAGAACATGTTTCCAACGCCCCAAATTCTGTTTGCCAATTTAAACGCATTGTTTATAGACTGGTCATTCATTCAAGTCTGTCCAAGCATAAATTATTGTACTGTTTACTCTTTTGTTGTTTTAATTTTGGATTGAAATGATGATGTTCATATTTGAAATATCTGAAATAGACAAAAAAAAATGTGGAACCTTTGTAGATGGCGGCGAAGGAGACAGTATACGATTTATTAGGAGTTAGTGTTGATGCTTAAGTCAGAGATATTAAGAAGGCCGATTATCAATTTTTGTGAAACCTTCTCATTTATGAATTTGGAAGAAATGTAATTATATATGTGTGAAGTATGATGTTCCTTGTTGATTACTCTATTAAAGATTACCACTAGCGCATCCCTCTCCTTTTCTGTCTTTGCGATCCCGGTTTTCATCACTCTTGCTCTTTGTTTGAGATCTAACGGAGTAATGGTTGCGGTTAGGCGTGGCTGCGTGGGCTTAGATGGGAGGAAATTTCGAACCTGAGAGCACTGTACTGGCATCAATTGAAAATATGCAGTATGCTGTCACATTGGATGTCCTTCAGACGGTATTCTCAAGAGCTTTGCGAGTTATTTCACTTATTTGCTTCCATTTTACCTTCTTAATTGATTGCCTATATTTAATTTGATTTTTTTTTCGAAAGAGGTAGTGTTGAAAATGATGTATATCGAAGAGTGAGATTTTCACGGAGGGATAATTGCTAGATAGACAGTATAAGAGTTAGGATGTGAAGAAAAATTATTCTGATATCGAGGCTTAGAAGGTTGTGAGTAGTTTGGTTGGGTTCATCGGGGTGTGTGGAAAGGTTGATCGAGTTGTATTGTGATTAGGGTTTATCTAATTTTCTAAACATTGATCATTTTTCCAGGAGCTGCTTAATTGCATGTTTATTGTTTGATTTTGAGTGATTCGCTATTAGGTTATGTTTATTGCTATTATTTTTTCGAAGTCGTCGTTTATAAGTTTTAAACACCGACTTCGATTCAATGTCTTGATGTTATCAGTTAAACTGCTTGACTGTGGTGATTGGTGGCCGTGGCGGGGTCGAATTGTAACTTAATATTACACCATTATAGCCACGAAATGTACACAACATGTAATTGAACTCTACCTACTAGATAGTGGGCGAGAATTCAGGGTACTGAGTCCGCGTTGGTAATGAAGGCCTTGTTTTGATCGGGGAGTTAAAACATGTCTTCGTAGTCATGGGATACCCATATTAGACTTTAAAGCTAAAAATGTCTTGCAAGGAAATCTCACGGTATAGCGTTTGTTCTTTCGACAAGGAAAGAAAGATAGGTTAATCGCCTAAAATAGGACCAATCCCAAAAATCCTCAAGACTGAAGGCTTCTGCAGATCTTAGGGGAGTTTGAAAACAATACATCTCCTGATATTTTTTTGGGCGAATGTTACATCAAACCTTTTGTCCTTGTGTATGACCTACTTACATTTCCGTGTCTCATAAAAGTCTGATTTTAATTAATTACTATTGTGAGGAAAGCTGCATTCAATCTATGTGAAGTGCATTTGTTCTTCTTTCCTGTCATCAGTTTAATGTCACCTCCGTCCAAATCTGTTAAACAAGCAACATCTCGATTAATTTGGTTGTTGAAAAATCTCCTTGGGAATGATCTGGCTCCACTGGACTACAACATATAGTGGGTAAGCACAGTGCTCTCTGTGTGCTGCAGTTGCCCAGCAGATGGCTGTTTGTTCTCTCTTATTGGAGGGCAATACACCAGGGATGAGTGTCTTGTTTGGTTGGCCTGGTAAAGATCTTCATCTATGTTATATGCTTATGTAGAGATGGCGATGGTGTAGCATGATTGGCCTTTTATAGTTGACGGCGAGTTCTTGAATTATTATATGAAGCCGTGGTGATGTTTTGCTGTTGTGCGGACACTTTGTTTCCGACAACTCTTAATTATGTAAGTGCTTACCCATTCTTCTATGCATGCACTTTTACATGTAATTTATGACTTTTATATTTGTCCGTTATTTGTTGCCCTTGCATGCCTATTTGTTACACCTGGATATAGGGATGAAGCTTATTAATCTGTAACATAGGCTTTGTGGATGAAGGTTTTCAGGGCGCTTAGCACTAATCCCAGTTTAAAGATACAGTAATTGTTCTTATAACAATGTCTCGCGCTCTGGTCAGGTGCCCACTTGCCCACTTTTACTTTTCACTGCCACCCACTCATTTCTCCTCTTCTCCTCTTCTCCTCTCCATTGCTCATTTCTACTCAATTAAATTCTCATATTCTCCTATCTATTCTCCACTTTCAATCCCAAAACCACCATCTCAGTTCCTCCTATCGTTGTTTAATTTATATAGTTGATATTAGTTAGGCTGTTCTGATTATAATGCTTTGATGATGCTAAGTACATAATTTGATGTATAATTTTGCAAAGGCGTTAACTTTGGTAAATATTACTTAGGAATTTGTGTTTTTTGTTGTCTGATTGGAAATACGAAATCGGTGAGGGGAGGAGTGGACGTTATACCTCTTAGATCTTTCGTTTCATTGGTAAGTTTTAATATTTGATCTTTCCGTAAGTGACTTTTTTCCACTTAGTATTGTCTGGTTCCATATACATAATTTGGTGGACCAGACCATTGTGTATACTATTGCTGTATTATTGAGGACTAAATCTTGGTTTTAACAAGATCTTTTTAGTTTGGCCATTTACTTAATGCGATGAGACTCCAGGGTGGTTGATGTAGTTGACCGATCTGATAACACGAGCCTTGTTGCGATCGTGAAGTAAAAACATGTATTCATTGTGGTGGGGTAGCCATATCAGTCGCTCATACTCAAAATAGCTGCATGCAAATCTGATTCATTTAATGTTTCTACGCTGCACTGTAGGTGGTAGTTGATAACTAACCGCTAACATAGTTGCTCGAGCTATGATCTTTAAGATTCATATAATGAGTTGTGTGTTTCTCACTTTCCAGAAATCACAAGGGGGTGGCTGCCAGACGAGGTTATGAGAAGTAAACTCCATTTTGTTCTCATTTGATGTATTTGCTTCCCAGTACCTATGTAAGTAACTTTTCATCTGACATATTGTGGATTAGTAGTTACAGCATGCATTAAATTATTCCCATCATTCCATATAACCCATATGATCATAACAAAGATCTGCATTTAAATTACAAAACATGTTCGATATAAAAGAACGCGACTTTATGAACTGGTTCTTTAACAGGAACCGGCAAGATCATCCCCACCTCTGGGTTGGTACTCACTATGATGCACCCTATCTCCTAGCAACTGTGGACTACGTCCGAGTATCATTTGCAGAAAGACCACAATCAAGGGTGCTTGTCAATGCAAAACCACAATGTTTTTGATAGTGTACTTATCGTACTTCGAGCACTTTAATGTAGCTTTAATCTTAAATGTGTCAAACTAATGGTTTTTTGTTGTAAAAATCACATGTACTGTAAATTTCGTGCTAATTACCATTATAGACTATGGCTTTCACCAAACAATTGTTACTGCCCCACAACTTATGTTCCCCTCCGGATCGACTCACTTGCAAATTAAGAGCAAATAACCCACTTCATTTTAAACAAACAACTATCAATGCATTCCAAATAATTCGTGCTTTCAAAAACATCGTCATGTCAAACAACCGTTTCAAATGCTACAGCACAAAGCGACTTCCACTAAGCATTTCACCAAATTGGGGCACCGCGCCCGATAGGGCGCGGTGCAACAACTAGTTTATATAAAAATCTGAATGTGATTTTTAATCACGGGAACTACTCAGAAAAATCATTATGTGATTACTCTCAATATAATGTCAATCCATACACGAACATTTAAGTTCTTTATTCAATATCGAGTAGTGTTTAGATCTCCAACATCATATATACTCAATCTCAGTGTAGTGTCTTGCCTTTAATAAAATTTCTACACGAGAGAATTTCAGCACTTATCTTTTCTTGAAGATAAACTCAAGGTTTATCAAAACGGGTATAGTAAGAACCCGGATGGCTTTAATTTGTCACATCTGAATCATTTCATCTCAACTTTCTTAGTTTGCCAAAAATACACGGCAAACTTTAATCAAAATTGGATGTATCTCAATAATTTCACTTATCACATGCCATATTTTTGTTGACTATATTTATCACGCTAATTTTATGGTTAGTAATACTTTATCCAGCCGGATAAATGATGTGACATATGACACAATATGTGTCTCATATATGTAGGCAAGACTCGTCAATATTCCAATAAGGAATATATTACTCTTTGAGTATTTTCATATGACCTTTCATGAAATATTTACTTTCATGAGATATTTTCATTTCTTTCAATGAACAAATTTGGCTCAATAAGGTCACATCATTAAGCTCAATTAAGGCTTCTTTACTTGGCTCATCAAATGCCATATTATTAGGCTCAATTAAGGCCGCAATGTTAGACTTATCATAACGCCATATTCTTGATCTGTGTTACAAACAGAGTCTTTATGCGATGTCACATTCACTACAAAGAATGAATCAAATTTCATTTCATATCTCGTTATACTGTTCAACTTCAGTTGAACAAGAATCGCAAATAAATTTGCCTTTCATAAAGACCGCTTTAAACTCAACAGCGGTTTATATTCTCATAGACGTGGACTTCTGACCACTAGCATTTACAAGTGAACTTCTGGCCACTTACACTTATACAATATAATAAGTATATTGTACTGATGAGACGGTGTTAAATTATTACACACCTTTTAAAACTTTGAACTTCAGACGAAGTTATAATATGGACATATCTGCTCATCTTTTTAAAAATAAACCTTTTGGAACTTCTTGCCCAAAATTGTATGATATGTCCTTTGTCAAAACTTGTTGACCCATACATCAAACTTCATGTTCAATAATAATATGTACATTCTATACGCCTGATGTAATAATTTCATACACCATTACAAAATCCTTCTAAATGGACTACAGGCCCAAAAAAAAAAAAAAAAAAAAAAAAAGGAAAAAAAAAACAATATATAGTAATGTGATGTTATCTCGTAATGAGTCGTGCAAAAATTATATACTCCGAATTTAAGCCAATAATGCAATCAAAATATACGAATAAATGTAGAGTGTTTAAACAACCATTTGCCTTTGCAATTAGTTCACAATTAACTAAAAGCTTCGATTTATCATTAGTTCACCATGAATGTTTAACAAGTTTGGCATGTATGTGATACCAAGTCCACGCTGTCCACCCTATCAGCATCGGGTAAAAAAATAATCTAAATCTTAATATTTGAGTATATGTACTGATAGGAACTAATCTTAATTATTATTTACACGTGGTCTTAAAAGAATTAATAAGTTTGGCATCTATGTGTTCGCAATTGTTCTTAATATGCTCAATTTAGGTGTTTTTAAATGGTTAAGAGATAAACATTGAATTAGTTCCATCGCTTATCCAAACGAGATAAACATAGCAATAAATAACAAGAAATCTTAAATCTCGTCTCAAATTACCAACACATAATAATTACGAAAGCGTACCTAAATCAGCAAAATAATATACAAATAATAATTACGAAAGCGTACCTGAATAATATATAAATTCCTTTCGCTCAGTCGGTTAAGACTCGTGCTGATAACGTGTTGTGAAATAAAGACAAGAGATTGTAGAGAGAAAGTTAGAGAGAATGGAGGGAGACCGAACTATATATTATTCCATCATGTGGGGTATATATACACATACAATGAGGGTAAAGTTTCCATAAGATAATACTCTCTAGAATATTCTAAGATATGGACATTCATATAATATTATACCATAATATTTCATAACAACAGAGTTTTAGTCTTATGTAGGATAATTTTATAATAATATAATTAAATATCCAAATACAATCCTATTAGCGGATAAATGTAATTATTAAAACATCACATTTTATGATAAATTTGTAAATTACATGTATTTCTTCTAAACCATAAATTTGTCCAAGTACATACGGAGTATACTGTTAATCACACGATCCATATCCGTTGGATTTATTGTTAGTGAATTGAATGCGTTAAATGCTAATGGGCCTCTTTTCAGCGATTCCAAGGTTCATGGACAAGGCAAACAATTTCTTGTATCTTATTGCATAAATTACTTTCTTGAAGCCCATAGTAGAGGTGGCAATAGGGTCATTTGGGTCGGGTTTGTGTCGGGTCGTGATGAATTCGTGTCATATTAATTCATAACTATTTTTGGATCGGGTTCAGGTTGGGTTCATGTTGTTTACATGTCGAGTTAGTTGGTCAATTCTTAGCTCGGGACGGGTTCAGGTGATTGTTGGGTTGGGTCATGTAGATAGATTTGTCCTGGTTGGGTCAGGTTTTGGTCGGGTCATTATCGGACTCATTTATGGGATGGGTCATTGTCGTGTCGGGGAATATGATAATTTGCCGAGTCTAGTCGGGTTTGGGTCAGGTTTTGTTCATCAATTTATTATTCGGTTGATTTTTTTCCGATTATTTTATCAGTTTGAGTTGAGTTATGGACAATATTTAGCGAAGTTATAAAGGTAAATTAGTTTTTTTTTTTTTTTGAGGAGAAAGGTAAATTAGTTTTAAATACCCTATAAAAGTTGTTCATAATGTCGATTTGTGTTTAGTATTTATCGCCTTGACGTTTCGTTTATGTTAGGCTTATATTTCGGGTTAATGTCGGGATATCTTTCAAAAGGGGTCAACTTTTGGGTTATTGTTTGGGTCGGGTTGGGTCTGATCAAAGGATGTATTTGGTTGATTCGCGTTACAGGTCATCTCGGGCCGGGTCAGGCATGGTTTTAGGTTGGCCTTAATCGGGTTAGGTAAGCTCACGAGCCATAATCGGGTCAAGTCGGGTCGATTTCGGATTGTAACATTTTTGAGTCCTGCCGGGTCGGGTCACTGGGATGGATCATACTTAGCTTGCCAGCTCTAGCTCAGACGGCATATTTAATTAATTTTTTATTTTATTTTGATAAATTTGTGTTAACGTTTTGTAATTTTTTTTAAGAGATTAAAAAGATATTTTTTTTACATTTGGACGTTTTGTTATTTATTTAGTTGATCTATATCATAATATGGTCGTTTGTAATTTGTAATATAAAAAATCTGTTATTAGAAGATATCTGAGTCATTAAGCTAATAACATGCAAATTTAGGCCTTGTTTGGTTGCCTATTTAATTCATGGGAAAATTAAAATCCCATGAATTGTAAGAGAGGGAGAGTGTTTGGTTGCCATATTTTTAGTAAAATGTAGGCATTCAATATTCCTAGAATTACCCATAATATGAAGCAACAATTGTTTCTTCATACTTCTTTCGATAATCTTGTACAATTATATTGTTCTTCAATATTTAGGAAGGATAATGATAGGGCGTCGTCGGGTGGCGCCCAATCTCAGCTTTCGCATGCACCTCTTATTATTAGGGTCCCTACTTATTACATGTGAAAGATGAGACTGAGCGTCATCCGGTGATGCCCTATCATTATCCTTTAAGTGATGATTGACAAGAGTTCATACCACTCACACGAACCAACTATAATATTCCGTGAACATATTTTTAGAAGTTTTAGAAGTGTTTCAATTGAGCTCATTACCTAGGGTTTTTATGAGAGAGATTTTAAATAATCAACCATGAGAACTTTGACATTCTAATTAAGTGAGATACCTTTAAAATTCCATGAAGTCTAGATTTGAATTTTGTGCTAAATGCCCTTTTCAATAGGGACGTTGGAAGGCCAAATTGAAAGCCTATTAATCTGGTAGTTGCCACAATCTATCTGCTTGCCTTAATTGTCTAGACAACACTCACTACAACATTACTTGGATAATAAATTAAGAATTAATCTTTTGGTTATTTTGGGTGATATGCTTTACTCACAAATAATTCCAAGTTTTGAATAAATTTTAAATTGTAAATATTATGTACGGAGTATTAGAAGTTAGAAAGTTGGCATTAGTTTTTGAATGGTTATAGAAGAAAATATTTGCTTTCTTCATGCATACATACTACTCGCTCACTTTTTTTCCTGACGATGAGATAAGAGTAAATGTGAAATTATTTGTATTAATTTCCTAATAATTTAGATTTTGACTTTCCTAACAAATATATATATTACAAGTCTAAATTATAAAATCACATCCATTTTGCATGTTACAATCTCGAATATCTCGCTGCGTAACTCAAAGTAACTCAAATACAAATTAGACTAGTTTACACTCATTTCCATTTCCGACATTAATTTTGAAGGAAACTAAAGACTAGTAAAATCTTTCTCAAAGACCTTAATGTCCTATTATAAAAAAAAGTGTGGTTGACTGATGAATATTATTTTAGTGGGTTACTTCGGTGAAATAGGTTCATAAATGAAACAATATTAGGAGTGAAATTATCTTGAGAAGACTGTAACTTGAGATACTCCCTCCTATTTACAATAAACCTCCAATTTCATTTTGACACAAAAATTAAGAAAATACACTAGCCAACCATATAAATAAATTTGAACCACAGAAATACACTACCCCACTATACAATTAAATTTGGACCACACAAACACTTAGCAAAAAAGGAAATAGGGAAGTTATTGTGAATAGACGGAAATGAAAATAGGGAGGTTTATCTTGAATAGGAGGGAGTATTTTTTATGGCGAATTGACCAAACTTATCACGGTCAACCCTAACAACAATTCTGCGAAAATAGAGTAACACATAAGAAAGTACGATAAAATAGTTCTCAACAACTTAATATAAAACCGAGTATTTGTAACTAGAAAACATTTTTCAAAAATCGAATTTCACAATAATATAATATTATCCTTATATATCTAGTCCACAATAATTAAACATCCACAAAATGACAACAACAAAAACCAGATAATAACAAAACTAAATTCAAAGTTTTTCCACACCCCACAAATCTAATCAAAAAAAAATTGGCCGTTGTAATAGTGACAAAATAAATACAAGAGCACAAAAAAAAAATTGGGGAAAAAATTAACCGAATAACCCTAAATTATATAATCCTTCAACCAAACCAACAATTAAAAATGGCGTCAATTAAAAATCAATTGGAAAATCCCAGTAACCCTAATTCCCCAATTGAAACGCCGAGAAAACGAAGACAAAGCTTAACGGAGCTCTGGTTCAAAGACCAACAATTGAAGCACGCAATTTACAAAATGCAACAACATCAAACGACGTCGCATAATGAATTGGGGAAAAAGCAAGCTAATTTGAAAACCCTAACCCTAGGTGATGATTTATTTTCTTTAATTGGGGACGAGAATTTGCAATTAATATTGTCGAAAGTTCCGGTTTTGGAGCATGAGTTGATTTCGGCGGTTTGTAAGAGGTGGTATTATGTTTTAGGGAAGATTAGGAGGTCCATTTGTTTGTTAGATTGGGGTTTTTTGATTTCTGGGAGGTTAATTGACAGGTTTACGAATTTGAGTGAGGTTAATTTGGTACCTGCTTGTTTTAGGAGTAGTATGAGTTCAGGGATTGTTGTTAGTCATAAGATTGTGAAGATTAATGTCGATACCGCGGTTGTTAGTGATGGTTTGATTGGTAAAGGAGGGATTTTAGGGTGTGAATTGATTGATAATGGGCTTAAGTTGATTGGAAGTGGTTGTTCTAATTTGAGAAAGCTGTGTGTGGTTAATGCTAGTGAGGAAGGGTTACGGGCTGTTGCGGAAAACTGTGATACATTGCAGGAATTAGAGGTGCATTGCTGTGAGGATATGGTGTTGAGGAGTTTTTCCAAGTTTAGGAACTTGCAGATTTTGAAATTGAGTGGGTATGTTGAAGGCTTGTATGAATCCGTTGTTTCGGATATTGGGTTGACGATATTGGCTCAAGGGTGTCGGCGGTTGGTTAAGCTTGAGTTAAGTGGGTGTGAAGGGAGTTATGATGGGATTAAGGCTATTGGACAATGTTGTCAAATGCTGGAGGAGTTGACGATTTGCGGGCATAGGATGAGTGGTGGGTGGTTGGCAGCGCTCTCGTATTGTAGCAATTTGAAAACCTTGAAGCTTCAGTCTTGTGAGAGTATTGATGTGTGTCCGGGTCCTGATGAGCATTTGGGGTCTTGCCCCACACTTGAGGAGTTGTACTTAGAGCGGTGTCAAGTGCGAGAGAAAGAGGGTGTCAGAGCTCTGTTTCTAGTGTGCAAATTTGTTAAGGAGATTTCTTTTCTGGATTGTTGGGGATTGGACGATGATTTATTTCGCTATGCAGCTGTGTGTAGGTATGAAATTGGCTTGTTTTTTCGATTGTTGTACTATTGCTCATTATATCGATACCAGAAGGGTTGATCAATAGCTTACTGTCACAGTTTTACCCCGAACTGCGTATGCTTCTAATGTTTGGTGGTTGATTCAAAATTACTTGTAAAACATATCCTCTATATAATGTTTGCTTGATCGGCTTGAAAATTTAGCCTGCATGCTTAAATTGTTAATAAGAGATGGTATCACTGTGTTGTACTGAGATTGTGGTAGAATTACTTCTTGCTAGTAATAAAGATTATTGAACCAGAAAATGTGATCGCAGGAGATATCTAATGTTAGGAAAGTTTGCAAGTTAACATGTTTTGTTAGTCTTGATGCATATGTACAAATCTCTGAGCTATGTGATGTATTGTGATGCTTTAATTTCAACATAGTATCTCTATTGTGACTTTGTGAGCGACTCCATGGTAAAAGTGTTATTCTTTCTTGTTGATTGATGGCTTTTGTGTGTCGAAGGCTTCTTCTGTTGCTGTTTACTATTAGTGACCATGCTCAATCCCATTCCTATCTTGTCTTTTATTATCTCAACCTCTCTGCTTGATTGCGCTTTTGCGAGATATTTTGTGGATTTTGGTAATGTCAATTAGTGCAGTTTGAAGTTTTTTAATCAGTGATTCTTTCATTACAGGAGAGTGAAGTCCATATCTTTGGAAGGATGCTCTTTACTGACAACAATAGGCCTAGATTCGGTAGTTCAAAATTGGAAAGAGCTTCAGACACTTAAAGTCGTATCATGTAACAATATTCAGGATGCTGAAATCACTCCAGAGCTGGCAACTTTGTTTTCTGTCTTGAAAGAATTGAAATGGAGGCCAAATTCCAGATCTTTGCTGGCAACGAGTCTCTCTGGTACTGGAGTAGGAAAGAAAGGTGGTAGATTTTTCAAGAGGGTATAAAGCTCAACCTGTAACCTGATGCTGTGACCCTAAGCTTCGAGTGTTATATGTCTAGACAACAACTCCATGAAAAGGTTTACTTTACCCTAAGGCCTAAGCTATGCGTAAGCATAGTTAAACTTACTGTGAATGTTCTGTAATTACCTCCTTCGTGTTCAACCCCGATGCTCACTCACCATGGTGGACAAGAGGAAATGATTGGCTCTCTGCATGCCGCTCAGGGAATCTTAGTTCACATCTCTACATACTGTTCTCCATTTTTGCTAATAGTATGTGGGATTCACTTTCTTATTGATTACAAACAAGAACAGTTTTCTCAAATGTATTTTACTTATTTTTACCTTTAGTGTAGGCTGTAACATAGCTTATACTCCTCCTTTCATAAGTGCCTCCAACCTGTTACCGGGAGGCACTTCAACGGAGATTTCCTGCACTTTTCATCAATACATAACTGCTTAATAATGTCAACTATTTCTTTTAAGAAGTAGTTTTCCTGTAAATATAGGTTATTGCAATAAATACAGAAATACAGTCTTTCTCAGATGCCTGGTCTATTTCTTACCAGCTGAGCTTCCTTCAAAATGCTTGGAGCATTATTGTTACGATGTTTACGGCTTAGAATTCCCTGATACTGTTTTTCCTGTTCGATGTTCCACATCATTTCGTTGGTTGCTTTGTCCAAGATGTACTCTCATAATCTCCCATAACTACCACATTAATTTCTCTTTACCTTGCTTTGTTTTTGCTCCAAACTTTTGGAAAGATCAGTACGTATGTGGATTGTATCTGCAGCTGATGTGGAATATTGCTGGTGATTGCAAGTCGTGGAAATTACCCTTTTATTAAAGATAGCGACAATTTCACATTGGAACAGAAGATCAGACGTGGGTGCCTGGTAAGCTTTTTTTCATACCGCATGCCTTGTTATTTCCGAGCTTTCTTAAAGGAATAAGTTGGCTGTTTTCGTTAGCATTTAATTACCGTTGAAATGTAATGGATTACTTTTATTTCAAATAGGGACATAAATGGGGGTGGATAGAGAAAAATGAGGAGGGAGTGTGATTGATTACACATTTGCACCTACTCATGTAATGGCAACATCCTCAAATCATTTTATTCTAGTTTTTAAAATTGTTTGTTTACTTTTGAGATTTATCAAACTTATTACCTAAAAACATGAGTACTTTTTTTACTTCTAAAATTGACTTTTGTAATTATGTTTCACATCCCATTTGCTTGTCACTTTTATTTTTCTGTTTTTTTGCATTATGAGGTGTGTTATCACCCAAGGACGGTTCTAAAGGATATTCATGTCAGTCAACTCCAAATCATTTTGGGATTAAGGCTCTAATGATGATGTTGATCAATCACACCCCCATTCATCCATTCATAAAACTCGTTTTATAATGTAATCGATAGTCGTTCTAATGATTTGTCTTTTCATTGTTCGAGTGTCAAAAATTTAACACTGATGTTCATAACGCGGCTTAGTGCATGTTTCTTATGCTCTCACTCTTGAATGGATGCTCATCAGCTTTTGCTGCCAGCCCATCGTGGATCCAAGGCTTGCTGTACATTTGATCCTTGTACAACAATTGAACTTCTCGTTGAATCGCAGGTTAGGTTTCGGGTTCTGTAAGTGTTTGAACTTTACCTTGAGCTGTGTCCTAGTGTAAGAACCAAAGTTGGTTAATGTGATAAAGGCTCCCTTATCTCTTTAATAAGTGACCGAGTGTTCACTTTTGCAAATGAAAAGCCAAACTTGGAGCAAGTCTTCCTATTAACTGTTTTAACTGGTTTTCGGAACTTGAAAAGTAAATTTGGCCCAGCTGTTAACAAAGAATACTTATAAGTTCTAATGAAGACAGTAGTAGTTGTGGCGTGCACAAGCTTAAGTTATGCAAGTGCCCCATCGATAAAAAGCGTCTCTGAATACACTTTTAAGCTTTTGCTGAACTTGGTGTAAATTATCGCAAGCCAGATGACATTGCTTCTCAGGACACCCCTTCTTCTTCTAGTGGGCCTGGTCCGAAGTAATCGATTGATCTCTATAAGACAGTTGAATGGTGTATAACGGCCTCATAATATATGCACTTTATTTGATTAAATTAATAGATAGTGTATAAGTTAAGTTATTATGATACTGTTGTAGGCAATACAACGTCTTATATGAGAATACATGTTAGTAATTTTGCAATTCTTCTATGCGTGTTACGGAGTATTTTAGTTCTCCCTCCGTCTCTCAAAGTGAAACAAATGATTATGACGGAGGATAGATACTAGTTATTTCTGCGATATTGTGAATACTCTCTCTTCAATTATCTGTGATATTGTCAAATCTTGAATATTGTGTCTTTCAGCTTCAGTAATTTGTGATAACAAATTAATGTTTCAATCTATTTGTTTAATTTTCTTGCTTTGAGAACCAGGGGTCAATTGATAAAGATTTTTTTCGCTCGTGATTTCATCATCACTAATGAGTAAAGAGAGCCTAACACAAATCTTGTTTTTGGTACGCAATCTTCGTCACGAGACTTATCTTAGCTCGCTGTAAACCGATAGAGTTGCTCCACATCCTCAGATAAAGGCGGGAATTGGTGGGTTTGATCTATAGGATCCATAGTTCCAAGGACACCTGAAGTTAAACACGACCCAAGAAAAAAAGAGTAAAATTACTCTTACCAAGACTTTGAAATCGCTCCCACTTCTCAAGCCCCTGGAATTGCAGCTCCCCACTTCTCATTCAATTGACTACCTCTTCCAGTTTGGCGACTCCATTAGCGACACTGGCAATCTTGTCATCGAGTCTCCTGTCTGAGCTTATAATTTTGCGACGTATCCCTATGGGCTGACCATGCACAAGCCAACTGGTCGTTGCTCTGACGGCCTGCTAATGATTGACCAATTCGCCAGCTTCTTCAATCTTCCTTTCTTAAACCCGTACCTTGCAGAAGGAGCCGACTTCTCGCATGATGTTAATTTCGCTGTAGCTGGTTCAACTGCATTAGATACTGCTACCCTGCAATCTAAGGGTATCCTATCACCTGTTACGGACCCATCTTGAGACCATATGTGACTCTGCTTTGGACTGTCAGGACAAGCTTTGTAGGTCCCTTGTTTTAATTGAGATTTGGGTAGTTCAGAACAGTTTCATCTTTCTTATGACGATGTGCTATAACAATTCGAATATTTCAACTTTCAAATCGATTTTCCGAGTTTGGATTGTATATTTGTATTGTACAAGGTCTAAACTTTACTACATGATATACACAAACTAAACCAACTTTGCTAAAACACTCTGTTTCGAAATAAAACGTCGAATCATAGACACAAACATATGACTAGAAATGCAGCTAAGGAAGCCAGCATATGAAATGTATCCCTCAGATGATCAATGCAATGAAAAGATGATGAAGTTTCAGCTTCTAACAAAGCTCCAAGTGTAAAATTCGGATTCGAACCATAAAGATTTTGAACTCCTGCAATATCATCTACCCTTAATTTCAATTTTCTTTCTCTTGGTTTCAAACTTGGGTACATGACTGATTCTTCAATAGTACTATGAGCTAACCCTAGAAGATGTCCAATCTCATGCAATGCAACAGACTCTAAATCAATAGCCACTTTCGAGTTCTCGCTTTTGAAATCAACAGTCCATGTTTCAGCTGCATCAAGATGGAATCTCCCATTTTCTGGTGAAAATGCATGGGCTAGCACCCCTAATACCCCATCGAATGGGTCACCGTCTCCATGGTCACCACTGTAAAACCCGATTTTAATGTCAGCTAAGTCGTAATCTTGTGTTTCGAGGAAGTTAACTGGAATAATTGATGCCCATTTGGAAAAAGACCGCGCAAATGCACCTCTTATTTCTGGCATGCTTAAGTAATTGATCATGTCTTGAGGTGAAAATGCATAGGTTAGATTTATAGGGATTTCGCGGTTCCACCTAGGTTGTCCCGGAAAATAAAGGTAATGTTGAACTCCATGTAATAATGAAGTTGGTCTAGGGTTTTTGTTTATGATATTATGGTCTGGTACCCCACACCTAGGAGACATGACTAAGGAAATTGTACTTTCATCAAGGGTTCCGGTCTTAGGGAGGCCGAAAATTTGTTGGTAACGCGTTACAACATCCTCTAAATGGTCATCGAATTTGTTGGTGAATGGAATTTTGGTGTGGTTATTGTTTGGGAGTATATGATGATAGTAGCCGAAATGGTGAAAGTATTGTTTAAGCTCCGCGATGCCTTGAATTCGACTTCCTTTCTTAGAATTGAGGAGTTTGTTGAACTTGTGCCATACATGAGGATGTTTGTGATGATGATCGTGATCGTGGTAATGTGATTGAACCATGGTAGATGAAGAATGAGTGATTAGAAGTGATATAATGAGGTATAGTGAGATTGGATTAATGAGAAATGAGAGCATGTTAGCTAATAGCTAGCATGTAGTTAATGTTGGAAGGAAGTCTTGGGAAGTTTTTATAAGGTAGGAATGTGATAACAAATCTAATGATATACTAGTAGATATAATGCTCAAATGTAGCCTTTATATTTGGTGGGTTTACAGTATTACTAAAATAAGTGCATTTGATCAAATGAGTCAAATATCATGCGTATAAGAACTTTTTTTTACGGCTGCTAAAAAAAGAAACATTTGGTGGGTTTAACTTGGCAATAAGGGTAAGACTGAGTACAACCGACTTTCTGATACGATAAAAAATACACTACTTGCTCCTCATTAGTCATGAATTAGGACCTAATCCACAAGAACAACTCCATATGTGATGAGTGATGTATTATTATATTCATATAAGTTAATATAAAGTGGTTAGTAAAATTTGAGTTGGAAAACAAAATTTGGTAAAATTTGGTAGCAACAACAGTTGTGGAAGGTACAGGGAATGCTTGTGTGTTAGTTTAGACACAAATTCTCATTGAAGACATGACATATCCGTCACAAGCTGAAGACGGGTACCATTTTACCTCACAATGTACCCACTTTTTCTCTCTCTGCAACACTATTCATGTGGTCCCCTTTCTCCACTAACCCATTTTGTTACCATTTTATCTCACAAAATATCCGTCACAAATGGTAACCCGTCACAAGGGAGACCAATTGTAGTTTAGAACTGAACATGGTCCTTTATGTATTTCTAAAGCAACTACTTACCGTTACATGTCGTTATTCACACAGTTCTTTAATTTGCTCATGGATATACATATATTCCATCCGTCGCAATTATTTATAAGTTAGTAGATTATTTATGTTTGATTTTTATTAGGTATTCTCTCTTAGCTTATTGTCGGGTTCTCTTAACTTGTTATTAGATGATAACACAAGCCTATAATTGTAAGGGACTTGAAATTCAAGAGGCAAACTGAAAGTGAGATCATATCCCATTCATGGTCTAAACCGTCGTGGTATTTTAGTTAGCTTTGACGCCTATGGCACCAAATCTAAAAGTAACAAATGTACTCCCTCCATCCTGGTCATTTGTTGTTTTTTGGGTTTGGCACCAAGACCAAGGAAAAGGGATGAGCCAATTACTAAATGACAAGTGAAATAAATTGAGTGTGAATGACCAAATTACTCATCAAACTCATTCTTAAAATAGAAAGGGCAACAAATGACTGACACCCTAAAATAGAAAAGGACAACAAATAACCGGGACAAAGGGAGTAATCTATATATTATATATATTTATAAAAGAGGCTTTTTTCGAGCGATTCTAGAGCGTCCACATCATCAAAAATCACTTTAGGAAAGTATCATAAATAATAATTTTTGATGTAAAAAATAAGGTGGAGAATCTTTTAATTATTATAATATATATATTTCCTAAATTATTCAAGTGATATTTTCAATTTTTATATAAAAACTTTTCCATTTCATTTGACAACAAAGTATTGTTAAAAAAATTATGAAAATAATATAATTAGATTCGTGATAAAAAAATGCTATCATTAGAATATAAATTTCATATTATTTGCACATACTAAAGATAGTGTACCTCTTAGTTCTTAATACATTATATGTCCCACATTGAAAAATAATGTAGGTGTAGAGAATATACTAGGTATAAATAATAGAATTGTCCCTCATCGAAAGATTGACAAATGGGTTAATCCTATGATTATAAATAGGAGGCCTCCTTGAAACTTAGGTATTAACCCAAATCTTTTGAGTCTCTTAAGTATTGTCTTAAAGAGATCTTAAAAGTTTGCAGTAAGTGGATTATACATCCGATGTACTACCACCAGTTGTGTAAATTTTGAGCATTACAATAAAGTTTTCGAGTTTTGTTTTAAAGTTTCTGAGTTTTATTATAAAGTTTTTGAGTTCATTCACTTAAACATTAAGCTCAAAAAATCACAATATAACTCAAAAACATTACATATAAACTCAGTTAAATTTGAGTTTTGACGGAAAAAAATCAAAATGTAACTTATAAACTTAAAAATGCTCAGAAAAAATACACATAAGCTCAAAAACAAATGAGGTATGAGGTAATACATCCGATGTATGTTCCTATTTCTCAAAAGTTTGTATTATTACCCCCACAATAGTGAAATTTATTTGTATTATACTTTTGATTTTGTTGGTTTCACAATTATATAATTATATATTGTTATATCATCTCCTTTTCTACTCAAATTTAGCAGTTTAGGAATAAGTTATTTATTTTTTATTTTTTAAGCTGAATTTATAAATAACGTATATACAACAGTAGTATTCTTATTATATACTAAGATACTTTAAAAGTAACGTTACGTAATGTTAATTTTTCAAGTTTTAACATTTTTTTCATCTAGAGAGTTCAACCCTTAAAATCTACTTAATATTTATAAGAAAAAATATTAATTTTATACGTAAGAAAAACTTTGGACTAGCTTTAGATAAGATTAGTTTGTTAGTAATAAGATAAAATTGCACAAATGTTACCTATATACGTGCGAAAAACTTTAGACTCTAGATAAGATGAGTTTGTTAGTATTTGCTTATTATTAATCGGATTGGATGTTGAATGTATGAATATTAACATATAGTATTTGCTCATATTATTAAATACGGATTTTCTAACATGTGCCCTAAGGGCACATGCATGTTAGAAAAACCCTATTAAATATGAAATATAACTACATTGAAAGATTAGCATGCATAAGGTAGGGTGATCTTATGATTATAAATAGAAGCCATCCTTAAAACTTGGGAATAAACCCAAAATCTTTTGAGTCACTTAACGATTGTGAAAGAGAGCTCTTAAAAGTTTCTATTATTAACGGTTAAAATTGAAATTTAACAAACTATAATTTTGTTATCACTAAATTGTACTTATGTTTGATTATAGTGGCAAAAAACATAGACGGATTTATCTTTTACGCCTTTACGGTGGAATGATAGCAATAAGATGATCATAGGAGTATACATTACATGTGCTTTGTGGAAGAAAGAATATAAAAATGAACTCTATGTATCAGTAATTAGAAAATTAATTATTATTATTATTATATAAGGCGGTACTTATTAATTGAACAAAAAAATTTGAATGACTAACTTATAAGAATGACATGTCTAAGTAAATTGTCCATATTTGAAGGGTAGGTATATGATTCAAACCAAATATATACTCCCTCCGTCCCAATCAATAATTTACATTTACTTTATTCTCCCTACCAAAATATAGCAAATGTAAACTATTCATTAATTTCACACCTGTCTTTGTATTAATCATAAGGGTTATCAAAGCGCCCCTATTAGCTTACACTTATGATGATTAGTAGTTAATAAATTTGGTTATCAAATCGCCCCTATTAGCTTACACTTATGATGATTAGTAGTTAATAAATTTTGCTAGAATTCGAGATAACAAAGTTTTAGAGGCTACTTAATACTTAGAATCAAGTACGTATCAAGAGACCATAGGGATTGGGATATTTCATTTTTTTTTTTTAGAATTATGTGACACCCGTATTTGAACTTCGAAACACCTATCTTTACATTAATCATAAGGGCTATCAAAGCGCGCCCGATTGGCTTACACTTATGATGATTAATATTTAATAAATTTTGCTAGAATTCGAGATAACAAAGCTTTAGAGGCTACTTAATGCTTAGAATCAAGTACGTATCAAGAGATCATAAGGGATTAAGATATTTCATTTTTTCGAAACACCTATTTGATAATTTTCTATAACTTAGTTTTAAAATAATCAAGGTCATTAACCCGTACGAAGTACGGGCTTTCAAACTAGTAAGCAATAAACAGCACAATATAAAAATAAATTAACTTCCCTTTTATAGGTTAAAACCGTAAAATGCAAAGTACGGAAAAAAGGTCCTACCGGGAGTCGAACCCAGGTCGCTGGATTCAAAGTCCAGAGTGCTAACCACTACACCATAGAACCTTGTTGTATTTTCAGTCTTTGTATTTGTAGTTATACATGATAATAATATTTGAACTATACATTAGAAGTTGATAGTACCAGCGTAGTCTCTTTTAAAAACCTTTCGTGCTTGATCCGGGAGGACATTAGCTATGCATTAGAACTGTAATCTTTGTAAAAGCACAGGAATCCGTATCTATCGACGTTTCAACACGGCCATGGTTTTAAAAGATACTACCACAATTGCATTTGAAGGTATTATTGCTGAAAAGCTAATTTTTTACACAGTTATTCAATTTGTGATTACAGTTACAGAATTAAGATTTAACACTTGTACTCCTACTTGCTTTCGTATTGAAAATCTAGTTGATTGTTGAATGACCATATATAATTTTGACATCTCCATATTTATATTCCTTTTTCTATTAGCTTTCGAAATTATTCATATCCTAACTAGTATTAGGACTAAAAGTCATCATTCCTAATATCTCACAACTCCATCTTATATTTTATCAATGGCACCCGTACCTTACTTTTCACTTTGCAGCTCCCGAGGTGCATGAGACCGGCCCACAAGCAAGTGAGGTTCCATCCTAAAACCAATTGGTGATAGGAGGAGTAGCCCACTAACTTATAAGCTAGCCTCTTCACTATTATTCTACCGATGTGGGATAATGCCCCTCACACACATATGGGAAAAGACCTCAACAACAATTCACAAGCCTACGAAAACAGGACCGTCATAATCATGGAATTCAGCCTCACATTGACATTTCTGATAGATTCTGATTGTAACATTATATCAATGTCGGTCTTGGTCTGAGAACCCGTCCTTCTAAAATTAGCAGTAAACCTTGGGGAGTTGTTAACATCCAGATTGGGGGAGTTGGATTATCTACATGAGGAGGAGACCGACAGTCCTCCCAGGATTTCTGAAAGATTTGCTCTGGCGAAATGGAACGAGAATTTCGTGCAGAAGTTGAAGCTAGCTTTATCAAAGGCACAACACAAAGACCTGGTTTCCTTACAGGGGTACTACTTTTTGCAGGAGTGTGTGTCGATAACGGTTCTGTACTCAACAGGACTAAGATTGGCATACCGACCTGCATAAGACCTGTCAGCCCAACATAGTCCATCAAATGGAGCAGCATTCTTTTGAAGGAGAAATCTGCCAAGATGATAATGCCATGATTCTGCAAGGTTGCTATATATTATATATTCACACATTTTAAACTGATCGTAAACAGGACACTCGCAGTGCAGTTCAGCCTCACATTGCTGATACATTCCAATGGTAACATCATAACATTAAAGTGGCAGCTGTTGCACATAACAACATAAGAAAGCGTATGTCATATCATGAATTCAATGCAATACATGTTCTACCTCCGCCATTGTATTCAATGCAATAATCGATTTCATCACCAGTGTACTGTTAAAGAAAATGTATGAATCAAACTTGCAATTTCAATAATTAAATACATGATGCAATTAAATATAAAAACTGAAATATAATACAATCCAACAATTACAAATTAACATGTTTTTCTTTCGCGTCGTCAATCGCTAGCTATAATCAAACGGTAACATAGGTAACTGATCTACACAAAGGGCATGTCTGATTTTTTTCGAGCCACATGAATATGCAACGATGATGAAACGAGTGTCCGCAACCCAATATGACAAGCGTGTAACAGTTTCCCTCTTGCTCCCAGGTGAAAACGGGATCGTTCCTTACCTTTCCGATATAGGGTGACAAACAAATAGCACATTCACCACGCTCCTCTTCCTTGGTAATCACATAATCATTCCCAATTATATCCCAATGCAAATTTTCATATGTAATTAAGGGCTTAATCTCCTCTAAGACGGGCTCCGAATCGTTAGCTAACTCTTGCCAACTCCTCACCCCGTTCATTATATTATTCATCTCTTCTTCCTTATCCCAATCTATCTCCTCCATCTCTTCTTCCTCCTCTAAATCGTCATCAAAACCATCATCCATAATTACGCTTCTATAATCACAATCATCCACGTCATCATTGACCACATTGGCATCCACATCACTCGGGTCGACGACTTTATCCATCTCATCACCTATAGTCGATTCTTCAACAATCACCTGTTCATTACCATTTTCCTCATCATTATTAACACTTGTAGTCGTCGAAGAATGATAATCTAAAAACATCTTCCGGGTAGCCTCGATATAACCTTTAGTAGCATAACCCCTCCCAACTTCGACAACAAAAACCAAAGAATAATCACTAAATGCGCTCAACACACTAGGAGTAAATCGATAATAACTCCTGATTAAACGTGTTAAAATGGAGGCTAATTCTTCATTAGTATTACTATAGAAGAATAAATCAGCCACAGAAGTAACCTCGTGAATAGTCCTCGAAAATCGATCATCATCTAAATTATAAAGGAATGAAGTATCCAAAGACAATTGAGTGTATTTAGGACGAGGGTTGAAGAAGTGGCCGGGTCGATCTTTATATTCAGTGTCACGAAGCTTAAATATGAAGAGTACCCGACCATCAACATTATCATACACTTTAGGACATTTATATAGTCTTAAACTCATAATATCCATGATTTCCACAATCATTGATTCATCTTCATCCATGTTTTTGTGTTTGTTGTTGTTGTTGTTGTTGTTGTTGTGTGCGTAGGGAATTAATAGGAGTATTAATATCGGTATATGTTTGGCTGAAAGTATGATAACAAGTAACAATAAACACATACACTGTACACGATATTCATATAGACTCATAGTTATGTCGGCTGACTTTCCATAAAACAAATTAAAAATTAAAAATTAAAAATTAAAACTTTCCTTAAACAACAAATCAAGCAAGCTTTAGTGTTTACTTACTATTTGATTTGTTATTTGGGGATAAGTTGTGCAAGAATCTAAATATAAGACGTGAAAAGTTGAAAAAACGTTAATTTGTGATTTTGTGTCCTATCTAGTGTCTCATTACCTTTATCTTACGACACACCATTTGTCACATAATAAAAATGTAAAAATGACAGATATTTTTATTAAAGTGAGGATGTGTCACAAAGAGGCAGTCCGCAAATTATTATTAGCAGAAGCAGATTATAAATGACAGATTAGATTGACATGTTTGACTAAATATATTCAATTTGCATATTTAGGCCCTGTTTGGTAAACATCTGATTAATTTCAGCATAAGCAGATTACAAAAGCAAATTATAAATGACAAATTTTATGAGAAGATTTGACTAGCATATTATAATTAGCAGAATTAATTTGAGTGTTTGGTAATTGGCAGATTACGATTAGTAGATTGTTACTTTTCTTTGTAAAATGGAGACAAATTTCCTATTTTACAATATGCTAACCAATATGCTGGGGTAAGCAGCATATTGTAAAACAACATATTGACCCCAAATATGCTGTTTTAATATGTTGTTTACCAAACACTAAAATTAGCACATTGTTTGGTCAAACATGCTAAAACCCTTGAAACAGCACCTGAATAAGTATTTGCTAATTAGCGGGTTTAAGTTAACAAATTGTTGTATCTATGTGTAAATGGTTGAGAGATTCATTATTTCCAATCTACTCAAGCATACAATAGTAGATTGATGAGTAACATGCTAATAACCTTGAATATGCTAAAAATTTAACAACCCACAGAATCTACTCGGGATATAGACGCTAAATAAATGTATTCCTACTAGCTTTTCCTAGTTGCTTTTGCATTGAAAATTTGTTGTAGGAACAGTTTCCAGAATCCTTAACATTGTAATCCTTCTTCCATTAGGAACAGTTTTCAGGTCCTTAACTACGTGGTAATCCTTCTTCCATTAGGTTTCGAAATTTAGCGTCCTTATTATACTCTTTATCATATCGTATTCTTATCCTAACTCGTATTAGGAGTTTACGACTAATTTAGAGCATACACACAAACCTATATAAACAACACAAATCATCATCATCCTAATATCTTAAAACTCATATTCTTTATTCATTAATCTTTCTCTTATTTCATCAATGGCATCCCCTACCTTACTTTTGTCAGCCCTCTTCCTCGTCTCGTTTTGCTCAACTCATGTCCGCGCAATTGCTCCCACTTATCAAGACTTCGAAATTGCTCCCACTTATCAAGACTTCCAAATTGCTCCTACCTCTCAACCCCATGGAATTGCACCTCCCACTTCTCAACCCCCTGGAATTTCACCTCCCACTTCTTTTTATTCTATTGATTACCTCTTCCAGTTTGGAGACTCCATTAGCGACACCGGTAATCTTGTCATTGAGTCTCCTGTTCGAGCGCACAATTTCGCAGCTTATCCTTATGGGATGACCATGCACAATCCCACTGGACGTTGCTCTGATGGTCTGCTAATGATCGACCAATTTGCCAAATTCTTTGATAAGCCCTTCCTCAACCCCTATCTTGCAAAAGGAGACGACTTTTCGCAGGGTGTTAACTTTGCTGTCGCTGGTTCAACTGCCTTGGACTCTGATACCCTACACTCCAACGGTATCGTTTCACCCGTTACTACTAGTTCCTTGAATGTCCAACTTGATTGGTTTAAGACCCATCTTGACACCATTTGCGACGATGCTTTAGACTGCTGGGACAAGCTTAGTAGGTCCCTTGTTTTGATTGAGACGGGTGGGAATGACTATAACTATGCCATGCTACAAGGAAAGACAATGGATCAAGTACGCGATATGGTTCCCCAAGTTGTTGAAACTATTATAAACGCAGCTAAACAAGTTATTAGCTATGGTGTGACCCGGGTTTATATCCCAGGGAACTTCCCCATCGGGTGCCTACCCATTTACAAAGCCACATTCGAAAGCGATTACACATTAGATGGATTGAATTGCTTAGACGGACTGAACGCCTTTGCAAGATACCACAATGACCATCTTAAAGAGGCCATCAAAGAGTTGCAACAAGACTACCCAGAGGTGACGGTAGTATATGGAGACTACTATTCAGCATTGAGTTCGGTCCTTAAGAATGCAGGCGCTCTTGGATTTGATGTACCAAGCATGTTCAAGGCGTGTTGTGGATCAGGTGATAATGACTACAATTTTGACTTGACGAAAATTTGTGGGACTGAAGGGTTTGAGGTGTGTGCAGATCCGAATCAGTTCATAAGTTGGGATGGAATTCATATGACTCAACAGACTTACAAGCGTATGTCTCAATGGTTGCTGCCACGACTTGTTCAGGAACTCAACAGAGTTTAATTAATCAGACTCTAGTGTTGCTTATGTCTATACGTTTAATTACGACATTGTTATGATTAGCGTGTCAAATATATGTTACGGTACTCTAGTTCGCAATTGCGACACCTTTCATATTCTGTTTAATTAAGTCATTGTTCAGCTTAGTTTTAAATTTATGTTTATGTTTCAGTTTAATGCATCAAGTTTATGTGATATCAATATCAATATATCATGGATTACAGTATATTAAAAGTGATCTGTAACCTTCTCTGGTTTACAGCATAGAGCCACCAGAAACACAGCAGGGGAATAAAACAGCAAAATTTTAGAGAGAGCAATTGATCAAAATCAGGACCATTGTAGTCGTGCAATTCAGGCTCACATTTCTGATACAGATTCCGATTGTAACATTGTAATAACAAATTGGCATTTGTCGCGTGCAAAAAGAAAAGGGATAAGAAAACTACATTTACGCACATTTATGGCAACATTAAAAACTGGATCATGATAAAAACTGGATATATAGGTACAGCTCTATGGTGTATTATACAACATGGGATAGGGTAGAATGGTACTAATTATAAGTCGATGGATGCAGTTTCATTCAGTTCCAGCGATTTTCTTCTTCAATGATTCGATGTCTTCTGCTAGTTCCTTTCTGCTTGACTGAACAAACATAAAAGATAGTGTCAGACAACGAGTCTTTCTCTTTGTTAAAATGTCAAGATTATATCATCTCCTCTTGCCTGTTTCCATTTCCAATTTAGCCAAAAACACACTCTGAGCGCTACTTTTAATCGTGTGATAAGTCGTTATTTGAAGTAATTTTCAGTATGGGTCATCAGAAAGCATCTACTTTCTATTATTAACACATGGGGTAAGCTTGAACATTAATAGATCTAACTTACAGTGGGAGGGGACAACCATCGTTGGCTTTTTCAGTTCATATATACATTTTATTTAACACAAAGGTCATAAGTCCAAATCTTGACCCCCTTATTATTTACTCAAAAATCAACCCCTCAGACTAAGTACATTCAAGTATTCAACCTCCCTCAGGGGCGAAGCCAGGATTCCAAGTCTGGGGTAGCAAAAAATATTGAGCGGATAATTATTCAAAAAGATGAAATAAATCATTAAAAAACATTTGTTGTATAACATATAAAAATTAAAAATACAAAAGAATTTCTCAACAATCAAATGAACGCTCCAGACTAACTTAAAATTAGAGTATTTTCATTAAATAATTCTTTTATATTTCGACAATAAATTTGGTTATATAGCTTTGTGATATAAAAAACGCTTAATCATCACGACTTAAATTCACATTATTCGATCAATTATCTTCATGAAAAGTTGTGATACAATTTAGACACTTTGTCATAAAAAAATTTAATCATTATAGGCAAACACAATTATTACTAGGTAAGATTTTTCAAAAAAAGAAAAAAAAAAAAGAAATATTATTAGGTAAATAGAAAAAAAAGAAAATCCATTGGGTGCAAATATAGTGGACATTAACAATTTGAAAAGTTACGATAAATACGAAGTAACAAAGGAAGAAAAGGTACGAGATACAAGGAAACCAAAAAAATTAACTGGGATATGATTGTGCCAGGATTCGAACTCCACTCTATAGGATGGTAAGAGCCATTACTTACCACTGAACCACGCTGGTTTTAATTAGTGTACTATGCGCTTTCTGTTACTTATTCCTTTACAACTGCTCAGATTTGGAGTAGCAAAACATCATCGTCTCAACTGAATTTTTTTTTTATGGGGTAGCAGCGGCTACCCTTTGCTACCAATTGGATTCGCCCCTGACCTCCCTAAGCTTTTATACGATTTGCGGGAGCCCATAAGGCACTAAAAGTTTTCCCTTTTGAATGTGTTCAGTTAGGGGAAACATTTTCCCGATAAATGGTTTTCCTTCTCACTCTTGTTTAGTTCGTGTGAAGGAAAATGTGCGTGCAAAATAAGTTCCTCTCCACAGTAACTTATTTACCCTTGTAAAGCAAGAATTGCCAATCCAATTTCACTAATGTTTTGTTATAGTATATTACTCTAACCCATCTTTTGTTAGAATGTTGGCTATCGAACTTATCATGAATATAAAACTAATGTTTAAGGCAGTAGGGCGTGCATTTGCTTCCCCGTGATAATCAGTCAATGTTTTAAGTTCTAGCTTTTGTGGGAAGGACCATAATAAGCATCTGCAGGTATAAAAACTGAAGAGCAACTACTCCGATCAAGTCAAAAGACAAAGTTCAACACGCATCAAAACCAGGAAGGAACTTTACCTTGAAAAGAAGGTATCGGTAAACAAACCATCCTGTGTATCCAAGCCCAACCAATTCCATGATCTTTGGAAGCTGATGACAATGACAACGACAACATAAATAACTATCAGATACAATAACACATTCATTAATCCTTTTGTATGGATGAAGGGGACTACAAGGGAAGTGGGAAGGAGGGAGCGGGAAGCCGACTACAAGCCAAATTAAAATTCTTCCAACGTGAAGATTTAAAAGGAAATAGGCATTCCCTCCCTCACTTTATATCCTCAAGAACTAAATTAATTGTTCAGTAGCTTATTTCACTCGCCATTAAGCATTAGAGTTAAGAGGAGCAGAAAAGAGCAGAGTCAAACATTATTTCATTCAGGTTACGTCATGGTTGCATAATTTTGGGCTCGGTCGGCCGATCCTTGAAGAGAACTATCCACACTAGAACATAGCTAATAAGTTAATCAAGTTGATAAAATGCTCTATATTTGAACCTAGTGGCGTTTTACAAACTTGTACGTTGTACCCGTTCCTCGAACCGAGACAAACACCGAACCATGCAACACTACAGGAGTAGAGGTCAATGGCAAATACATGCATGAATTCAGTCACAGAAACAGAAGTATGCTAAATTGAGAATTACAAACAGATTGAGCTGTATTCTAACTTCATAAAAAAAGTCTAGTTATATCAAGTAGTTCTTAGTTGGCTGCAAAGAAAAGGAGAACAAAATTGGAAGGATAATATGAAATACAGTACATTGCTAATGGAGATTTTTGAATACAATTTCACAGTCCAAATCAGTAACATACATAAAGATCCAAGCTGTCTAATCTGACGAAATATTTGATTTTCCAGAAAAGAGAATATGAGTATCATACCACAGGAACTGAATTGATTGCACCGACAACAACGGAAGACAGCCAAATTGCTACAAGAGCTCCGCCACCATATATGAGCACGGTGGACTTATTCTCCACCTTATCCCACTGTAAAGAAACAGATAAAAAAGTAAAGATTCACATTATGTAAATCATGACCCAACAAAAGAAGTATTCATTCATCTGATGTCAATTGTCATAACTTCATATTTACCTTCTCTTTCAGGTCATCAAATAGTTCCCCAGTATCAACAGACGTTGAGGTCTCCTCTGTTGAGGAGGCCTTGAGTTGAAACGAAGAGAGCCTCCTTGACTCTGTTGAGAGACAAACATCGAAAGTGGTGAGCAGCACACCTCTATCATTCAAATATTCTAGACAAGAGTGACGTAGCAGACAGTATTGAGCTGCTCATGATTCTATATGCTCTCCAATTACCATCACTTAAAATGCATTCATTTTCGATTACCTTCATGGAACAAAGCACACTGAAGCTTCATTTTCAACACAAAGATAAATCGGCTAAATTGTGAGCCATTTCGTTACACCACCATGTTTAACACGGAAATTTAATAGCCACTTGCTCAAGTGTCACCAACTATTAAAAACTCAAGGGTTGCGATCTTCAGAGCTTGGATTGGCGAACAAAGGGAGAGTATTTGCGGAAAGTATGATGGTAAAAAGTCATTACATCACCAGCACAATCGATTTACTTGGCAAAAAAATCAGCCTGTCTAAAAAATCCTATCGCAAATTAACTGACTGGTAAAAGACTAAAAGGTGAGTAAAAGGACTATCCTATCAAGCAATTCAGGGTCCTCTTCTAACTTAGAACACCCTAAATCTAAGATTAGATATCCAAAGTCCCCAAATCAGGACGCACTCAATATCAAGAAACAAGATACTGACAACACCACTTAGACTATGAGCCGGGTTCAATTAAGGTTAACCCACCCCCACAGCCACCAAAATAAACAAGAAAATTCACTCAGACTTTTGTTTCTTGATAGCCATTTTACCTTAAAAAAGAAAATCAGTTCATGGACTACTGACAGTAACATCACAGCTTTGTAATATAAGGCGACATACGAAAGGCTTTTTCATCATGTGTTGGAAAAGCCAACCCACTAGACTGGATAGTGTCCCAGTCAACCTAAGAACAAGCATTCAAGCAATAAGACCTATTGGTTTTAGAATGGAACACCCTTTAGCTCGAGAGAATACAGTATTTGTCTTAAGATCATTGACAAATTCAACAGAGTATCAAAAGAGTGTGGCTGGTAACATGATTGGCTTAACAATATCATAACTAACTTAATACCTCCTATGTCCCGGTCATTTCTTTACGTTCTCCTTATTTGGGTGTCTGAGACTCTGAGTCATTTCTTTACATTTTCGCTAATCATATCATCTCTCATTTCCCTAGACTCGTGTCAAAAGCAAACGTAAATAAAAGAAATAACGCCGACCGAAAGGAGTATATAATCGCAAACATAAGTCACCAACAAAAACACTTAACTAGCTTCAAAAACCCAGATTACAAAAATTCAAAACAATAGCAGAAAACACAGTTACAGCAGATTAAACCATGCACACCAAATGTTCGACGAAATGTCTACAAGAAATATACCAGCAGAAACCCTGAAAGATGGCAGAAATGAGCGAGGTGGGAGGTAAGGCAAAGCTAAAAAAGGAGAAACTTGATTAACAGGGACACGTGGCAGTAACCCAGTAGTTGCAGCCGCCATTGATGAAGATGAAGTTCCAGCATAAATTGCTGCCATTTTTAAGAAAATGGGAGAATGTTGAAGGTTTATTTGAGTTTAGTTTTCGACCATACATAAAATATCCAAGGATGAACTATGAAGGATGTTTGTGTTGTTGAAAAAGGTTATTGGTTTGAGCAACACGTGGAATGTTTAATGAATTCTTATTGGTTATTTCTCTATCTCCAAATCCGTATAGGTTTGTTAACCTTGAAACTCGAACCACCTTAACGGAGTACAGTATAAATTAATGAGCCAACTTAAGATAGGAAATGAGGAACAATTCTTCTTGTTTGTGACCGTTTCACTTGTCCTTCCACTAGAGGTCTCTTTGAAGAGACGGATAGAGTTGGCATTGGGCCGTGCTAGGCCGGCACGTGCGGATAGAATTGGCATTGGGTTATGCTAGGCTCGCCCGCGTGCCGGCCCATTGTGCCTTCCCTCAAAAATGGCCCCGCCCAGGCACGGATATTGAGCTAGTCATGTCTTGTCGTGCCTAACCAACTCGCCCAAACCCCCACTGCGGCCCACTCATGGCACGCCCAGTTTCGTGCTCGGGCCGTGCCTGGCCCATGGGCTAATCGTGCCTGGCACGTGGACCGGCCCAATATCCTTAGTATTTTTTTCTAAATACTTTTTTATTTGTATAAACTAGTTTTAAACCCGTGCAAAATTGCACGGGCATGCTTTATCTAAAGTGTGATTTTATTTAGTTTTTTAACAAAATTGTTACTACTCTGTATATATTAAGGTCTATATAATTCATCACGTAAAAGAGTGAAGTATGATAGTAACTGATTAGCAATTGCCCTTACTTTTCGTCATAAAATGTTGTATTATTTAATATTTTTCTTAAATGTTGTGCAAAATAAAATGGGAAGATAAAAAAAAATGGAGGAAATAGTAAATTGTACTTCCTTCATTTCAATCATTTCTATACATTTAATTTGTCGAATATATGTGAGTTATATTTTAATCAAATGTATAGAATTGATTAGAATATAGGAAGTAAAAGATAACAAACTCTATTCTACTACTATAATTGGTTTCCCTTAGAACGACGGGTATGTCCCTCTTAAAAGTAAACATGTAAAATATTACGCCACTTACCTAGGTAAGATAATTATTCTGCTAGTATTTATGAACTTTTCTTTTGTTTTATCCTAACTATTTGACTCGTTTTGAACTTAAGACGGATTGACCCATTTTAAATGAAAATTTGTGCAAACACACACCTCCCCACAAATAAATAGAGCCACGTCCTAACGTCCATGGACCATAGGTCCATCATTATTTCACTTGAAGTACTCAACCTTGGCCCATACCTCTCGCCTACTTCTTCTTTCAGTCTTTTTTTATCACTTTCGCCTCCCTTATCTCGGCTCTTCATATCCATCCTTTCCCCTTTACCCATCATCTAAATCCATAAAGCTAATCAACTAACTGAACTCATCTTACCTTCTAATCTGATCTACTAAACTCAAAATTCCTAGCCATCTTTCCCATTTATTTGTCTTTTAGTTCTTGAAATCGAATAGCCTGATACAAAAAGGAGATTGTGTTTGCATGACTCACAAGCTTAATTTTTGGTTAGTAATAATAAATTTTGATTTAGTTTACAATATTTTTTTTAGTATAAATGGTATTGGTATAATTTCTATACAAATTATATACAAATATTTGTAATCTACAACATTTTTACGTAGTTCACTATTAATATTTATGACTATACTTCTAAAATTTTAAATATATTTTAAATCTCATGTTTTTCAAATTATTTTATAATGTTGCTCTTTTAAAATTTAAATTGTTTCTTTGTTATTTTATATAATGTTGATAGTGTTGATTAACGTTTCATAGCATCTGAACATTAAACATGCATGGAGGTTAGTTTTCCAGAAATTAAATACAAATACATTTATGCGGGTCTCAGGTTTACTTTTCTTAAAATAAAAAAAAAAGGTTGCAAATGATGACGTGGGTTAATCAGGAGGGGTTAAATGTTTCTGTATTTATAAAGATAAGATAATGAATATTAATGATTTAAATATATATTTTATTAAATATTAATGTACTTGATGTCTTGATTAGTTGATTACTTGTATTTTTAATGTACTAGACTTAATTAAGTAATTAAATAACGATATTAAAAAAAGAAATTTAATTAAATAATTAAGAAACAGGTCAAATCTCGGGCCGTGTCATGCCAAGCCCGCCGTGCCTGGTTCGTGTCGGACCCTCCGTGCTTGGGCCGTGCCGTGCCTGGGCACGGGAATTTCCAAAAAACGCAGTCGCGGCCCGCCCTCAACCAGTTTGTGTTGTGCCTGTGCCGTCAGTATTATTCGTCCGTACCGTGTCGTGTCTGTGCCCAAGCATTTAGGGTTCACCACAGAGATAGGGTTTCCCTACTTAGCTTTGATAATATGGATGTTTATTTATGCATTAGTTATTATGAATTACATAATCCATGTTATAGTTACATGATAACATGAGTAATTGGCAACTAGGGTTTAATGGCATACTAATGTGGGGTGTTTATTCATATATTGTGGCTAGGTAAATGGAATTAGTATCATGATATCATCTTATTGCATTATAACATGAATTGGAAAACTTGTTAATTAATTAGTTGGCTTGTTGGTAAACATGAGAATTCTTGTCTTAAGATGGCTTATTCTTATGTGGCAAGTCTTATTTTGTTGTTGTGCATACTTGGTTTATTGTGAATGTTGAAGGTGGTGAAGGGAGGATATTGGATTATGATATATGGTTGTTGAGGAGACGTAAGACGGTTGGGAGACCGTCTTACGCTTGGGCCGCCTCTTGGAGCTTCCCACTCCAAGAGGAACGTGCACGTTAATGATTCGAGTTTGGAGGGACTCGTGTGGTTGAGGCACGACGTCTGGCAGGGATTCCGGTTAGCGCTTGGGTCCGGTACTACGGGTGCATCTCGCGTACCTTTGTTATGGACTGCGGTCCGGCGGTTTGGTGGCGGTGTTGCGATGCCGTCACCGGGTTTGTTGTGGAAGAATTATGTAACTTGATAAATTGCATTGTTGCATCATCATTCCATTGTATAATCATCTTAGTCTTTTGCATTCACATGTTAGTAATGAGCATTCGTATTATTGGAGCTAACCAAAGTGTTTTCAAAATATCTGTGGTGAACCATATGATGATTTCCGCTCATATGGGGAGCAGTGGCTTGATAGGTTAGCATTTGCATATACCTTGGAGGCTTGAGAGCGGTCTTCGCCTTATTGTCACCACTTTTGTTGTCTAGCTTTTTGACTCTTCATTAGACTCCACTTTTATTTCAATTTGGTTGTATTATTAGGATTGCTTTTGAATCCCTTAACTTGTAACCTAATTATTTAACTACAACTTATCTATATTAATTCGCTTTATCTCATTTGTTCGCACTACAAACTTGGAAAACCAAGTCATGTGACATCTCCATGGGTTAAGATGGTCTAGGAGAAGGCTTCCCGACTTATTTGGGTGTTATATCTACAACCCTACCAATATCTGATCTGGAAAAATGGATATTTGATCCAAAATGTAATTCTTTTTTTTTGGTGAAATGTGAGAATAATATATATATCAAATGATAATTACATATGATTATAAGTGGAAAGCCAACATAAATAAAATATCATTCTACTAGACGCATTTTTATAAGCCAGTCTCTCTCAGCCTATGTCAAAGTTGCTCTTTCCTTGCCTCGAACTCGTGACCTCATCTCATCCATAATCATCTTTGCCACACATTCAGGCCGTACCAAAACAGCTTCATTCTTACTTTTATTTCTCTGTTTCCAGACCTGGTAAAGTGCACTCAACATCATAGCTGACTGCACCCCTCTTTGTGCCTTTGTTCCCGTCCTCTGCTCGCACCAGTGAACCACATTCCTCATGGGAAAATCCCACCTTGTTTGCCTGTTCAATTCTTTGATGACCCTTTTGCTATACGTGCATTCAAAAAACAAAAAAAAAAGTGTGAAACACTTACACTCTCTCCCACAAACTCGGTTGTACGGACCTACTACCTCTACCTCCGAGTGGGACTAATAGCGACGTGCAAAATCAATAGTGTCCCTCGCCGATCATGCGAAGCACAAGCCTTCGACCATTAGTCGGAAATATGAAACGGGGCATGTAGATTTGCCACGTGTACACCTTTACCCGTACGAGTACACTCTTCTCACTTGGACATTGAAAGGACTTTCCTCATAATCCCTTAAGGCTAGATTTGCTACACACTCTCGTTTCAGGTAATAGGCGATAAGGGAGCGGAGCAAAGTCCAGGACCCCACGTTCGCACAAAACCGGTCGAACACCATGTCTCATCATAATCTCATTGTATTTAGTCTTGTTTATTTGCATTAATTATATGTGTTATTTTTACCCAAAACCACAATTTAGTAAGTCGTAGAAATAAGGCGTCATTGACCTTGAAATTGCTCTCTTCCTCGTCCCTTATTTTTCTTAACCCTCTTCCTCGTCTCGCTTTACTCCACTCAATCCTGCGAAATTGCTCCCACTTATCAGGACTTTGAAATTGCTCCTACTTATCAAGACCTTGAAATTGCTCCCACTTCTCCAACCCCTGGAACTCCTTTGCAAGTCAACGATATTAAAAATTAAAAAAAAAGAATTTAATAACATTTTAATTTTTCGGATACGGTATACGATCCAAATTCATAATCTACCAAACAACTATATTAAATCAGAAAAAATTGTACTACAAAGTTATACAGCTCCAAATTCCAATCCTCCAACCAACAACAAATGATCATAAAATAGCCAAAATCTCTTTAAAATAACATATAACTAGTTGGTGAATACGTCCATATTCCTTGATGACTAGGAGTCAACAATAAAAACCAAACCCTTTTTTGAACAACTCCATTTTATTTTATTTTTCATATAAAAACGACTACCTCTTCTGTCAAACAAACTATTCCGTCTAATAATATAACGGACCAAATGTAATCATTTTATGATAAAATGTTACCATAATCATTTTTTTTTTGTTTAAAAGTGATAACTTTAATTATAACCAGTTTATTATTAAATAGTTATATTTTATCGTAAAATGATTATATTTGGACCGCCTGACAATAAAACGGAAATAACTCATCTCAAAGTAAGAATTAGAGAAAAAACACACACATCATTCTTCCATATATATTTTCCCCTTTATTCTCTAGTGCTGCCAGTCTAGCAATGCCTCCTTTCTCTACGTAAATAAATTGTACACATAATCCCTATTTTCTTGCTTATTTTCATAACTCCATTTGTCACATTTCTCATCACCCGTCTCTCTTTCCTTTTTTCTAGCTCTCCATTTCCATATTCAACCCCAAATCTTTACCCTTTTTCTCTATTTCTAATTTCCGCTTTTAAACTCTCACCTTTTCTGAACATTTATCCGTCGTGACGTAGTCATATTATGCTCAAAAAATACAATTAATTTTTGTTCTAATCACATGATGTAATTAAGAAGCAATGTATGCAAGTCTTGATGGGTCCAAATTCCAAAATTACATGGTATGCAATTACTATTTGGTTTATAATTTTACAAAATTCATGTTTTACAACATTTTCCCTAGCCATGAACAAAACTAGTATCAATATCAATACCTACATTAATCCTAGCTCCTTAGAAGATTATCTATATAAATACTCCTCAAAATCGACATCTCAAAGGCGTCACACCGGTGTATTACTAAACGTACCTCTCCCGGCTAATTTTTCCGGCATGAAGGTGTCCATTGTAACGTTAAGAAGTAGTACATTATGGGCTAAAGGAGCAAACTTTAGCACATTCGATATTCCTCAAAAGGCGATCATAATACCTTATGTCAAGAGATATGCAATAATGTATGAAAACTTAGGGAATTTTTCATCAAATTACTATGATTTACCGGGGTACACGATTCTTAGCTCAATCATTGGTTTCGCGGTATATAATGCCACGGATTTGAGTCCGAACACAAACCCTGAAAGGCTTAATTTTACGATTTCAGGGGAACCTATTAAAGTGAGGTTCCCTAATGATCAAGTAAAACTACCTCAAGAGAAAAATTTGAATGAGATAAGATGTGTTCGGTTTGATCCAATTAACGGGTTAATTGTATTAAGTAATATGATTAAGCGTAATGTTTGCTTAACGCGTTCATTAGGTTTATTTGCGATTGCAATGCCAGGAGTTAGTGCACCGGAATCAACTCCTCTGCCTCGTCGTTCATCTAAGGATCGAGAAGGGGTTAAATTCGCGCTATGGAAAAGATGGTTAATTGGGTTTATAGTCGGGTTAGTGGGTTTGATGTTGTTAGTTTCGGGTTTTGTAATTGGTTATAGAGCATTTGGATTACAAAAGATGGCAAGAATGGAAAGAAAGGCAGAGAAGAGTGAAACACCTTGATACTAGGTGGATTGGAACTAGTAAGATGCCTTCGGCTCATGTTACTCGAACCCAAGCTGTGCTCGAGAACGATTTGGCTCCTTAGATTATTTATCGGTATAAATTGAGTTTCAGTACCATCATACTCACGTAGAATATTATGGTTAATACTCGATGTGGATTATTTAAATTTAGTTAAGTTAGATAGTTCATTGTTCTAAGAATGTACAATATTGTGAACATAATATACGTGCGTTTCCTGGAATATTGTAAATTGTGTTGCGAGAAAGGGATGGATTATCAAATGTATCGCGGAGCCAAGTTTGTAAATTGGGGTCGAAAAATTTTAGTGGAGACAAACATGTAATAATATAAGGTAAACTTGGAAAAACTTCGAAAATTTTAACCAAAAGCATCGAAATTTTTGTCCTCCACACTCCAACAGGGTCGAGCGCTCCCTGCTAGCCCTCCTCTGGCTCCGCCTTGTAAATAGTCTAAACCAATGAAAAAGACAAAAAGAAAACAAGAACTTAAGTTGGTGAAATTGATACTTCAATTCCAGCAAATAAACTGAGAATCATACTTGGCATAATCAAAAGAGACAGCTACTAATCTTCATTAAAAAAAATTAAACAAGTAATCGTGACAAACTTAATCATTACATCGCATACTTTTGGTTTCGCACAATTAATAATCACAAATCGCCTTATAAGCTTGTGACGGAAAAATATAACCATTTTATGATAAATTAAAAATATAACCATTGTTTGATAAGTACGGAGTAAGAATTTGCAGATAGTTAATGTTTATGATAAAACGGTCACGTATCCTCTGTCACAAGAGAGACAAATTGATTAATATTTTCGATTTGTGTTCCGAAACTCCAAATAAAATAAGACTGTAATTAATAATACAACAAAATTATTAATTAGAAACGTTTTTAATTTCGTATAAGTTGACTTGTTTAATTGTGTGGTTCAACTCCTAAAATATAAAATGATAATTGGATGACTCTGTCATTATATATAAGTTTGTGATCTAATGATTAAGATCACCAAATGCTCTATTAATATAGGTCACTACTCACTAGATTCCAATTAAAATACAGATCATTTGATGATTGCTTAATTATATGTATATACAAATACAACTGTCATTCATCTACTCCACCTTTGCTTTGTTATAGACTTGTAGTTATAGTATCATAAGTTTGGATCAAATTATGCTGTAGGACGGTTATATGGTACGACGACATAAAAAATGAAGTAACTATTTTATGTTATGTAAATTAAACACTTTTTATAAGTGGTCAACTTTTTAATATAAAATGGTCGATATTTATTTTCTCACAAAATGTTTACTTTCCTTTGTCGCACTATATATTACGAAGTACGGAGTATAAGTGTTGGTTATCAAACGAGCCACCAGACTAAATATCTCACCAATATAATGATTCATAAATAAAGTATGCTTTCAATTTCATTCTAAAATCCTAGATCCGTCACTGTTTAGATGGCAATTCTTACAGCACCTTGGAAGCCATGAACATACAGTCCAAATTCTGATTCATTTACCGCTACTAAACATGTCCAAAACAGTGATTCTAAGGTGGCAATCAGGACACTCGGGTTGGTTACGGGACAGGTCAAAGTGGGTCGGGTTATACCAGGTTCGGGTTATGTCGGGTGAGTGACGGGTTCGGGTCGGTTCGATTCATGTCGGATCATCTTTGGGTTGGGTCATCAACGGGTGATAAGTCGGGTCGAGTCATTAGCGGTTCAGTGGGAGGTCAAGTTATCAGCATATATTTTATCTTATATATTTAGTTTTAGATGGTAATTTTATGTTTAAATAATGAATAGGTCTATTAATTGTACTTTTAAGTGAAAATAATTAAGATGAACGTCGATTTGGTGTTGTTTAAACCATTATTAAGCTAGTTCATTATCGGGATCATCTATCAGGTTGAGAAAATATCAGGTCACGGCTCACGGGTCGGGTCATATTGGTTCAAGTCGGGTTTGGGTTGGAAAAAAATAAGGCTGATGTCGGTTATCAGGTCGGTTAAAAAAACAGTTCAATTTCGGTTCACCCAATTTTCGGGTTGTATCAGGTCGGGTTTCGGGCGGGCCGGATCAGCTTTTGCCAACTCTAATAGTGGGTAACTAAATTACAAAGCTAATAGGATGAAGAGTATTAGAGGCTGTTAATATTCAAAGAAAATGGTTGCATTACATCATACTCCGTATGTTTCAGATTGGGTAACGTTTCCTTTCACTACGATGAATTACTTAACGATAACTAATACTCACTCCGTTTCATTCATCTATTTACTCGCGAGGATTTATAATCCAACGGAAGAAAAAACGATCGGGACAAAGTAATTAATTAGAATACAAAATAATTTTGTCATCATGGTAACCTTTGCAAGTCATGGTTGTACTGAAGTAGACTTTATTCTTAATACGGAGTATATAACAAGATGAATTCATCGAAGCTGCAATAAAGGCCGTCACAAATTAAAAAAAGGCAACAGATTTTCGACCCAAAACTCGTTTATCCTAGTGAGTAGTGAATAACGTCATGAATAAAAAATGATTAGGACAATGAAAAGAAAATTTGATTTAAAGTACATCCATAGACAGAAGGATAGTTTTCACCTTTCAGACGACCTAGTAGTTTCTTCGGCTTGTTTAGGCTGATGTAGTTTCATTTGTCGGCCACCGGGAAATTCGACAAGGCTTTCTTTGCAAATATGGCCATCCATACCTGCAATAGTAGTTGTAGTACCTTTCTTTTCTCTAATGTTGTACCAAAAAACTTGAATGCTACGAAATCGTTTACATAATACCTCGTGTCGTGATCCTGTACGGTATGCAATCGGACAAAAAATCGAATAATTGTTATAAGTGATGCTCATTAACTTGAACCAAGAATCTTTAACGCCATACTCTTTCATAACCCACGCACTACAATTATATAATCCATTCTTTTCCGTTTCCACTGCTGTAACACATAGTAACCCGTCTAGTACAGTTAATGACTCGATCGATTCAAGTCCATTTAAGTGAGGGAAGGGAACATCAGTAGTCCACTTTTCAGCCAGAATGTCGAAACAACAGATAATACTTTTTTTGGCGTTATTGGTATTAGGTACGAAAAGTATATGGAATAAATGACGGATTACAGCGCTCCTGTCATTGAGGAGCGCTGTACCAAAACATTTATCCGACCTTCGCTTAATTAATCTCCACTTGTTATTTCTGAGGCTGCACACCATAACTTGGGTTTCAAATTTTATAGTGTCAGACGACAGAATATAATGCGTTTGAGTTATTCTAACAACTTTATAATCATGGTTGGCCTCGTCGAGATACATCCCAAAGTGTTCTTCGCCGTCTGCGCCATGGTAAGGAGGGTAAGGAATTTTGTAGTACCAACCTGTAGATGGGTTAAGCAAGGCGAGTCCAAGGTCGCAGTACAAGTTTATCAATAGGAAAAATTCGCAAGAAGAAAGGATTTTTGCGAAGATAGGTGCGGGTTTAGTGTACTGCCAGTGTAAAGATGGGGCCGGCAGGAGAGAGTCGAGTTCGTGAATGTGGAAGAATGAGTCCTTCACGTATACGAAGAGACGGTTGGTGTCTGAGGAGAGGGCGTGGTGGCGGTGGAGGCGGATGAATTCAGGGGAAGAGATTATCGTTTTCCAGCATTTGGAGACGGATTTGAAGCGAGTAAGGGATTTGACTGGTAATCTAGGGAATATGCATGAGTGTATTACGTCCATGGGAATGGTTGTTGCCATTGGAGAAGATTCAAGGGATGTTACAGCTCCTGTCGTAAGGGTTTTTGGTATTTAATTAGGGTTTCTTTGACTCTAATCGAGTAATTCTTAACTACACCGGGTTTGCCACGTCATCGTACACCCTACCTAGAGATGGCACTGGCTGTGCTGGCCCGTGCCGGCCCACCGTGCCACCTCCAAAATTTGGCCCGGCCCAGGCACGGTTAATGGGCCCATCGTGCCGTGCCGTGCTTGGCCCATCTTCTCCATCCCTAGCCGCGGCCCGTCTGTGGCACGCCTATTTTCGTGTTGGGCCGTGCCTGGCCCATGGGCTGGTCGTGCCTTGTTCATGGGCCGGCCCATCGTGCTATTTTTTTTTTTTTTATAAAAAAACAAAGAACTTTTTATAATAATTGTATGATTTTAGTACTTTTTGTTTATTAATATAATAATTTAACGAAAATATATATTTTATTAAATATTAATGTAATTGATTACTTGTATTTTTAATATATTCGATTTAATCAAATAATTAAGAAACGATGAAAAAAAAAAGAGTTTTTTTATTAAACGATTAAGAAACAATGTTAAAAAAAAAATACCTCAATCTTTTATTAAAAAAGCATGAAACGATGTAAGTACACGTCTACAAGTTTATTCAATTAAAAAAACGATGAAACGATTAAGAAACGATATTAATCTAATATAATAATAAGAAAAAAATACAAAATACAAGTTTATTTAATATGATATGCAAGTGTGCAACTATGAATCTGACGAGGTGCTTGTTTCGTTGGAATCAAGCTCGTGCTCATGATCGACAAAGTCTTGTTGTCGATTTTCGGCATCCATCCAATCCTTATAGCACACTAACATTTTAAGTGTATCGGATCTTAGACGAGTTCGTTTTTCATCCAATACCCTTTTTGCTCCACTAAAGCAACTTTCGGATGCAACGGAAGACACTTGAATGCTTAAGAAGTCCCTTGCTATTGCTGACATCACCGGAAGCGACCTCCTTTGATTTCGCCACCATTGCAAAAGGTCAAGGTTGTTGGACTCTTCTTCGGTCATACCTCGCATATAATCGTAGGTAGTGTACATTTGATACTCGGCCAAGTTGGATGTTGGAGTAGATTGTTGTCGACTCGGCCTTACTCGACTCATCAAACCTTTAAGAGCGGTCAAGCTCGCTCCTTGAATAGCACCACCACTAGTACCTGCACTAGAAGTAGTATGAGAAGAAACACGAGTGAAGTTGCCAATAACAGACTCGTAATGGTTATATACAGTAAAAAATTGCGAACTAATTCTTTCTCCATATTGAGTTTCGTCAAAAGGTAAACATAATAGACTCCTATAAACACCAACTAATTGTATAGTTTCCTCTAATTTCCACCTAGGGTCTAAAATCATACAAAAAACGTAAACAATGGGAATATAGGACCAATACTTGAGCCACTTTTGCTCCATTTTTGGAAGAAACCCGCTAAACATAGCATTTTGACGATAATTGTTAAAAAGTTGCGCAATAGGAATAACATTACCAACGAAACAAGGAGCGGTAGGTTTATAAACATGTGAAAAAGAGAGAGTTGCAAAGTTAAAAGCACCTAATAAATCAATATACAATGAAATTTTCGTCCAATCCTCCTCTAATAACAAGTTACCGGGAAAGGATCGGTTCCAAAAAGTAGTAAGAGGTTCTTTATAGGGAATCATAGCACTCAACATAATGTACATAGAATTCCACCTAGTGTTATTTTCGTCGGGAAATTTAATGCATTTATATCCTTCGGCCTCGTAAAAATCTTTCCATTGTTTAAATCTCCACTTTGCCGAGTTAAAATGCATAACAATATTTTTAAATTTCGCATGATAAGTTTTAATGCCTTCAAGACCATCTTTCACACATAAGTTTAAAACATGACATGCACATCTAACATGCAACAAATCACCATCTAAAATAACATCATTTAAACTAGCTTTTAACTTGTTAGCAACAGAATTCATGGTAGATGCATTATCAAAAGTACAAGTTAAAATTTTAGATGCAAGTCCGTAATCATTAATACCGTTCATGATAATTGCATGTGTATTTTCCGCATTATGAGGGTATTCTAATTTAGCAAAGTCAATGATTCGTTTTTGCATAGTCCAAGTGTCATCCAACCAATGAGCGGTAATGCATATATACGAATACTCGACGCCCGAATCCCACCCATCGGCGCTTATACTAAATTTACATTTAGTCTTTTCAAACTCGAAATAAGGTTTTGTCGTGCCAAAAAATAATACCATGCCTTTATTTCTAACGGCCCGTCTACTTGTTTCTTTGTGGCGGGGTTGATTTGTTTTAACATATTCGTTAAAAGCACGATGTTCAACTAGTGTAAACGGTTTTTCCGTTTGAATAATCATTCTAGCCAATTGGGTGGAACATTCATCATAATTATAATTGGACCTTTGGTTATCGGGGTGAGTCACGAATTGGTCCATTGTAGGTTGGTCACTTTGGATTCGTTTAGTACAACTTTTCCAATGTCGATTTAGATGACCGGCACCACCCGTAGTAGCACAACTAAATATGCAAACCGGTCTATTTTTACACTTAAAAAAATGACTCCATGCTTCACTAGAATGACCCTTTTTATGCATTTCGTCCATTTCTTGTTCGGTACACCATACATCTATTACGGGCTGTTTGGGTTGTGTTTGGGGTAGTGATGTCTCGGTAGATGACCCATGTTCGGACGGTGGTTTTATCCCCCCCGTCACAAAAGGTGGTAAAATAGGCATTGTACTAGGTCCTTCAAAAGCTTGATTTTCGAAAATAGTATTTTCAAAATGCATGTTTTCAAGTAGTGACGGATTAAAATTCATATATTGGTTCATGTTTAATGGTGGTTCGGGGTTTGGTGAATCCGACTCACTAATATGACGTGACCTCTTAGACGAGTTTTGTGAGTCCATAATTATAATTAAATTTTTAAAAGACAAACTAATATTTAAATAGAATTAATTAACTAAATTTAACTCATCAAACAAAAATTAAAACAATATAATAAAAAGTAGAGTTAGAAAATGCAAACAAAGCTATCGGAATTCGGAATATCGAAATGAAGAATTGAACCCTTGCTTGAACCAAATACTCGATTCAACAAACCCGATGTTATAAAACCCAATTGAACCCTTGCTTGAACAAACCCGATTAACTAATTACTTTATATAACTAATTATTTTATATTACTAATTGTTTTATATAAGATTTTTATATATTTATAAGTTATATTGTAAAATTATAAGAAGTATATAAGAATAAAGATAAGTAGAAGAGAATAAGAGATGGATTGAATTGTGAAAAAATGAATTGAATTGAGGTTGTATTTATAGAGTTAGGAATTATATATATATATAAAAAAAAAAAAAAAAAAAAAAAAAAAAAAAAACTAAAACAACCGTTGCAAACTTGCAATTACAACGGCAACAAAAGTACAAAACAGAGAAAACGGCAACATCTAACAGAGCAGCCATCATCAATTCATCATTCAGCATGACCTCATCCAACCTCAATGGCTATAAACAACCACTAGCGTGCCACAACCCGGGCCGTGCCGTGCCAGGCCCGCGTGCCTGGTGCGTGCCGTGCCTGGCCGTGCCAGGGCCGTGTCGTGCCTGGGCACGGGAAATTCTTAAATTCTGTGTCGGAGCCCGGACCAAGCACGACCGTGCCGTGCTCGTGCCACCTCGAGAACTGCACCCGTGCCGTGCCGTGCGTGCCTGGCCGTGCCGCCCACCGTGCCTGGGCACGAAATGCCATCTCTAACCCTACCCAATAAAAAAAACGTAGTAATAAAAAGCAAAATCTAAGTGGATATGAATAAAGGTTTAATTTATTACTGGTTGATTATGGGGTACGATAATTTTGTATTCCCCGTATACCCAATAATTTTTCGTCTCTAATATTGTTTGGATTAGGAAAGCGATGTAATTTGGTAAGTATATGTTTGTATGTATTCTAGTTTTCTTATCACGTTATAGGAACGATTTATCTTTTCTGGCTCGTGAATCTAATAAAATTGATCAAATATTGAAAAGTATATCACTAAAAAGTGAGACTGTCTTATAGTAAACTTACTCAAGTCCTAAGACCATCCCCAAGCAAGGTCACCGACTGGGTCGTGACCTTGTTGGGTCACCTTAATGACACCTTAAATTAGGATTAAGGGGTTAATTTTGGTGACCTTCAACTACTCAGGGTCAATTGGTGACCTTGAGTTGAGTTGGTGACCTTGTTGGTGACCCGCCAGGTGGCACACTCCCATTGGCTGGAAAAAAAAAAAAAAAAAAAGAACAACCGTCAAAATAAAGAGAAGGTGACCTTTGGTTGAGTATGATGACCCGGTAGGTTGCACTCTCTCATTGGTTAAAAAGTGAAAAATAATTGGGTTGGTAACCTAGGTCGTGACCTTCTGCTTGGGAGGATGAAAGTGGGTAAGATAATTTAGGTGTGATAATGAGGAAAAATATTGGTGACCCGATTAACTCGACCTTCTGCTTGGGAATGATCTAACAACTCAATTTCACTGTTACTGATTTATGTGCGATTTATGTATGAAATGGATTAGAAAAATGATCAGTCCTTGAACATGTTCACCAAATATTTTTTGCAAAATAAAGTGATTAAGGCTCATAATAAAATCTCCTTTACAAATTACAAGACATATAAGGAGCAAGGAAAGGTGATCGATCATCTCAAATTCTCAACGTTTTTCAATAACTTACAACTTACAAGCCATATAAGGAGCAAGGAAAGATTTGCTTTATTATTATTATTATTATTGTTATTAATATTATTTTTTTACACAATCTACTTTGCATGAGAATGGTTTAAAAATTGTCTTCCGAATTAAAGTATGGCATGCAGAATAATAATGGTAGATAGTATCGCTTGCTTTTTAATTATCTTATGGAATTAAAGTTAAATAAACAGGTAGATTAATAACCAAATTTATGAGAGGAAAATAAAGAATATACTTCCTCCATTCAACTCCACTCTACCACTTTCAATTTTCTACACTATTCACAATTAAACATTCAACTTTAATTTTCTCTCAATAAATAAGTGAAAATATATTAATGTGGTATCTTGTTTGATTCGTCTTTACGAGTGCATTAAAAATATCTAACTTTTATAATTTTTGCAAAGACGTAGCTAACGATATTTACCGTGTAAAATACGCGTTGGCAAACGTGAAAAAGTAAAGTGGTAGAGTGGAGTTGAAGGGAGGAAGTATATTAGTTTTTTAGTGATTGCCACTATTATTTTTTTAAAATTTTTTTGATACTTATAAGCATGTGACAATTTTGGAGATAATTAACTTTTTAATACATAGTTTTGCCTTTTTATAATATTGTATAAAAATAAATAATTAAGTAATTAATATAGATGAATTAGTATTAACCTCTATAAAAATGCCATGTGAATTAAAATTAAATGTTTTAAGTAGCCTTTTAATTATATTATATAGATAGATTTTACCTCAGTTTCATGCCTTTTGTATTTCTTTCCTCTTCAGATTACCCACGTGATGCTTTGTCTTATCTGCATTCACATACATTTCAAGATGCTTTAAATTTCATATAAAAAATATATTGACCAAAAGGTAAAACATCAACATGGCAAAAACTTCACAAACGAATCAACATTGTCACATGTAAATCATTGAAATTAAACCAAATGAAAAACATGAATTTAGATATAAATCAAAGGATTTAGAAAACCAATAACATAACAAATTAAAATATATTTTATTGGACATAACAACAACAATACTCAATAATAATACTCAATGTACTCTCTATAATCAAATAAATAAATTAAACCATAAAATATAATCTACAACTTAGAAACTCATGGGCAAATGAGCAATAGATTTTAAATAAATATTGTGAATAGAACACTACAAAAATTCAGCTCTCGGGCGACTAGTGTAAGCGACTGATTTCCGCAGTCGCCAAGTTAGCGACAAATTAAAAATTCGGGCGACAAATATCAGTCGCCAAAATAGCGACCGAAACCCAAAAAAATTGGCGACGGAAATGACCAAAATAGCGACTGATTTCCGTCGCTAAAATAGCGACTGCACTGTAGTCGGTCGCCACTTTCAGCCGCCCGTCTCTTTTACTCTATTTCCAGCAACTTCTCCTTCTCTCTTTCATACTTTACCAAAACACACAAAAAAAAAGAAGGAGAGACGGACGACACGAGCAACAACCACCACCGATGACACCTCCACCGCCATTGTCACCGCCGGGTCCTTTGTTCATCACCATTCTTTTGATTTCATTCTCTTGTTGTTTGAAGGTGTGTTATTTTGTTTTAAATTTCAATTTATTAGTTGGTTTTTGTATTGTTTGTTTAATTTGTGATTGTAATTAGTTGTTTTGATGTTATTATGATGTTTATGTATACTCATGTGATGTTTACATTGTTTTTAATTGTTAATTAGTTAGGGTTTGTGTAAATTGATAATTAGGTTGAATATGAATTGGGGGTTTTGTGTAATTGTGAATATTAATTGAATTAGGGTTGTAATTGTGATTTTGATATGTTTGGAGTGTATAATTAAAATATAGTTTAATGCTAGTATTGTTGATGGTGTTTGGAGTGTATAATTTAAGTATTGTATAGGGTTTGGAGTGTATAATTAAAGTTAGTCTAATATTTGTTAATGTTAGTATTGTTGAATTTACCAAGTTAGTCTAATGCTAGTATTGTTGAATTTATCAAATTAGTATAATTTTAGTGTAATGGTAGTATTATTGAATTTATCAAAATTAGTATAATGTTATTATAATTTGTATTGTGTAATGTTAATATTGTTGAAGGTGGTAAATTAGTATAATGTTAGGATGATTTTAGTTTATTCAATTATTGTTAGTCTTGTTTGGAATATTTTTTAGTATAAGGTTGTAAACTAAGAAGTATAATAATGTTGTATGAGTTATATTGTTAAAAATTGTTGTTTGGAATATTTTTTAGATTAAAATGAAGAGATCGGAACGCAAATGGATGTACGAAGATAGGGTAGATAAGAGGAAACGTCCCACTGGTAGATTTGTAAAGGGGGTTCTTGAGTTTATTGAGTTTGCTAAACAACAAGATGGATATGATTTGGTAGAAAATAAACTTATGTGTCCTTGTAGTAAATGCAAAAACTTGAATTATTTTCATTACATTCAAGTAGAAGAACATCTTTATACAAATGGGTTTTCTCCAAATTATTATAATTGGATTTGTCATGGAGAACTATATTCTCCAATTACCGAGCAACCTCAAGCCGAACAAAATGATAACCCATATAGAAATATGGTAGTTGATGCTTTGGAGTTTAATACTTTTAATAATGACAACCACGAGCCTATTATTGAACAAGAACCAAACCCACAAGCAAAATCCTTTTTTGAAATGTTAAAGGCTTCAGAAAAACCTTTATATGAAGGGAGTAGAATGACATTGTTACAAGCCGCCTCTAGGATAGTAACCTTAAAATGTGAGTTTAATATGCCATTTAATGTCGTTGATGTTATTGTGTCTTTGCTTGAGGACGCTATCCCCGACAATAACGTCATGACCCGAAGTTTCTATAATACCAAAAAAATAGTTAAAGGCCTTGAGCTTCCACATCAAAAGATTGATGCATGTCCTGAAGGATGTATGCTTTTTTGGGGAGATGATGCTTTGCTTGACAAGTGTAAGAAATGTCAAAGGGATAGATATGAGACAAGTGAGGGAGATATTGTTTTGAAGGGAAAAGGCAAGAAGGGTAATAAGACGGGTCAAAAGATTTAGAAACCAATATCACAAAACCAATTAATTTATTTTCCTCTTGCACCAAGACTTCAAAGAATGTATGCAACAAAAAACATTGCTGAACAAATGAGATGGCACAAAGAAAATCCTCGTACACCGGGGAAGATGTGTCATCTGAGTGATGGAGAGGAATGGAAGCGTTTTGATAAGATTTACCCTGATTTTGCCGAGGAACCTCGCAATGTTCGACTTAGCCTATGTACGGATGGCTTTGCCCCTTTCACCCAATTTGGTAAACCTTACTCCTGTTGGCCCGTGATGATCACGCCATACAACTTACCACCTTGGTTATGTTTGAAAAGGCAGTTTATCTTCTTGTCGCTAATTATTCCCGGGCCTAATAACCCAAAAGCCAATTTGGATGTTTATTTACAACCATTGATAGAGGAGTTGAGACATTTGTGGGAAGTTGGTGTGGAAACATATGATGTGTCCTTGAAGCAAAATTTTCAACTAAGGGCGTCACTTTTATGGACCATAAATGATTTTCCCGCCTATGGTATGCTATCTGGATGGTCTACCGCAGGACAAAAGGCATGTCCTTGTTGCATGGATAAGAGCAAAGCATTTTGGCTTCCTAATTCCAAAAACATTAGTTGGTTTGATTGTCATAGAACCTTCTTATCGGATAGAGATCTAAATAGAAGGAACAAAAAAGCTTTTATTAAAGGTAAGGAGGTGCTTGATGATGCTCTGGATCGGCTACCAGGGGATGAGTTATGGGAGTTGATACGTGATTTGCCATCTACTGTTGATGGTACTGAAGAAGAGTTTAAAGAGTTGAAGAAAAAGAAGAGCGGTTGGTTCAAAAGAAGCATTTTCTGGGACCTTCCGTATTGGAATATATTATTACTCAGGCACAACTTGGATGTAATGTGACACCCTTAAATAACGCGATAAATAAACACCTAAAAACTACGGAAAAACTGGTAGGATATGTTTGTAATTGGTCCAACTATATACAAACCTGTAATTTCAAAAAATTTTCTAAACCAATCACAACATTTCCAACATTCCCAAGAGGCGGGTGCCAAACCTGCAATGCTAACAAACTAATTTACATGCCAATGCTAACGATAAGAAAATGTAATGATACAAACCCAAAATAGAAAAGGGAGACATATGTCCCTTCAAATTATATACAAAACCAAAAGTTAAAAGGTTTACTATAAGAATAGCCAAACAAGGTCCAAGGTTCCTTATGCTCACTAGCTCGTCTGTGACCCCAACAAAGCATCAACAACCTGTCAATCGCATTTTATACAAACACGAAAGCCACAATTCAGTGGGGAGTAACTTCGAGTCCTCCCAGCCACGAATCGTCATAATTAATGTAACATGTAGTAAAACATGTAAACAATACGATAATTAATCCAATTATCAAGTACTCTAACATACGAGCCCTAAATTGACCAAACTAGACTATCATGTGAAACATATAACAAATTGTAATCCAAACTCTATCAACCATAGCCGGCTTGCATCTCACCTTCTATGATTCATAGAATCATCAAACAAGAAAGGGCAATATATCAAAGACAGGCATAAGTTCTTAGTACCATCAATAGTCACTCTGTAACTCGAGTCTATACCACGAGGTAGGGAAGGTAATCGAACCGGTATCTTGGCTCGGTTAATATTAAAAAACATGGCCAAGACACAACACAACCCTAGCCTAAAATCACAGAGACCTAGACATGCGGATACACACCACCGCACCCAAGACCCACAATTTTTCTAAAACAAAGTGAGTACCCTAAGGAGTCCACCAAAGGGTTGGCTAGTACTTAAGCTGACCACTTACTATCAAAATAAGTAACGAGGTCATGCCCCAACTTGGATATAAATCCACTAGTCAGGAACACAAAGGCTATCAAGCAGTGAACATATACTCGTCAAAGACTATAAAGACCTATCTATGATGAAGGCCGAAATACTCACCTAGGACCTAGTCCCACTAGTCCCACTTGAATACTTTAGCCCACACCACACAAGACAAGTAAGACACCCACTTAACCATAAGAGGACAAAAAGCCAACTTACCAACCTAAATGCTAACATTCTATCATGTGAAAGGCTATATAAATGTCTATTCAAAAACAATCCAACAAAGATCCTCAATAAGTATTCAATACTAATTTCCAATTCTAACAATATTAACCATGTTAAAGGCTTCAGGGAATCTAGGGCCGTTTCTACAATATAAGAAGCTACTTAAATTCAACTAACTACACATGTGAAATAGAGATATAATAAATGGCCTAAAGCAAGAAAAAGGCCGATTATCTAATTCATTCAACCGAATTTTTACCCGCAACCCCACCCCGGCGAGTGCGGGTTAAATTGCGGGGCCAATCACTCAATTAATCGACATCGCATCGATCAAAGGGACTAAGGCTCAGTTTTCGGCACAATCAACAAAACATTACAATTATCGCTATATAATTCATTCTGAGCCTAATCTTTACAAATTTCATCTTCTAACCTATACTAACATGAGCCACTACCAAAATAAATATAATTTTTACCTTTAACATAATTTTCACTACTAATTTGATTTAATTCAAAAGTTTACCCATACATTACTTATTCTAATTATATCATTAATGAACCTAAAATGACGAACAATGCTTGGAAAACCGCGAAACAAGCAACGGGCCGACCCGGGCCAGCCATGGGCCAGCCGTGGGCCTGCCGGGCTCTTTAGGGCCACTTGCCGCCCCTACACCTCTCTTTTTTCCATTTTGTTCAATAAAAGACCGTCTAAACACTAATTAATCGTTCCCAATTCAACTTTGTTAGCTAAAACTAACAAAAATACATGGATTAAACATGCATGCATCAAATTTAATCATGTGAAAATTATTACTCAAACAAAAATCACAAAACATACAAAAACAACAAAGATTGTGACGATAATTCGTCGAGTAACTCGAAATATGTTACCTTAAGCTAGAAAATGAGCAATTAGCACCTTAAAACCCAAACCCTAACAACAACTAGCCGCTATCCTCGACAATATACGAGTCCCCAAACTCGTCCTCCAATTCTTCACCTAAATAAACAATAAAAACACACAAATAAGCACAAATACCGAAATTTACCCAAAATTCGTCTTAAAACAACTTCAAGAAAACTGAAATTAAAACATACAAGGTTGTAGATCTCGACGAGGGGATTTTGGAAATATAAATTATGCGAAAAACCGATAAGAAACGCAAAAGTTATGGTGAAATTAAGCTTGAATTTGGGTAAAATGGTGTTTGGAAGATTGAGGAAGATGAAGGAAAGAAAAAAATCAGAAAAATAGAAAGGGAAGGGGGAGGTGCCGCGTGAAAGGGAAGAGGAAAGGAGGAAAGACGGGTTTAAGTCGGCATTTTTACGAGTCGGTTTTGGCTCGTTTCGATAATAATTAAAACCGTAGGTCAAATGCAAATTCCGACAAGACCAAAGTTTTTAAACACGAGATTACAAGAAAATTGAGTATTCATACGACCCATTTCCAAATTCGTTTACCCAACGTTCAAAAGAATTGTCATTTTCCCCCCGATACGCCCTTATTTCGAAATAAAAAGTTTTACACGGTTTAAACTATTTTTAAACATTTCGAAACTATCAAAATAAATACTTTTCTTCAAAATATAATAAAATTATATTTCTTTGAATTATTTTTACTTTAAATACTTAAATATCAACTTTTATTTGATTAATAAATTATTTTCGAAATATATTAACGATCCAAATTACGGGCGTTACAATCACTCCTCCTTTTAAAAAGTTTCGTCCTCGAAACTTAGAAGGAGAAATTATAGTTATAAGAAAATATAGGTATCTTTTCAATGAAACGGTGATACTCTTGTTGATCAGACAAGAACATCCATATTCATATCAAGATATAAAAATATTTCTACACCAATAAATGAGAAAACTCATTAATGGGACGTCTCCAACAACGAGATTTAACATTCACTAATGTTAAAACCATTAAAAATCATATAAGTATTTTCAAAATTTTAGCTTAAAGTTCTATAGTAAGAATACTATCTTTACTAATTATGATTAAATAAGGCTTAGTAACTCGGAAAAAGAGTAAGAAAAGGAATCATTACACAAAACGAGAAATAGCTTAGATGTCCAATCGAACACTAGGGTTGAAAGAGAGTGAGAAATCATTTTCAAATGTTATAGAAAAAGGTCAATTTGTAAATTTACTCCAAGTAAATGAACCAAAAGTTTACTCAAGCTATATAGAATCTATGCAAGACGGAAAACAACTCGGGAACGAGAAGTGCAAGTCGCGATAGGGAACTCACACCCAACAGACAAGAAGGAATTGAACTTTTAAAGGTGGAATTTTTGGATGAAGTCAATAAAGATGTCAACGAACAAGACGCTTTACTCAAGAGGTCAAATGAGTTCCATAAAGGCGAGCACAACGGAACAAGCCAGCATGGCAAGAATGACAATTGTCGGAGATCAAAATTAGGAAGATCGGTACATCGAGAAAGGTTCACTCAATTATCCAACCACAGAGTCATCCTACTAGGTCCTCCGAACATCAACAGGGCAACAACCAGAGGCCACACTAATCCAAAGAGCCATCTGAACCACTCCTCGACAAGTCTACTCATAAGTTAATCCTTGAGACAATCCTATCCTCTACAATTATAACTTAACAGTTTTCCAATCAAAATGTTTCCACCAGTATCCTCCATCAAACAAACTCAAAATCCAAAGTCGAAACTAGTAACAATATTATACCCTTACCAAGATTCAATATTCTCAAACGCATTCATGCTTGAAACCAACCCACAAGCAACAAGTTGCACTATCCAATCCATAATTAGCACTAACTATAAGATAAATGGGTTCATCTCACAAATCATCTGATCGGTTTACTCAAGGTTCACTGTGACACCCATAATTCTAGCCTTAAATAAATACGTAAATTCTACAGAAAAACTGGTAGGATATGTTTGTAAATGGTTCAACTAGTCCAAAAACCTGCAATTTCAAAAAAATTTCTAACTAAACCATTCACAACCAATCCAACTCAAGAAGTCCAACATTCCCAGAAGCGGGTGCCAAAACCCTGCAACAACTGATAAACTAATTTACATACATAACTTAAGACGCGGAAATATAGTGATACAAACCCAAAATAGAAAAGGGAGACATATGTCCCTTCAAATTATATACAAAACCAAAAGTGTAAAAGGTTTCTACAAAAGAAAGCCAACTAGGTCCAAAGTTCCTTGCTCACTAGCTCGTCTGTGACCCCAACAAAGAATCAACAACCTGTCAATCGCATTTTATACAAACACGAAAGCCACAATTCAGTGGGGAGTAACTTCGAGTCCTCCCAGCCACGAATCGTCAAAATTAATGTACATGTAGTAAAACATGTAAACAAGATGATAAAGAATTCAATTATCAATTATTCTAACATATGAGCCCTAAACTGACCAAACTAAACTAACATGTGAAACATTTAACAAATTGTAATCCAAACTCTATCAACCATAGCCGGCTTGCATCTCACCTTCTATGATTCATAGAATCATCAAACAAGAAAGGGCAATATATCAAAGACAGGCTTAAGTTCTTAGCACCGTCAATAGTCACTTTGTAACTCGAGTCTATACCACGAGGTAGGGAAGGTAATCGAACCGGTATCTTGGCTCAGCGGTTACTATTAAGAAAACATGGCCAAGAGACAACACAACCCTAGCCTAAAATCTGCGCAGACCTAGACATGCGGATACACACCACCGCACCCAAGACCCACAACTTTTTTTTAAAACAAAGTGATGTGAGTACCCTAAGGACACCACCGAAGGGTTGGCTAGTACTTAAGCTGACCCCATACTATCAAAATAAGTACCTGAGGTCATGCCCCAACTTGGATATAAATCCACTAGTCAGGAACACAAAGGCTATCAAGCGGTGAACATATACTCGTCAGAGACTATAAAGACCTATCTATGATGAAGGCCGAAATACTCACCTAGACCTAGTCCCGCTAGTCCCGGCTTGAATACTTTAGCCCACACCACACAAGACTCACCACACAAGTCATTTAAGACACCCACTTAACCATAAGAGGGCAAAAAGTCCTACTTACCAACATAAAATCTAATATTCTATCATGTGAAAGGCTATATACAGCATACAATCCAACAGTTCTTCAATAAGTACTCAATACTAATTTCCAATCCTAGCAATTCTAACAATATTTAAGGCTTTAGGGGAAACTAGGGCCATTACTACAAAATAAGAAGCTATTTAAATTCAACTAACTAAATAAGAAGCTATTTAAATTCAACTAACTACACATGTGAAATAGAGATATAATAAATGGCCTAAAACAAGAAAAAGGCCGATTATCTAAATCATTCAACCGAATTTTTACCCGCAACCCCACCTGCGGCAGTGCGGTCAAATTGCAAATGCAGGTGACCAATCACTCAATTAACTGACATTGCATCAGTCAAAGGGACTAAGGCTCAGTTTTCGGCACAATCAACAAAACATTACAATTATCACTATAAAATTCATTTTGTAAATTATCCTAACATGTGATCATTGTCGATATAACATAATTTTTCTACCATTAGCATAACTTTTAGCTACTTTTATGATTCCCTTAACAAGTTTAACCATGTATACTCATTCTAATTATATCCTTGATGAACCTAAAATGACGGACAAAGCTTGGAAAACCGCGAAACAAGCAACGGACCGACCCGGGCCAACCGTGGGCTAGCCGTGGGCCTGCCACGGGCCTGCCGGCCGGCTGCCGCCACCTTAACATCCTCTTTTTTTACCGTTTTTCTTCATTTTAACCCGTTTTAAGCATTATCAAATCGTTCCCATATCATTTCCATACTATTATGATAATTTAATCTAACAATTGACATGCATGCAACCATTTTAAACATGTGAAAATTACTACATAAACAAAAAATCATAAAACATACAAAAACAACACACATGTGACGATCTTTCGTCGAGTAACTCGAAATATGTTACCTTAAGCTAGAAAATGAGCAATTAGCCCCTCAAAACCGAAACCCTAACCACAACTAGCCGCTATCCTCTACAATATACGAGTCCCCGAACTCGTCTTCCAATCCTTCACCAAGTTGTAGATCGCGACGAGAGGATTCCGGAAAGGTAAATTATGCGAAAAACGGACTAGAAACGAGTAAGATATGGTGAATTTGAGCTTGATTTTGGTAAAAATGGTGTTTTGGTGTGTCAAGGATGAAGAAAGATAGAAAAACCAGAAAATGGAAGGGGATGAGGGCTGTGGTCCGCGTAAGGGAGAAGGAAAGGAGAAAAAGGAAGTGCGGGATTTTTAGTCGGGATTTTTACGAGTCGGGTTTGACTTGTTTCAATAATAATTAAATCCGTAAGTCAAATGCAAATTCCGTCAAGTCCAAAGTTTTTAAACACGAGATTACAATAAAATTGAGTATTCATACGACCCATTTCCAATTTCGTTTACCCAACGTTCAAACGAATAGTCATTTCCCCCCCGATACGCCCTTATTTCGAAATAAAAGATTTTACACTATTTAACTATTTTTAAACATTTCAAAACTATCAAAATAAATACTTTTCTTCAAAATATAATAAAATTATATTTCTTTGAATTATTTTTACTTTAATTACCTTAAATATCAAATTTTATTTGATTAATAAATCATTTTTGAAATATATTAACGGTACGAAATTACGGGGCGTTACATTCACTATCCTACTTCCCAACAATATTCCAATTCCAATAGAAAGATTCCTCAAAGGATTAAATATAAGGTCCAAATTTACAATAACAATCCACAGACTTAACTATAAATCCCCAATTCCGTGAAGTAAGGATCAAATGACAAACGACAATCCCCGAACGACAATGCCCAAAACAAATCCAAAATAACCATAGAAATACTCCACCCAGGTAAACTAATCCCATTAGTCTCATCATCAAATTGAAACCAAAGTGGGTCTTATACCACCAAAACACACGAACCTTAACTCGCAAGGAGACTACAACATTGCCATCATAAGAATTCCACCAAAAATCTAGCTTTCATATCACATGGTCAAATAGAGACACAAACTCCTACACTAATTCCCGACAAAAATCAAAATACAAAAATCCTCAAATCACATCCCACTAACTCTGTAAACATGGTCAACAAGGTACCAACTATACTAAGTAGATAAGGAGTTATAACGGAATAGAGAAACGGTAAAATATTTTCGAAGGATGCATGAGCATGACAAGTTAGGAAACTAAGGAGTCGGACCGTAAAAATAACGGTTGACAGAAATAAGAGGTACTCGAGTTAAGAAGATATTTCGGGCAAGAAGAAGATACGTAAACTTCGGCATAAAAACAGGGTTCAACAAATGCTAAAGAGAAGGAGAGGAGAACAAAGAAATGCATAATGAAAGGGTTACCGCTTAACCAAACACTCCTCAAAGCTTATGATTTCTATGATAAAGTTACATCACTAAGGTGCTCAACAAAGACTCAAAAGTCTACCATATCATAGGATTAACAAGGACTCACAAAGGTAGGTTTTCCTCAACTCAATTGGTTCCAAGAGCCAAAATCAATTCACCACACAAATTCATTTGTTACCATCCAAGTCCCAAGGTATATCCTTTACAATTCTCGTCATCGAACTTCACTTGCTATGTCATCCCCAAGTACCATGGCTTGTTTACTCCATCATCTCACCACTTAATACTTCTAGTCTCCGATACCATAAATTAGAATCGCATCTTTGAACTCACGAACTACATCGAACAACTTTCCACCAAAATTCCCAAATTCAGATATGATTAATAAGGTCAACAAGGGCTACTCTATACTAGATTTGGTCAACTCAAAAGGTTTAACAAACTAACTAATTCCAAAGTACGATACCAAACCATGAAGCAACGTCAATGTCCTATTGTATTCCTTTCAAGGCCTACAAGGATTAGGGCTAACTATCATTCCTTTAATTCTCCATAAGAACATCGAGACTCTCAAATGAAGTAGCTCAGGTTCATTCCATCTTATGTGCTAAGGTAGTACCCATGCTCAATCATCTATAACAAACAAGCTCTCAATAGACATAAATCCAAAGGTGTTCCTCAACTCACTAGGCTCTCATATCATGCACAACTAACAAGTCTAACCAAAGGATCCCAAGTTATATTCTCCTATACCACTCAAACCTTAACCAATCAATTTCTTAACTCGTCCACGCTCTCCAATGATACATTCTCTCAAAACCGGGTTCTCTTGAACAAGGGAACTATCCTGCGGAATAAAAGGAAGGTGTCCACATGGACTTTATTATAAGAAGAAAACGAACCTAAGATGAATCGGGAGAAAGAATTGAAAGGTAGTTACCAAGGCGAGAGAAGAGGAATTTGAAAGACGAATAAACAACGAGATTGGAAGACTAAGGTAAGATTGCATTATCTACATCTATTGGAGAGCCATCTTTCAAAGAAGAAAATTAATTAGTACCTAACAATTAGCAATCACAAACAGACTACCACATAAAATCCTAATTCTACCCATCCTACCCTTCTCTCAAGTTTATTATTTAAAGGTCAAGTGATTTTTAAGTGGGGTGCACAAACGTGCGTCGGGAGCAATAGGCTCTGATACCAACTGTGACACCCTTAAATAACGCGATAAATAAACACCTAAAAACTACGGAAAAACTGGTAGGATATGTTTGTAATTGGTCCAACTATATACAAACCTGTAATTTCAAAACATTTTCTAAACCAATCACAACATTTCCAACATTCCCAAGAGGCGGGTGCCAAACCTGCAATGCTAACGAACTAATTTACATGCCAATGCTAACGATAAGAAAATTTAATGATACAAACCCAAAATAGAAAAGGGAGACATATGTCCCTTCAAATTATATACAAAACCAAAAGTTAAAAGGTTTACTATAAGAATAGCCAAACTAGGTCCAAGGTTCCTTATGCTCACTAGCTCGTCTGTGACCCCAACAAAGCATCAACAACCTGTCAATCGCATTTTATACAAACACGAAAGCCACAATTCAGTGGGGAGTAACTTTGAGTCCTCCCAGCCACGAATCGTCATAATTAATGTAACATGTAGTAAAACATGTAAACAATACGATAATTAATCCAATTATCAAGTACTCTAACATACGAGCCCTAAATTGACCAAACTAGACTATCATGTGAAACATATAACAAATTGTAATCCAAACTCTATCAACCATAGCCGGCTTGCATCTCACCTTCTATGATTCATAGAATCATCAAACAAGAAAGGGTAATATATCAAAGACAGGCATAAGTTCTTAGTACCGTCAATAGTCACTCTGTAACTCGAGTCTATACCACGAGGTAGGGAAGGTAATCGAACCGGTATCTTGGCTCAGCGGTTAATATTAATAAAACATGGCCAAGACACAACACAACCCTAGCCTAAAATCTGCGCAGACCTAGACATGCGGATACACACCACCGCACCCAAGACCCACAATTTTTCTAAAACAAAGTGAGTACCCTAAGGAGTCCACCAAAGGGTTGGCTAGTACTTAAGCTGACCACTTACTATCAAAATAAGTAACGAGGTCATGCCCCAACTTGGATATAAATCCACTAGTCAGGAACACAAAGGCTATCAAGCAGTGAACATATACTCGTCAAAGACTATAAAGACCTATCTATGATGAAGGCCGAAATACTCACCTAGGACCTAGTCCCAGCTAGTCCCAGCTTGAATACTTTAGCCCACACCACACAAGACAAGTAAGACACCCACTTAACCATAAGAGGACAAAAAGTCCAACTTACCAACCTAAATGCTAACATTCTATCATGTGAAAGGCTATATAAATGTCTATTCAGCAAACAATCCAACAGTATCCTCAATAAGTATTCAATACTAATTTCCAATTCTAACAATATTAACCATGTTAAAGGCTTCAGGGAATCTAGGGCCGTTTCTACAATATAAGAAGCTACTTAAATTCAACTAACTACACATGTGAAATAGAGATATAATAAATGGCCTAAAGCAAGAAAAAGGCCGATTATCTAATTCATTCAACCGAATTTTTACCCGCAACCCCAGACCTACTGCGACAGGTACGGGTTAAATTGCGGCTGACCAATCACTCAATTAACTGACATCGCATCAGTCAAAGGGACTAAGGCTCAGTTTTCGGCACAATCAACAAAACATTACAATTATCGCTATATAATTCATTCTGAGCCTAATCTTTACAAATTTCATCTTCTAACCTATACTAACATGAGCCACTACCAAAATAAATATAATTTTTACCTTTAACATAATTTTCACTACTAATTTGATTTAATTCAAAAGTTTACCCATACATTACTTATTCTAATTATATCATTAATGAACCTAAAATGACGAACAATGCATGGAAAACCGCGAAACAAGCAACGGGCCGACCCGGGCCAGCCATGGGCCTGCCGGGCTGCTGCCGGGCCCGCTGCCGCTCCCCTACACCTCTCTTTTTTCCATTTTTGTTCAATAAAAGACCGTCTAAACACTAATTAATCGTTCCCAATTCAACTTTGTTAGCTAAAACTAACAAAAATACATGGATTAAACATGCATGCATCAAATTTAATCATGTGAAAATTATTACTCAAACAAAAATCACAAAACATACAAAAACAACAAAAATTGTGACGATAATTCGTCGAGTAACTCAAAATATGTTACCTTAAGCTAGAAAATGAGCAATTAGCACCTTAAAACCCAAACCCTAACAACAACTAGCCGCTATCCTCGACAATATACGAGTCCCCAAACTCGTCCTCCAATTCTTCACCTAAATAAACAATAAAAACACACAAATAAGCACAAATACCGAAATTTACCCAAAATTCGTCTTAAAACAACTTCAAGAAAACTGAAATTAAAACATACAAGGTTGTAGATCTCGACGAGGGGATTCCGGAAATATAAATTATGCGAAAAACCGATAAGAAACGCAAAAGTTATGGTGAAATTAAGCTTGAATTTGGGTAAAATGGTGTTTGGAAGATTGAGGAAGATGAAGGAAAGAAAAAAATCAGAAAAATAGAAAGGGAAGGGGGAGGTGCCGCGTGAAAGGGAAGAGGAAAGGAGGAAAGACGGGTTTAAGTCGGCATTTTTACGAGTCGGTTTTGGCTCGTTTCGATAATAATTAAAACCGTAGGTCAAATGCAAATTCCGACAAGACCAAAGTTTTTAAACACGAGATTACAAGAAAATTGAGTATTCATACGACCCATTTCCAAATTCGTTTACCCAACGTTCAAAAGAATTGTCATTTTCCCCCCGATACGCCCTTATTTCGAAATAAAAAGTTTTACACGGTTTAAACTATTTTTAAACATTTCGAAACTATCAAAATAAATACTTTTCTTCAAAATATAATAAAATTATATTTCTTTGAATTATTTTTACTTTAAATACTTAAATATCAACTTTTATTTGATTAATAAATTATTTTCGAAATATATTAACGGTCCGAAATTACGGGGCGTTACATGTAATGCACATAGAGAAGAATTTCTTTGAGCAACTCATTCATACGATTATGGATGTAGAAGGTAAATCCAAGGATACTATTTCTTCAAGAAAAGAGTTGAAGAGATTTTGTGATTGTCCCAAACTACACATTCGTAAGGATGGGTCTAAGCCAAAAGCTATTTTTACTCTTGATAAAGCTCAAAGGAAGGCATTGTGTCAATGGTTAGGAAAGTTGAAGTTTTCTGATCGATATGCATCCGATTTCAAACGTTGTGTTGATCTTAAGAAACTGAAGTTGCAAGGGTTGAAAAGCCACGATTGTCATGTTTTCATGGAGCGCTTATTACCCGTTGCATTGAAACATCTCCTCCCAACTACCGTGTGGAATGCAGTTACCGATATTAGTCAATTTTTCCGAGATTTATGTTCTTCAACCATATCGGTTGATGACATGATTCGTCTTGAAGACCAAATTCCAATTATCTTATGTAAACTTGAGATGATCTTCCCTCCTTCATTCTTTAATTCCATGGAGCATTTACCGGTCCATTTGCCTTATGAAGCAAAAGTTGGTGGACCCGTCTAATATATGTGGATGTATCCATTTGAAAGGTATGTAATAATAATTTAATAGTATTTCAATTATAAATATTATTCATTTATGTTTGAGATCCTAATAATAAAGAAATAACTACATTTTAATTTACATGTATAGGTTTCTTAATCATTTGAAGAAAAAAATTGGTAATAAGGCTCGGGTTGAAGGTTCTATTTGCAATGCGTATTTAACAGAAGAGATTGCAAATTTTTGCTCTCTTTACTTTGAAAAACATATAGAAACCAAAGCAAAGAACTTAAATATTGATAAAGCCGATGAAGTGGACACAAGTGTACCCGAGTTTTTCCAAACTCATGATGATGAAGGGTGTTCATCAAGTGGGGAGACAAGATATTTGGATGACAAAGAATATAATCGTGCTCACCTTTACATTCTTTCTAATTGTGAAATCTTAGAGCCTTATGAAACACAATTTGTGAACGATTTCATTAAAGAACATCCTAATGTGAGCAAGAATGATGTTTGGAATAAGCATGAGGATCAATTTCCATCATGGTTTCGGAAATATGTCATTGAATGCAATATCCAAGATGATTTGGTAAGGAGTTTAGCCTTAGGTCCTTCACGAAAGGTTAAAACTTGGAATCGGTATTCAGTTAATGGATTCAATTTCCATACATTCAATTACGAGAAGAGGAAGGTTAGATGCAATTATGGGGTTACAATTTCCTCTCTTGATGACAATGAATATTATGGCATATTAGAGGATATCCTTGAGTTGTGCTATAATGGGCGTGGACGTGCTTATAAAACAGTCTTATTCAAGTGTGAATGGAAAGATAATTCCATAGCAGGAATGAGAGTCCATGATCGTTACAAACTCGTAGAAGTTAATCATACCCGAACATACATGACTTATGACCCATTTATACTCGCACATCAAGCTCATCGAGTGTATTTTGATTCTTATCCAAGCACGAGTAATGATAAACATCAAAAGCAATGGTGGGCGGTCTTTAAGACAAAGGCTAGATCAAAATTTGATACAACATTTTTTCAAGAAGAAATTGTATCAAAATCAGTTTTATCTCCAATTGATGATGAAATCATTTATGAGAATGAAAAAGAAGAAGGAGGGGAGGAGTTGGAAGAAGAGGAAGAAGATAATGTGGAGGGGACAGATGATCACATGGAGATGGAGATGGAGGAGGAGGAGGGTGACGGTGATGGTGATGACGATGATGACGATGAGGATGATGAGGATGATGATGATGAGGATGACAATGAGGATTAGGATAATGAGGTTTTTACATCTTTTTGTTATCAATTTATTTATTATTGTGTTTCCTAGCCATTTTTTATGTTATATATGTTATATTATTTCGTTTTATTTAATTTTAATTAATACTTTCTAACAATTTTATTTGTTCAATTTGTAGTTGTATAATGGCACGTGGTCGTGGTGGTAGACAGCGAGGCGGCTTTAGTGGGGGGCGTAGTACGCAGGAGGAGGAGGAGGAGGAGGAGGAGGAGGAGGAGGAGGAGACCACTGAGGTCGAGCAGTCCTTAGAGGATGACACTGACGAGGAGGAGGAGGTCGAGCATGGGATCCCTGTCACATACACCGAGGATAACAAGATCATTATTGACATTAGGGGTCTTTGGTAAGCACTTCTCTTTATTTATTTTTTTTAGTAGTAGTTGATTTATTTTTAATATGAACATTTTTAATTCGTATTTAACATGTATAATTTCAGGTTTAATTCCAAGTATGTAGTTCGGGGAGTCACCGCTAGCACTCAGCAAAAGATGACCAGGGGTATTACTTGTTGGTCAGATGCAAGTGAAGAAGAGAAGGAGGGATGGTTCAATAACTTTCGGGTATATATGTTTTTAAATAATTTTCGTAAATGTATTCTAATTAATTAGTGATTTGTGTTTTCTAACGATTTTTTTTATGTCTAGCAAAACTTTCATTGGCCTAAGGAACAAGAGCGTGCCGTTTGGGAGAGATACAATTACATCGGCAAAAAGAGGCTAAGAGATAACATGTATAAGGTTTCTAAAAGGAAGAAACCCCCTCAGTTTATGGAAGGTATTTAGTTACGTTTGGTGGTTGTATTTAATAAGTTAAACTATCGTCATTTGTTATCTATTTAATTAAATACTAATATTTGGCAAAAAAATTTTATAGGTACCGCATATAAAGAACTGATGGAGAAGAGAGATACCCCCGAATTTAAGGATAAGTCGGTTCGAGCAGCGATCAATAAAAGGGGAGGGAAGAAGGATGCCCACATTGATGCTACGCATTACGGAGGTTCTCAATCATTCTATGACCGAGCAATGTCAAATGTACGTCGTATTTAGTTTTATATATAAGTTAGATTATGTTTGAGATTATATTTAAAGTATTAATTAGTCTTTATAATTTAACCTTTGTTTTTCATTTTCGGAAGGCGGCCAAGAATAAGGGTAAGATGCCTACGGTTCCGGAGCTTTTCTATGAGACGCATACGAAAGAAGGAGCTAAAGGGAAAAGGGTGTGGAATTCGAAGAAGAACGCCAATTTATATGTAAGTATATAATACAATTCCTTTCAAATGTTTTGATTACATATATACTGTTATACAAATATAACATATAATCATTAACGCTTTAATTTTTTAGGCTAAATTTCGACTTCGGAAAGAGAGGAATCCCGACATCTCCGATAATGAGCTTTGGCTTGATTTAGTGGATGGCTTCAATAAGGGGGGGTGTATGGAACCGGAACGGCAAGAGAACTCTTCTATGACCGACCTACTTCGGGAACACCTCAAAGCCAAACATATATGCCGAGTATCGTGTCTCAACTTCAAACTACACTTGAGACCGAAAGAGAAGAAAGGAAGGCGGAAAGGGAAGCAAGGGAAGCAAGGGAAGCAAGGGAGGCCGCAAGGGATGAAGAGTTGAAGAGAATGAAGGAGAAAATGGAGTTGATGACCACTTATTTCTCGTCTTGCAACCCGGGATGGCGTCCACAAAATCAAGACCCTAAAGATCCTTCCGGAGGAGGTGGTAGTGGAGCGGGATCTGCTTTGCCGTGTCATTGACTCAGTTGTTGGTTGTTTATCCTTTTACTTGTCGGATGTTTTAGTTAGATGCATGAGACGAGACTTTTTTTATCCTTTGTTTAGTTAGACTTGGACACGAACCATCTTGTTGTTGATGTATCACTTTCATATACACTTTTATAGCTCTCTTTATGCCATTTTACATACCGTTTCTTGCCTATTATATCATTTATATGCCCTATTTCAATGAATTGTCGATACTGCCGCTATTTTGTGTTTTGATGCAAAAATGACTCGTTATGAGTATGATCAAGCTAGGATTAGCATGGCGGAGACGGCATAGTAGAATACACGAAGCATGGCACGGGAAACGAGGAAACAAGAAGACTAGAAGAGAAGAAGAGAAGAAATAGCCTGTGAAGCAAGTTCCTCGATCGAGTCACCACTGACTCGATCAAGCAGCTGTCCTCGATCGAGTCACCTCTGGCTCGATCGAGGATCCTCTCTGGCAGACTTATTTCCGGAATTTCCTAAAACGATTATCTTTTGTTATAAATTAGAAACTCGTGTTTTATTGTTAGACTACGTTTTATTTTGCTGGGATACTGCTGGAAAACTCTCTTAGAACCCTAATCTTTCCCTTGTATGGTACTAATCTTTCCTCACTAATTAATCGTTGATTGTTCTATGTTCATTAATTATTGTTTCATGCTTTCAATCATGTTTTCATTCTTAATCATTATTGTTGTTGTTATCATTATGAGTAGCTAATTCCCTCATCTAGGATGAAGGGGATATAGGTTAATTAAAAAGGGAAAATCGATTAATTGCTATTGATATCGTTTAAGTTGTTGTTTGTTTATTGTACTTCTTCTAGTTAATCAACTTGAGGCCTGAGTTATTAATTAGTGTAGCGAATTAATCCTATCGCCGACCGGGTTAGAATTAATATAGGCTGCGATAATCAAATAGATTGTATCTAATTATAGCGACCGCATGTTAGAATCGATCTAAAGGGCATAATTGAGTCGACCGATCTTATGACCTTAAACAACTTGATAGATTTAGCAATTGATTGATAATCCCCGATTGATTGATCTAGTGAACCGTAAATCCTAGACTTTTAATAATATCGTTAAAACCTTCATTTAATTACTTGCAATTAGTTTATTAGAATCAACACAAAACAAACCCCCCGAAATTGGTTACTTTAGACAGCTTAAATATTTACAAACTTAGCTTTTACCGCCTCCCTGTGGATTCGATACCTGTCTTACTGCTAGCTATTCTTGTTAGTCCTGAGATAGATTTACTTTGATTTGGTGATACGACTTTAGCCACATCAAATTTGGCGCCGTTGCCGTGGAGGCAACAATTGTTTAGTCTGTTTTTGTTTATTTTGTCTTTTTGTCTCAGGGAACCCAGATCCTTGAGACCGTTCTTACACTTTTCTTGTTAGTTCCGTTTATGCCCAGGTCTAATAGGTCCGAGATTATTCCTTTTGATCCTGAACCTGAGCAGACTTTTCGCTACAGACGGAAATTTAATCAAGAAGTGGGTCAAGTAGAAGACTTGAGTATACTTGACGTCGAAACGGCGAGCTCCACTGAGTCAGCCGATCGGTCCTACAAAGAAGAGAATGACGAAATTCTTATTCTTGAAATTCCAGTTAATACTGATATTCCCAAAACTACCATCATGCCTACTTTAGCCAGTCACTCTGAGCTGACCTTAGCTTCTATCCCACAAGGATTTAAGCTGCCCACTACTACCAATGGAACCTTTGAGATTCGGCCATCTTATATCAATTTGGTGGAACGAAATATGTTTGAGGGACAAACAGAGGATCTGCGACGCATATGGAGAAATTTGTCACCTCTGCTATTCTATTCCATTAACAAACAAGTGACACAAGATCAGTTGAAGCAGGTGCTCTTTCCTTTCTCTCTGAAAGATGGAGCTGCTGAGTGGTTGAGAGATATGGATATGGATACCGAGGGAGTTACAGACTGGAATTCCTTGGCCCTTGCTTTCTACAAGAGGTACTTCCCACCTCAAAAGACTAATGCTTTGAGGAATCAAATTACTAGTTTCAAGCAAGGACCTACTGAAGATTTGAACGAAGCTTGGACTCGCTTCAAGCGTTTGGTTCGATCAGTTCCCCATCATGGTTTCCCAAAGTGGTTCCTTTGCAATCAGTTTTACAACGGGTTGTTTGACGATCATCGTGCCCTTTTGGATTCTTCTGCTAATGGGAGGTTTCAAGATAACACCAATGATGGTGACGCGTGGAAGCTAATTGATCAGATTGCTACCCATACCGCCAGGTATGGAAATCCTAGGGGAAGCACGCGAGGTACTGGAGTTGATAGTGCCCTGGCGCACAAACCGAGACTATTTCGCCCCAGATTGCTGAGATAAAGACTACCCAATCACTGGGTAGCAAAGAGAGAGTTCATGCTATGAGTCAGCAAGTAGAGGAGACTTGTGCTAGATGCGGTTTGGATGGTCATGGTGCGGTGATTGTATGAGCACATTGGAGCAGTTAATGCCTTTCAAAGCTTACGGACAAGGTGCACAAGGTACACCTTTCTCCAACTTTTACAATGAAAGAACGAAGGAACATCCGTTCCTTCAATGGTCTAGTCAGAATGTGCAAAACCCGCAGCAGTCACAACCGCAAAAGAATACTTATATCCCTCCCAACAATCGCGGTAATCAACAACAAGGGGGATATCAAAGGCAAAATCAAGGAGGCCAGCAGCTTAACAACCAATATCAACAAATCCTCAAAGAAACTCCTCAACAAATTCCTCAACAAGCTCCAAACAATGAGATGGCGAGTTGCGCAATCTTTTGCAACAAACTTTGTCAATGCGAAAGAAGGCGACAGACGGCTCAAATTTCTAAGCGATTGCCCATAACAAGATGCTAGATAATCAAGTGGCTCAGATGGCACTTCAAAACCCATCAAAACAGGCCGTAGGTCTTCCTCCTCAAGGTAAACAAGCTCATGAGCAAGCTAATGTTATTCAGCTGAGGAGCGGTACTTCCTACACGAATCCCGACCTGCAAAGTCTTGAGAATGAAGTGCCCATTACTGTTGATGAAGTCCCTTATATGCATCCCAAAGGATTGGGTAATTTGGAGCTTAGTGATGATGAGAAAGAACCTGACGAAGTTGAAACACGAGCTGACGATAAAAGTAAAAAAGACGAAGGAGCTGAACCTGCAAAGGTTCCTCGATCGAGTCACAGGCAACTCGATCGAGGATCCACCCAGCTCGATCGAGTCACCCATGGCTCGATCGAGGAACCAAAATCGGCAGCTGACGGTGTTTCAAAAGTTGTTTCTAAGGACAAGCAAGCCGAGCCCATAACCATTACACTACCTTTTCCTCACCGACAACAAAAATCCAAGCTGGATAAGCAGTTCGGTAATTTTATGGAGGTCGTGAAGAATCTAGAGGTAAGTGTCCCTTTTACTGAATTAATTACTCAAGTGCCGGCTTATGCGAAATTCATGAAGGAGATTTTGACAAGGAAGAGGTCCTTTGACGCGGTGGAAACTATTGCTTACACTCAGAAGTGCAGTGCCATGTTTCCAATTAACTCACCACCTAAATTAAAGGATCCAGGAAGTTTTTCTATCCCTTGTCATATCGGTCATCTTTCTATTAGTAAAGCTCTTTGTGATTTAGGAGCTAGCGTCAGCGTTATGCCTTATTCTATTTGTAAGAAATTAAATATGGGTCCGTTGACAGTTACTAATATGACACTGCAGATGGTCGATAGAACTGTTAAGCACCCATTGGGAGTGTTAGAGGATGTTCCCGTTCGTATTGGGAAGTTTTTCATCCCCGTTGATTTTGTTGTCATGGACATGGCTGAAGACAACCAAATCCCTATCATCTTGGGTAGACCGTTCTTACATCTCACAAGGCGGTCATAGATGTTAGGCAAGGGAGATTGACCTTAGCTGTGGGGGATTATACGATTATTTTTAACTTAGAAAAAGCATTGAAAAACCCCATGATAGAAGAGACTTGTCATAGTATAGATGTTGTTGATTTTACTATTGATGAGTGTCTTCCTATGTGTTTGGACAGGGATCCTCTGGAGATTGCCCTGGTTTCGATCCACCGATCGACGGGTTCATGGAGTTCAGAAGTTCATCGGATTGAGAAGTTTCTAACTGGAGAGGAATGCCCACATCAGAAGGTATATAGTTTGGGTGTCACACCTAAGGTAACTGAGGTAAAGAAACCTGAATTAAAACCTCTTCCCTCTCATCTCTAATATGAATTGCTTGATGACTGTGCAATGAACCCAGTGATTGTCAATGCTAGCCTAACTGAAGGTCAACTATCTGCTTTGTTGACTGTTTTGAGAACTCATAAAAAAGGCAATTGGGTATAGCATTGATGATCTCAAAGGTATTAGTCCTGATTTTTACATGCACCGAATTCATCTGGAAGAAGGCCACAAGCCTAGTGCACAAGGTCAGAGACGATTAAATCCTCCAATGCAGGAGGTGGTAAGAAAAGAGGTACAGAAATTACTTGATGCTGGTATTATTTTCTCTATATCCGATTCTAAATGGGTCGATCTGTCCAAGTTGTGCCTAAGAAGGGAGGTACTACGGTAGTGAAAAATGATAAGAATGAATTGATTGCTACTAGACTTGTCACAGGATGGAGGATGTGCATTGACTATAGGAAGTTGAACACGGCCACTAAAAAGGACCATTTCCCACTTCCTTACATTGACCAAATGTTAGAGAGATTAGCGTGTCATAGTTATTTCTGTTACCTATATGGCTACTCCGGTTTCTTTCAGATACCCATACATCCTGACGATCAGGAAAAGACCACTTTCACATGTCCATATGGTGTATTTGCTTATAGGAGGATGCCCTTTGGTTTATGTAACGCTCCTGCTACCTTTGCGTTGTATGATGGCCATATTTTCTGATTATATAGAGTCTATTATGGAGGTCTTTATGGATGATTTCAGTGTATATGGTACTGATTTTGATATTTGCTTGAGAAACTTGACTAAGGTTTTGCAGCGCTGTGAGGAAAGCAACCTTGTTCTCAACTGGGAGAAGTGCCACTTCATGGTTATTGAAGAGGTGGTACTCGGTCACTTGGTGTCAGGTAAGGGTATTCAAGTGGACAAAGCTAAGGTTGAGGTAATTGAGCAACTCCCGTACCCGGTTAATGTTAAAAGTGTGCGTAGTTTCCTTGGTCATGCAGGGTTTTATCGCCGCTTTATTAAGGATTTTTCTAAAATTGCTCAACCTCTAACCCGCTACTCCATAAAGATACACCTTTTGTGTTTATCTTGTAATGTGTTAAGTCCTTTGACAGGATTAAACAAGCTCTTATCTCGGCTCCTATTATCCGATCTCCGGATTGGAGTCTTCCTTTGAGATTATGTGCGATGCCGGTGACTATGCGATTGGAGCTGTTTTGGGGCAGCGAAAGGACAAGGTGTTACATGCCATCTACTATGCAAGCAAGACTCTAGATGATGCACAAATTAACTATGCTACTACGGAGAAGGAGCTTCTTGCAGTTGTCTATTCTTTAGTCAAATTTAGAGCTTATCTTGTTGGTTCTAAAGTTATTGTTCATAATGACCATGCAGCTTTGAAATATCTTTTAACCAAGCAAGGCTAAACCTAGACTTATTAGATGGATTTTGTTGTTACAGGAATTTGATTTAGAAATCCGTGATAAGTCTGGTGCTGAAAATGTTGTTGCAGATCATTTATCTAGGCTGAGATTTGCAGGAAGAGAGATCTTGCCCATTGATGACTCTTTTTCCGGATGACCAATCTGTTAGTGTGCAGTCAAAATACTCCATGGTTTGCAGATTATGCCAATTATTTGGTAGGAGGTATGCTTCCTCCTGATCTTTCCTATCAGCAGAAGAAGAGGTTTTTGCATGACGTAAAGCGATATTTATGGGATGACCCATATCTGTTCCGGGAGCGCGCAAACGGTATCTACAGATGATGTATTCCAGAGGGTGAGGTACGTGCCATCCTTTCTCATTGTCACTCTTCTTCTTATGGAGGTCATCATGGTCCTTCTAGGACATTTGCTAAGGTAATACAATCGGGTTTTTATTGGCCTACTCTCTTTAAAGATGCTACTACTTTTGTCCGTTCTTGTGATGCATGTCAAAGGACGGGCAATATCTCGCAAAGGCATGAGATGCCTTAAACTGGAATCTTCGAAGTGGAGATTTTTTATGTTTGGGGCATTGATTACCAAGGGCCATTCCCTACTTCTCATGGGAATCAGTATATTTTAGTAGCTGTAGATTATGTTTCTAAGTGGGTGGAGGCAATTGCCACTCCCACTTGTGATACTAAATCTGTTGTTAAGATGTTTCAGAAGATTATCTTTCCACGGTTTGGAGTGCCTCGCACAGTGATCAGTGATGGAGGCAAGCATTTCAATGAGCGTCATCTTAATTCTCTCATGAAGAAATATGGCGTTACACACCGCAGAGGATTGGCTTATCATCCTCAAACCAGTGGACAAGTAGAGATTTCCAACAGAGAGCTGAAACAAATCTTGGAAAAGGTAGTAAGCAAGAACAGAAAGGATTGGAGTCGGAAGCTCGATGACACTTTGTGGGCTTACCGTACTGCATTCAAGACCCCGATTGGAGCATCACCGTACCGACTAGTCTATGGCAAGTCTTGCCATTTACCTGTGGAGCTCGAGTACAAGGCTATGTGGGCCATAAAGGAGCTGAATATGGATCCCTCACTGGCGGATGAGAAACGACTGATGCAGTTGAATGAGCTTGATGAGTTTCGACTGCATGCCTATGATAGTGCTCGAGTGTATAAGGAGCGAACGAAGAAGTGGCATGACAAGCATATTTTGCCAAGGGAATTTCATGTTGGTGAGAAAGTTCTCTTATTTAACTCTCGTTTGCGTTTGTTTCCAGGTAAGCTGAAGAGTAGATGGTCTGGACCGTTCACTGTAGCTGATGTGAACAAGTTTGGGTCAGTTACACTGTAAACTGACAAAGGGGAAATCTTCAAGGTGAATGGGCAACGATTGAAGATTTACCATGAAGGAGCGTATGTCGGGGTGATAGAGGCTTTGGACCTCTATGCCATTGATTCTTCTCACCGATGAGGAATTACGGTCGTGCGGGACCGCAAAAACCAGCGCTACCGAGAGGCAGCTCGGATTTTGTAAATTATTAGTTTGTAATTAGGATTTCAAATTTAAGTTTTTGTTATTGGTTTTATGTTTCCTTGAACTTTGAGAGATAAGGAAAGGGTACTTGATATGCTTTCAAGTATCTTTTGCAGGAATTTTGACGGGATTTGAAGCTACGAGTAACAAACGAAGAAAAAAGAAGCCTAAGCCTACTTCCTCGATCGAGCCAGCTGCGACTCGATCGAGGAACCTATCAGCTCGATCGAGCCAGCTGCGACTCGATCGAGGCACCAGTGAAGAATTTCAAAAAGTTTAGAACGAAAGTTGGGTAGTCCTGAAATTGGTTCCTCGATCGAGCCAGGCACGACTCGATCGAGGATCCAAAATAAACCCGGTTCCGCGTTTAATTTCTACTGGTTTTCGGCTTCAATTACTCTAACTTCCTTCAAATTCCTTCTTCTATTTTCGACTTTCCCCTGCATTATTACTCCTTTATTGCTCTTTCTCTCTTCAATCTTCATCAATCATCATCAAATCTCATTTAAAACTTGTGTTTAATTGCTTATTACTTGTTTGCATCATTCTCTTGTGCTTATTTTCTCAATTCCATTGCTAATCTTGCGAAGGTATGTCACGAATTGCTATTTTTGTCCCGAAAAATTCTAAAATTTCTTGCTTATAACTTGAGTTTATTGTATTAGATCTTCCATTGCTAGTATACAATTGCTATTTCCTTGCTTTCTAGCCCCTTAATTGTTGAAATTCATGCCTAATTTGCTAATTTGGGAATTAGGGTTCTTCAAAATCCGGGTCGAAATTATGCATTAAATTGGTTAGAAATTGTGTTCTATTGCTTGGAATCTTCATTATTTAATACATGCTCATGTTCCCCTAAGTTTTTGGATGATTTAATTGTGATTTTGAGTCTTAAAACTTGATTTTTGAGACCCATTTATGCCACAAACGGGACTGTTTTTATGCTAAGGTTGAAGTTTAATTGTCTACTTGCTTTTATGTAGATAATGTCGACTTCTAGGCAAGGAAATAAGAGGACTCGAGAAAGGAGAGCCCCGGTTCAGCAACCCGAGGTGATTCCCGAAGAGGTTGTGTCTTCGGAGGACGACTTGTCTCCTTTGGACGATTACCCATTCATCGAATTCCGTGACAAAGCACAAAAGGACAGGTTCGAGTATCTATTAACTAAATCTATGAATGCCACTCGATGCGTGGATAGGAAAATTTTGCGAACATTGAAGATAGATGCCATTATGTATGGCATGTTTAATGAGATAGGGTTGCAGGGTCTTTTCACACTACATGAATTATCTTACCCCGCTTTAACCCTTGAGTTTCTGAGCTTATTTACTTACTTTCCCAGTGATCATCTTATCAAGTTTCGATTGCTTAATGTTGAACGGTCCTTAACCTTTGACCGTCTGTCACAAATTCTGGGAATAGATAAGCATACAGACGGAGACTTGTACGGTGTTGGTGGGTTGTCCGCTATTCGATATTTTCCATTGTTTACCGGTTATGCGGATGCGGATGTCAGTGCTATGGCTTTGTTGGACGTCCAACACGTTTGTCTTCGTTTATTTTTGAGGTATTTGAGCTATTTGTTGTATGGCCGGAACGACAAGAGCAAGACCTCCACTATTGAGGTCTTAATCCTTGCTAGTTACTTGAATCCTTATCGGGAGGAGACATTCCAATTCTCTCCCCCTGCTCTTGTGTGTTCGGCTTTTAACAGGATGATTGGGAGGTATGGGAACCTTGATTGTGGTGCTCTTGTCACCAAGATAGCTAGGGCTGTTTGTGATTTTGAGGGTGATGACCCCTACGAGCCCATGGATGACTATGAGCCACTTGTTGATGATGACCACCTTCGTTATGACATTTCTTATCTTGACATCAAGAATGGGAAGGACCATTACTGGAGGGTCCGGGGTGAGTCTTACATGCTTCTGCCTTGTGACCGTTTACCTACTGTAGACCCCCTTGAGGAGAGTACGGCTGTGGAGCGACCCCCACCTGTTACTTATCTGATTCCTGAGGACCTTCTAGTCACTTTTCCTGGGTCTAGTACTACTACCACCACCGGCGGGCGCCGGCGACGTCGCCCACCCACTACCCATCTGCCTGGCTCATTTCAGCCTGCTCCTCCTCCACCTCCTTCAGCCTATCCTGCTTCAGGCTATGCTTCAGGTTACCATTTTGAGCCAGCTATTGAACGAGAAGTGAGGATGCATACGGGCATCAACACTGCTTTGACAGAGAGGAGGATGTGGGAACAGATGGAGGCCATGTCTCTTGCTTCAGGGAGCCAGTATCAGGGTGTGACACCTACCTATTACACCACCCCGGGTGATGACAGCCGTGTGTTTCATATATATGGAGTGACTCCTACAGAGTTCGGGCAGTTTAGTACTGCCTACGGTGCCTTGGGCCGTCCCTTTTACACTCCCGTCCGCCCCTCTCAGCCTACTTCTGTTTTTGCGGAGGATGCCGGTATTCCTTGCTCCCAGAGAGGACTGTTTGGTCAGTTTAGTGCTTCTACTTCCGCTGCTGTTGTTCCAAGAGGCAACCGTGGTAGAGGCCGTACTAGAAGAGCCACCCGTGGTCGTGGCCGTAGTGTCGTTCCTGTTCCTGATCCTGAGTTGATGTCCATTTATGCCGAGATTGATGGTTTTGATGATACTGATGAAGCCCAGTAGTGACAGCTGGTTACTACATCCCTCTCTTTCCAATTTGGTTTGGGGAGGCTTCGCACTGACTCACAAATGTATTATCTTTCTTTTTTGCTTTTATTGCGTTTCCTTTTTACCCTCTTCCCTTTGTTAGTTGTGTCCCATAGGTTGCTGGATTTCTGTGTGACTGCTATGCTGTAGGCGTCACAATGAGGACACTGTGACATTTAGGTTTGGAGGAGTGTGTTTATTACTGTTGTGTGCTTTTATTTAATGTTGTGTGTGAAAAATTCAAAAAAATTCAAAAAAAAAATTTGAAAAATTATAAAATACAAAAACATGTTTTTATTTATTTTTATTTACTTTGAGTCGAGTCTTGGTGAATTGTATAGCAATGATGATAATTTGCTTTGTCTTTACATTTGAGTCTCATTTAGTTGTCCATGTACATTGTTTTGACCTGTTAGCTAAGATGAACAAAGCTCTTTACTCAAGTTTTAACCGTCACAATATGCCTTATGCCGAGTAGACTTGACTTTATTTTGTTGGTAAACCACTTAAATTTCTGAGGTCTTTAGAGCTTCCTAGGCCGGGAACATTAATAAACCGGTCTCATTGTTATTTAGGCTGATGAGTGTGGTCTCCTTGTGGAGTATGTAATATCAAACTGCATAAGTGTGACATTAGTTTCTTAGCTTTTGCGCGTTCATTTGATTAAGTACATGAGGATAGGCGGTTCTTTTTGTTCAAAAAAGCCTTACATTACCTAGTTTTTGTTAGCCCGTTTGAACCATGTAGCCATTTTATATCCTATTTCTTAGCTACATTCCAGAATTTGCCTACCTTTTTCGGGACAGTCGTAGTTGCTTGAGTCCTTATTGTTATAGCTACTTTGGTTGGGTTGGGACTTTTATTGTCATGTGGGTAGTAGCTATCTTTTTGTAGCAATTGTGCGACCTCTTATGTTGAAAAAGAGAAAAGAAAAGGAAAAAAAAGATGAAAAAAAAGGTTTCGAAAAAAAGAATTCAGAAGAGAAAGAGAAAAGAAGAAAAATGTTTGCTTCATTCAGTTTTGTTAGGAGGTCGTGTGTGGTAATTACTGGAGTCAAATGCACATTTGGAGAGCCTTTACATTTCTCTCATATGTTGTCAAAGTTGAGATTATTTCTCCAGTCGGATGTTTGTTTTATTTCTTATTAGATTTGGCTATTGGTCTAGCGCTGCGACTACCGTTTGAGCCTCACATATCCATACGTGCTTTTGCACAAGCCACTTCTATACTCATGCCACTTTACCACCTTTCTGTCTTTGATACATGTACTTGGTCTGTTTTGTGAATGCGTATTAGTTGGAGAATCTCTTATCACATTAGATTGCATGCATATTTCATAAGTCGAGTGAGAGTCTTATTTCTTTCTATCTTACATATATCTCACCCATTATGAGTGCATGAGTGAAACCGCGAGAATCCAACAAAATTGTCTTGCAAGGTTGAAAAGTATTTGGCTGAGTCTCGGTATCATGTCACATCTTGAGTAAGAGATGCGTTGGTCTATTACTCGTGCTTTTGAATTTGTTTTATTAGCACAACTTTGGTCGTTACTTTGTTATAGATATGGACAGCTGAGACTTGTACGTGCCTAGACATTTGCTCTGAGTTATTGTAACAACCCGGATTATAGAACAAAGGAAAAACTTATATAAAATGAATATCAGAGTACGATACTGATAAAAGGGTCAAGGTGGCGGAAACACCAAGCCCAAATCCGGTTCGCTACTAACTCCAAAACAAACTAATACATTATTCGAAAGGTTCTTAAAACATAAAACCAAAGTCCTAATTTATTATTCATCTCGCCGCACAGAACTTCCCAGCAAGATATCACCCAAAACAGCAACAATCTGAACAACCTGAGAAGGGGGTCGACAATCAGTCGGGAGTAACTAGATGCTCTCCCAGTCATGTTTACAACAATTGAATATAACTAATAATCAATAACAATTATAATGCAAAACCAGTAAACATGTGAGACCATCTATACTCATGAAGACTCAACACGAACTTACCATCAAACCAAAACATGTTAGGACAACCACCTAATTAATAACTCCAAATTAAACCACATGAGACGACACATGACAACAATTCATGTTACGACACCTTGTAGAAACTTAGGACAATCAAACTCAATGCAACCATAACCAAACCAAACAACCCTCAGAGCGTATAACGAACTGCCTCTGACTAATGGAGCGTATAACGAACTGCCTCCAACCACTAGAGCGTATAACGAATCGCCCTAGCAACAAACACAACGTATAGAATGAACGCCGTTAGAGCGTATAACGAATCGCTCTAACCACTGAGCGTATAACGAATCGCTCTAGATATGGAGCGTATAACGAACTGCCTCCATAGTCGGTATGGAGCGTATAACGAACTGCATCCACTGTGGACCGTATAACGAACTGCATCCACACTATGTGTAGCGTATAACCACTGCCTACATGCCTAAGACCTGGCCAGACCTCTCGATGAAACACAGAGCGTATAACGAACTGCCTCTGCTACACCAAACGACACTCGGGGAACAGAGCGTATAACGAACTGCCTCTGCTACCCCCCCGACCATAGACCATAAGAATCCCCGAAGGGTAGCGTTTGTTCATTCCGATAGTATATAACTGATACTATCGTCATCTATACAACCAACCAAGTAACAAGTATACAAAGATAACGACAAAGACTAACAATGCATGATTAACATCACGACTCAACTTATAGAACAGTATAACTGACTGTACTACTTATCATATGAATAGGGTAACTAAAGACATATGTAACACAAGGACATAACACGTTGAACCCAATGCAACATATGAAACAAGTATAAGCAACCAATGTTATAGTAACTTTGGCTATAACTTTCATATTAACCATTCAATGTTATAGTAACCCTAACCATAACATGAACTCAGGATGCGAGGTTATAGTAACCTCTACTATAACTTTAGTATATATAACTTGAAGTTATACTACCTCAACCATAACCTTGACACGAAACTCAAAGTTATACTAGCATTAACCATAACCTTGAGCCATAATCCCAGGGTTACATTAGTTACAGCTATAACCTTGACTCGTACTACAATGTTATAGTAGGTTCAGCCATAACTAGAGTAGCTACCCAAAGTCGTATTAACTTAAGCTATAACGCTTGAATCATCATCAATGTTATACTAGCTTTAGCTATAACTTTGGAGGGAACTCTTGGCCGCCTATCATGCCGCCACTAGGGTTTATTCGTAAACCCTAATTGCGCTCATGACACCCATAATTTAATGCATAAGCAACATACGATATATAATTAATGCGTAAAAACATATACAAACATGCGAAACATATTTAATCATGATAACAAATAATCAAACATGTACCAATTATGCAAAACAATCATTAAATCATATTAATTACATCAATTGGCATAAACACAATTAAAAGAGAAACACCTAATTACCTTTTTAGCAATTAATGATGCGAAATAAGAATGAAAACTCCAAGAAAGACACGACCAAGAAAACCTTGTCTCCAACACGTGTCCACGTCCCAAAAACCGACTTTAAAGAAAGGCAGAAATCGAAACCCTTGAAAACGCCATGAAAAACTATCCTTCTTCTTTACCCATTAAAATAAGAGACCATAAAGGTAGGTCTAAAGGTCCATATAAATAATTCTCATAAAAATATTTGGAGAATAAATTATTGTAAAGGTAAGAGCAAGAATTGTGAAAATATAATTTGTGTATAGGTTTGGAAGAAGAAAAGATATTCAACAATGGAGTCAAAAGGGAGAAAAGAGAACAAAAGAGAGAAAAGATAGAAAGAGAGACGCGGCAGGCTTCACGCACGAAAGAAAAGAATGAGCAACCTGCTTGCTAGCTTTAGGGTTTTATTTATATAAGAGAGGAGAGGCGTGCGTGGCAGGTTTTACGTGAAAACAAAAGGATTGACCTAGTTGCTTGCTAGGTTAATTCTATTTATAAGGGATTAACTAATGGGCTTTGGGTCCATTAGCTTATACAATGGATTATCTGATTACAAATCAGGTTGGACCATATTAAAACGTAAGAAGCGCTTATTATAGAAAAGAAACTATTAAATTAAAATAGTAAAATCATGCACGGACATTTTAACCCTTCCAAAAGTAGATTAAAATGAGAAATAATAAAATAGAGAATGAAGACGATAAATATAAATATTTCAAAATACATTATTAAATTCCGAAATAATCAATTTAATAAAATACTTTTATAATAAAATATTATTATAAAATACGGGGTGTTACAATCCAACCCCCTAAAAAGAAGTTTCGTCCTCGAAACTTGAAATTCAAAGACAAGATCAAAATAAGGTAAGAATTACAAGTGATCATCAACAAAAGTCATCTCGGAATCCTAACCGCTGCGCACTCTGATCCATATCAAAACTCAAACCAAAGAAAAAGATATCCCAAATCCTCAAAGTTATCATAATCTTCACACACTCTACAATCTCAAAAGCCACATCAAACTCATACCATCGAAGTCCATAAAGATCATTAAGCCAACATCTAATCCTCATATTTCAAACACTTATCCAACTACCGTTAACCATCATTAAACAACATACACGCCCTCTCAAAATTGTGAACTCGTTACTATTACTCCAAATCCAAATAACTTTTAACAAACACTCCAATTCTAGCTTATCATTCACCACAAGATCTGACCTTAAACAAAACCCCAAATAGATAATCTCTAAACCAAAGTATCTTTCGAATGAGAAAACTCTTTCATTCATGAGTGCCATTAAAATCACTCCTACTCAAGTATCCTCAAAGCGAGTAGTGCTTACTACCACCCACAACTCTTAATCTCAAAAGGCTTTAATATAAAAACTCGATTATCCTCAATACACATTAGTATCCAAAGTCATCAATCTCAAACCTTAAAGTCTGATTATCATTGTCATAATTCTATCCAACTTCAATCTCATGACAAAATCATCAGTCGCACTCGCAAGGCCCAAACATTTCCTTTGAACACTTATCATCACGACATTCCTAAGCACTCAAGGAACCACGCACCTTTAGTTAAGGTAGTACCTATTGTACCACAACACACTTTCCGTCGATAACGCATTCACATCAACACAATTAGTAATGATATCACCATACAAATCTTACCATCTGTGTCCATATAACATCAACGCTTATAATCTCAATTTCCAATCACAGTTTACTATCACTGAATATTATCGTGACATCACAAAACTACAACAAGGCTGTAAAAATCTATGTCCTTTAATAACACTCATACTCTTAAGTGAAACATCTTTTACCTCAGATAGAACAAACAAACATCTATGTATCCCCAATGTAAAAACATCCTCAAACTTTCAAAGCTCAGAAGACCTTTAATACTCCTTCTCCAAAACTCTATATGTTATCCCAATTCATATTCACATACCACCATGCTACTATGTTCTCAACCTCAAATAACCAAACATCACACTCGAAGTATACAACATCGCTTGGCAACGAATCCAAGATTCCACTACGGGATGATCACAAGTAGCTCTAAAGAGATTTCGAACATTTTAAAGTTACCATGAAAGCATAAATAACTTCTATTCCGTGCAATATCACAAGGCAAAAGAACACATAGCTTTAAGAAGTAAAAGCTCAGAGAGAAATTAATGAAAAAGGATAATTTCAAAAGTACAAAGAAAAAGGAACTGGAGTGGAAATAAAGATCAAATAGAGAGCAACGATATATGAAACAGACAGAGGACAAAGATAAAAGAAACTTTTGGTTCAAAGGCTCAAATAGAAGAGGTATGGTTAACACGTGCAAGGATGACAAGAATAGACGATTCAAAAACAATTTTATTTCCCGAAGACGACACCTTAACATATACTCCCTCCAATTCTATGTATTCTTCCCTTTGTTTATGGGCACGGGAATTAAGGAGAAGAATAAAATAAGAGTAAAAAGTTGAGTGGGGTTTGGTAGTAGGAGAGAGGGATGAATAATTATGAGTTAAATAAGAAATAGTGGGGCCAAAATATTAAGAAAAGTAATAAAATATGAGTAAAAGAGTTAGGTGGGATTTGGTGATAGGAGAGAGAAATGAATAAAATAAGAGTAAAAGTTTTCAAAATAAGAAAGGGGAAGAAAACCTGAATAATCCGTTTTAGGAAATAGGGAAGAATATATCACTACTACAGATACAGGCTATAACAACGGTCAAAAACCGTTGTTATATAAAAAAAGCGGACGTTGTTAAAGCGTCCGTTGTAGAAGGTTTTAACAACGGTTGGCTTACTTAAGGAAACCGTTGTTAAAACTATTAACCACGGTTTTATGTATTAAAACCCGTTGTGGAAAGTGTGACACAATTTTGGGGGGAAAGTTATAACAACGGGTTTTAATATACAAAACCGTTGTTATAACTAAAGACAACGGGTTGTTATAAAATAACCGTTGTTGTTTGTTCTTAAAAAATAAAAAAAAATTAAATTAAATATTACTAGATGCATGCATAATTACGGCCTGTTAGAATTCCGATGCATGCATTATTACTGACATCACTGTACATATGAACGGATAATATGGAATGAGAAGGGTTAGTAATAGGATTTGAAGCAGCATTATTGAGAGATATGATGATGATTATGGCACAACTTCCTAACATATTTATTAATTAAAAAGCAATTAACTCAACCCACACATTGCTTAGTATAAATACATTGCATATCTCAACTAACATTTCCATTATCTCATATATTCATCTCCAAACTCTAACTCAAAAACAAACTCTACTTAATCTTTCAAATCAAACTCAAAAAACTCTAACAAAATGAATGATTTCATCCTAAAGACTCTTACCATGATCGAGAACAACAACAACTTCATCCGCCGGTTCCTCCATATTGAGGAAAGTTTCAGAGCTACCTTGCGGAAGCTCGATCCGCATGAAAGCACGCCAAAGAAGATGGCTTGATGGAGCGAAATTTGCGGCTATATGACGATATAGCAACTGCTGAACGGGCCTCAAATAGCCAAGGAGGAGAGGATGGATACGATAGAGCACAATAAGATCCTCCATGAAAATATAAGAATTGCATTTTTACATATGTAATTTTTTTTTTTTAATTTATGTATTTATAAATATATATATATATATATATATATATATATATATATGAATTATGTTTATCTTACTTCTTCATCTTGCTTCTTCATTGTTTTAGTAACTAATTATGCGAACAATACTTAAACAAATAACATAATGGTCGATAAAAACACATATATGCAAAAGAAATAAATAGAAAAAGAAAATAATGACGATGAAACTAACAGTGACGGCGAGATTTACCTGATAAATACAGAACGTAATAGACGATGAAATCACAGTGACGGCGAGAAGATAAAGCGACGATGAGAAAGAGAGAAATAGAGAAAGAGAGAAAGAGAGTGTGTATGTGTTTTGTGTTTGTTTGTCTGCTGTGTTTGTGTTTGTGTTTGTGTATTAAGGGTTGTGTTTTGTGGCTGCAGCAGACTTCTGTTTGTGTGGTTTATAGTATGGAAGGTATTGACAACGGTTATTAAACAACAACCGTTGTGAAATATGTTTTAACAACGGTTGTACAAAACACCCGTTGTCAAATATGTTTTAACAACGGGTTTCTTAAGTAACCGTTGTGATTACTTTTCACTAACTTTGCGCCAATTTTGCGCCAAATTATTAACAACGGTTCCGCATGTGTGACCCGTTGTTAAAAATAATAACAACGGTTTTTATAACCATACCCGTTGTAATTGATTTTAGTAAAATTCGCGCCATACATTCTACAACGTCTATTGTGATTTTCGTGAATAATCGTTGTTAAAGGGGCGTTGTAGTTGCCTAAATTTGTAGTAGTGTATAGAATAGGAGGGAGTAATAAATAAAGTAGATAACCAGGGTTTTACAAATATCGTACAATCATCACTCAAGGTAACGCCGTCTCGTAACATCCTTTAATCACATCTCCATAAAACCTCAGGACTAACAAACCTCTATATAACTGTCTCTTTACAATCACTACATTCCTCAGATTATCAACTCTCAAGATCGCAAACTCTTACGACCATCAACTCTAAGTCCTTCCACTCTCAAGAACTCCATCTAATCACACTTAATGAATCCATCCATAGCAATCTCTATATCCTCAAAACATGGACACCACGATCCATTAAAATCATCGTTAACATGTCCTTTCACTAAGGAAAACGCTAGAACACTATAACATTAACATCTCACAAGTCCATAAATTAATGTTTGTCTCTCTCAAACAATCCTTTAAAAGATACGATCAGTAAATAACTCCTCAACGGATTAATCATAAATTCCTTCATAACTTACTGATTGCCATTAACGATTCTTACTCCTCAAATATGACATTTCAATTAAAGACGAGCATAGTCTCCAAAATTCTCAACGTGCCTAATCTAAGTCCACAATAACATCCAATTCATTTCCATCATTCTACTCTCGATCCATAAATAACTCGCATAACTTTTCCTTTAACACAAGACAAAATCCAACAATTCCAACCATCAAGAACATAAGTCACGATATCCCCAAACAATACCATAAGATAAATCTACTCATTATGTCTCTCACTTCACATGAACTATGAAACCACAATCATACATATTATGCCACATATCATCGCCGTCTATCATCAATAAGGATTTCCTCGAATAAATAAAAGAACTTAACACCAATAATCCCAAGCGAAACATCGTCATAACAACCTCTATTCCCAAAGTTACTTCATCTCAACAACCTATAATCCCAAAGTAAACTCCCTCGTTATCAAACTCATAATAACAAACGCTCTTTTCTTTCATACTTGAACATCCCAACCTGGCAATCAATCCTAACTTGATGCCTCAAGAAACCACAAAGGGATCATCCTCGAAATCACCTCAAACAAGGACAACACCACCAAATAATCCAAAAGGATAAAAGTACGATAAGAGTAAATCTCGGGTTATCAAGGATTAAAAGTTTTGACCGACATATAACCAAAATGCACAACATGTAATATGCAAAGGACATTTTCAAAATTGACCGTATTTTAAATTAACAAAGCATGCTCGAAAACGTTATACATGAACAACACATTTTATACAATTAATGACGAAACAAAACATCGAGTCGTAAACAACATAGTACATAAACTATGCATTAATACAATTAATAACGACAAACGTTAAGACATAAACAAACAAATACATGAATAAAACATGTAATACAATTAAATAACGATGTGAAACATTAAGACATAAATAAGCAAGTGCATAAAGAACATATGTAACATAATTATTAACGATACGAAACATTAAGGTATAAATAAAAATGTGCATAAAAACCACATGTAACACAATTAATAATTATACGAAACATTAACGCATAAACAAACAAGTCCTTAATTGTTTCTCTCCCATTCACTCTCACTCATTTACTAAGTCATTCTATTTTAGTCATTAACTACGCGAGAGTTGGGAGCGTGTTCGCTCTGATACCAACTGTAACAACCCGGATTATAAAACAAAGGAAAAACTTATATAAAATGAATATCAGAGTACGATACTGATAAAAGGGTCAAGGTGGCGGAAACACCAAGCCCAAATCCGGTTCGCTACTAACTCCAAAACAAACTAATACATTATTCGAAAGGTTCTTAAAACACAAAACCAAAGTCCTAATTTATTATTCATCTCGCCGCACAGAACTTCCCAGCAAGATATCACCCAAAACAGCAACAATCTGAACAACCTGAGAAGGGGGTCGACAATCAGTCGGGAGTAACTAGATGCTCTCCCAGTCATGTTTACAACAATTGAATATAACTAATAATCAATAACAATTATAATGCAAAACCAGTAAACATGTGAGACCATCTATACTCATGAAAACTCAACACGAACTTACCATCAAACCAGAACATGTTAGGACAACCACCTAATTAATAACTCCAAATTAAACCACATGAGACGACACATGACAACAATTCATGTTACGACACCTTGTAGAAACTTAGGACAATCAAACTCAATGCAACCATAACCAAACCAAACAACCCTCAGAGCGTATAACGAACTGCCTCTGACTAATGGAGCGTATAACGAACTGCCTCCAACCACTAGAGCGTATAACGAACTGCCCCTAGCAACAAACACAACGTATAGAATGAACGCCGTTAGAGCGTATAACGAACTGCCTCTAACCACTAGAGCGTATAACGAACTGCCTCTAGATATGGAGCGTATAACGAACTGCCTCCATAGTCGGTATGGAGCGTATAACGAACTGCATCCACTGTGGACCGTATAACGAACTGCATCCACACTATGTGTAGCGTATAACCACTGCCTACATGCCTAAGACACGCCGGACCTCTCGATGAAACACGAGCGTATAACGAACTGCCTCTGCTACACCGAACGACACTCGAGGAACAGAGCGTATAACGAATCGCCTCTACCCCCCGACCATAGACCATAAGAATCCCCGAAGGGTAGCGTTTGTTCATTCCGATAGTATATAACTGATACTATCGTCATCTATACAACCAACCAAGTAACAAGTATACAGTATAACTGACAGCACTAACAATGCATGATTAACATCACGACTCAACTTATATAACAGTATAACTGACTGTACTACTTATCATATGAATAGGGTAACTAAAGACATATGTAACACAAGGACATAACACGTTGAACCCAATGCAACATATGAAACAAGTATAAGCAACCAATGTTATAGTAACTTTGGCTATAACTTTTATATTAACCCTTCAATGTTATAGTAACCCTAACCATAACATGAACTCAGGATGCGAGGTTATAGTAACCTCTACTATAACTTTAGTATATATAACTTGAAGTTATACTACCTCAACCATAACCTTGACACGAAACTCAAAGTTATACTAGCATTAACCATAACCTTGAGCCATAATCCCAGGGTTACATTAGTTACAGCTATAACCTTGACTCGTACTACAATGTTATAGTAGGTTCAGCCATAACTAGAGTAGCTACCCAAAGTCGTATTAACTTAAGCTATAACGCTTGAATCATCATCAATGTTATACTAGCTTTAGCTATAACTTTGGAGGGAACTCTTGGCCGCCTATCATGCCGCCACTAGGGTTTATTCGTAAACCCTAATTGCGCTCATGACACCCATAATTTAATGCATAAGCAACATACGATATATAATTAATGCGTAAAAACATATACAAACATGCGAAACATATTTAATCATGATAACAAATAATCAAACATGTACCAATTATGCAAAACAATCATTAAATCATATTAATTACATCAATTGGCATAAACACAATTAAAAGAGAAACACCTAGTTACCTTTTTAGCAATTAATGATGCGAAATAAGAATGAAAACTCCAAGAAAGACACGACCAAGAAAACCTTGTCTCCAACACGTGTCCACGTCCCAAAAACCGACTTTAAAGAAAGGCAGAAATCGAAACCCTTGAAAACGCCATGAAAAACTATCCTTCTTCTTTACCCATTAAAATAAGAGACCATAAAGGTAGGTCTAAAGGTCCATATAAATAATTCTCATAAAAATATTTGGAGAATAAATTATTGTAAAGGTAAGAGCAAGAATTGTGAAAATATAATTTGTGTATAGGTTTGGAAGAAGAAAAGATATTCAACAATGGAGTCAAAAAGGAGAAAAGAGAACAAAAGAGAGAAAAGATAGAAAGAGAGACGCGGCAGGCTTCACGCACGAAAGAAAAGAATGAGCAACCTGCTTGCTAGCTTTAGGGTTTTATTTATATAAGAGAGGAGAGGCGTACGTGGCAGGTTTTACGTGAAAACAAAAGGATTGACCTAGTTGCTTGCTAGGTTAATTCTATTTATAAGGGATTAACTAATGGGCTTTGGGTCCATTAACTTATACAATGGATTATCTGATTACAAATCAGGTTGGACCATATTAAAACATAAGGAGCGCTTATTATAGAAAAGAAACTATTAAATTAAAATAGTAAAATCATGCACGGACATTTTAACCCTTCCAAAAGTAGATTAAAATGAGAAATAATAAAATAGAGAATGAAGACGATAAATATAAATATTTCAAAATACATTATTAAATTCCGAAATAATCAATTTAATAAAATACTTTTATAATAAAATATTATTATAAAATACGGGGTGTTACAGTTATTCATTCACCATATGTTTGCTGTTCTTTGTTTGGCCTGATTGCTTTGCTTGAGGACAAGCAAAGGTTTGGTTTGGGGGAGTTTGATGTATCACTTTCATATACACTTTTATAGCTCTCTTTATGCCATTTTACATACCGTTTCGTGCCTATTATATCATTTATATGCCCTATTTCAATGAATTGTCGATACTGCCGCTATTTTGTGTTTTGATGCAGAAATGACTCGTTATGAGTATGATCAAGCTAAGATTATTATGGCGGAGACGGCATAGTAGAATACACGAAGCATGGCACGGGAAACGAGGAAACACGAAGACTAGAAGTGAAGAAGAGAAGAAATAGCCTGTGAAGCAAGTTCCTCGATCGAGTCACACCACTGACTCGATCGAGCAGCTGTCCTCGATCGAGTCACCTCTGGCTCGATCGAGGATCCTCTCTGGCAGACTTATTTCCGGAATTTCCTAAAACGATTATCTTTTGTTATAAATTAGAAACTCGTGTTTTATTGTTAGACTACGTTTTATTTTGCTGGGATACTGCTGGAAAACTCTCTTAGAACCCTAATCTTTCCCTTGTATGGTACTAATCTTTCCTCATTAATTAATCGTTGATTGTTCTATGTTCATTAATTATTGTTTCATGCTTTCAATCATGTTTTCATTCTTAATCATTATTGTTGTTGTTATCATTATGAGTAGCTAATTCCCTCATCTAGGATGAAGGGGATATAGGTTAATTAAAAAGGGAAAATCGATTAATTGCTATTGATATCGTTTAAGTTGTTGTTTGATTATTGTACTTCTTCTAGTTAATCAACTTGAGGCTTGAGTTATTAATTAGTGTAGCGAATTAATCCTATCGCCGACCGGGTTAGAATTAATATAGGCTGCGATAATCAAATAGATTGTATCTAATTATAGCGACCGCATGTTAGAATCGATCTAAAGGGCATAATTGAGTCGACCGATCTTATGACCTTAAACAACTTGATAGATTTAGCAATTGATTGATAATCCCCGATTGATTGATCTAGTGAACCGTAAATCCTAGACTTTTAATAATATCGTTAAAACCTTCATTTAATTACTTGCAATTAGTTTATTAGAATCAACACAAAACAAACCCCCCGAAATTGGTTACTTTAGACAGCTTAAATATTTACAGACTTAGCTTTTACCGCCTCCCTGTGGATTCGATACCTGTCTTACTGCTAGCTATTCTTGTTAGTCCTGAGATAGATTTACTTTGATTTGGTGATACGACTTTAGCCACATCAGTTGTGTTGGTTGTAATAACTTGAATTCGGATTTCATTTGTATGAAAGGTGACGTTGTTGGCCATTGTGTGCGTTGTGTATGCTGCTGGGTTGTAATTTTAATTGCAGGTTCAAATTGTAACAATTTGGCTCGAGCTAAATGAAAACTTTAGGTCCAATATTTACCAAAATGGCGACTGAAATCTGGTAATTAGCGACCGAAATCAGTCGCCAAAATGGCGACTACAGGCATCCGTCGCCATATTGGCGACCACATTGGCGACTACAGCCGTCGCAAACCTTCTGCCCATTTTTCTCAAATTTTACACAACAGCGACTAAATTAGCGACTGAACCAGCATGCGTCGCCAAAATAGCGACTGAACTAGCGACGATATCCGTCGCTATTTGGCGACTACCTGTGTATTCGTCGCCACTTTAGCGACTACTTTTGGTCGCTATATTGGTCGCTATTTTGGCGACTAATCTTTCACCCGTCGCCATTTTAGCGACTGAAATCCGTCGCCCGAGTGAATTTAGGCGACTAACAGTTGCGACCACCACTTGGCGACTGGTTGTAGTCGCCCGAACACTTTTAGCGACTATTTTCTGTCGCGTAAGTCAGTCGCCCGAGAGCAGATTTTTTGTAGTGGAAACTATCATAGGTATTATAGGTTTTATAACCATCACACAACCATAGACTCCCATATTTTAATTTTTTTTTAATTTATTTTGTGGTATTATTAAATTAGATAATTAATTGCTGAGCAACTCAATAGGTGAATTAAATAGGGAAAATATTAATGAAAATTATGGGTATTAAGTAGTATAAAGAAATCTAATCAATTTATTAACATATTATATTACAAAATTTAATTAGATAGGACGAAATTTTAATTAATTTGGTGGGTGTTAAGTATTATGAAGAGTTTTAATCAATTTATTATAATGTTTAATTAGAAAAATGAATTAAATAGGAAAAAGTGTTAATAAAAATGGTGGGTGTGCATGTTAAGTAATATGAAAAGTTTTAATTTATTAACATGTTTTATTGCCAAAAATTCAACTAAAATGTCAATTTTAATTATAAATTATGTCATTTATTAACATGTTTTTATTACAAAAGTTCAATTAAAATGTCAATATTGATTATAAATTATGAAATTTTGATGTAAATTTGTAAGGGGTACATAAATTAAATTAATTTACAGAAAAATGAATTAAATCTATAAAATAAGACAATTACGTGGCAATGAGTTTTGATGCTCTCATTTACATGGCATTTACGTGACATTTTTGGATCCTACGTGGCTTTGTTTACGTGGCATTTATTAGTCATTTTAGAATAGTCTTTTAATTATATTTTATAGATATAGTGCCCAGCCAGAGAAGGTACAACTATTCATAAATAACATGAAATCAAATCAATATATACGTAGTATAACTTACGTAAAGCAATCTTATTTAAGTGTTGTCAACACCACATATTAGTGTAATCTTACCTCAACCATGAAATTGGGAGTTTATTTATCACTCGCAGTGGCGTTTAATACCCCGCACGACCACGGGCGGCGGAACCGGGCCTCCGGTTTTGGCCACCGAATTTATAAGCTTTACTAATAAAATTCAGTACAAACCTCAACGTGTAGGACACTTATTCATTGATTTCATTCATATTTTGGGCCTCATTTTTTTTATACTGCACCGGGCTTCTATTTACTTTAAGACGCCCCTGATCACTCGCAACATAGTCACTCATTTGAAACCAAAAAAAAAAACACATTAGTGTAGTCTTTTGGTCTCTCTTAAGACAATATTCGTCTGAGGTATAAAACAGGTTAAATGGTAAATTATTACCCCATGTAGGTAGATGACTAGATAAAACAAGAGTTTATTATCATTTCCTAAACATTTTTACTTTTATCTAATTCATCTATTTACCTGTTTTATTATCTAAGACATATATATCCGTCTTAAACAAGAATTTGTCACCCCCAATTAACAACCAATGATGTGTTCTTCTCGGCTTATTCAACTCATTTCAGCTCTATTCAATTTAGCTCAACTCATTTATTTACAAATTAACCCTTACTTAATTTAGCTTTATCCAGTTCGGCTATGCATCATTCAGTTCAATTTAATTTTTTTTCAATCGGGAAAAAAGGTCAGTTTTCTGAGAAAAAAACAATTCATTAATAGAACGCCATACGGCACTTACAAAGGATAACTATAATCGAAAACAAATCTAATGGAAACCAAAGAAAAATAATTTTCTTATAAACTAGGGATCTCAAAACAGCATCTGACAATTCGGCTCGTCATATTATCGCTATCTTCATGTAGCTTTTGAGGGGATCCTTCGTTTGATTTATGAGATAAAATTTACCTCTGACTGGTTCCAAAGATCGTTGACAAATCACTTTTACCCTTTGAAAGAACATGCTGCAAACCATCAACGAACTACTCCTGACTATATTACTGATGAAACTAAAACCAAGAATAAATGGAAAATCCCGAAATAAGGGATGGAAAAACGATTCTCACCAAAAGGGAGACACTTATTGAATAGAAAATAGGTATGCATACTATTGATTAAAATTTGAAATAATTTTGGGGTTTACCATCGATCGATTGATAATCGATGAAGCCCCTTGTATAATTTGATGGAGGCTAGGGTTTTTTAGAGAGGGTTTTTTGAGAGAGAATTTTAGAGAGTTCTAAGTATAACTTTAGTTATTCAAGAGTGTGTGAACTAGTGGTTCTAGGAAAAAAGGTCAGTTTTGAATATTCATACAACACCCAAAAGGAATCTTAATCACCTCACTATAACAGACAATATTCATAGAGCACCTAAAAGGAATCCTAATCGCTTGTGTCACTTCGTGGCGGCTAAAGATAATTTGAGCAAGACTAGTAGCTGTAAGCAGCGTCAGTGCATCACCCCCATGGTCGTGGTCGAGTGGCTCGAGCGGGTACCAATTTGAACAAAAGATCTCCAGTTTCTGTCGAATATTCTGTTTTTCTCTTCAGGTACACTAGTACTCTTATAGTGGTTAAAAGAACTAAAAGGAAGTAACCCATTTGATCCACTTCGAAGCTCCCTTCAAGAAGTATCGTCTCTATGTTTACACATGTAATTCTAGCTCAATTAGTTTGTCTTTTAATAGTTTAAGGGTAGCCAGTTTTCCCATGTTTGTATTATAACTGGTTTTTCTTTAATACGTACAATTTATCGTTGTTAAAAAAAAATACGGAAAATTTACGTGGTACCCTCGAATTTTGTCATTTTGCATGTGTTACCCAAATTTTTAAGTGTACATAATATCATTCATGTTTGATTTTCATGCACAACATACCCTTTTTGTCGCTATAAAAAAACTCAATTGCGCATAACTCCTAGATCGGAATTCGGAATCGACCAATTTTTTTTCCTAAAATGATTATCTCGTCATAATCTACGATTTGAGAAAAAAAATTGTCGACTGACATTTTATAGGGTTTTTTTAAAGAAAATCTCAAATCAACCATATCTTCGATCTTAATTTTCGAATGACCATTTTTGTTTAATCAACTTATAGATCTCGAAAAGGTAATCAATTTGAAAAAAAAATTAGTCAATTCCGATTTATGGTCTATGATTTATGCTCAATGAAAAATTTTAAGAACGATAAAAAGGGCACATTGTGCTTAAAAATGAAAACCCAAGGATATCATGTGCACAAACTTAAAAAGTTGGATACCACATGCAAAATGGCAGAGTTCGAAAATACCATGTGAATTTTCCGAAAAAAAAAAATAACAGAAAAACAAGATCAAGTGACGAATTATGCTCCTTAGAATTTAGAAAACAGTTGAAAAACGGCGTCGTAAAGCATAAACCGAATCTAGTATCGAAGAAGACATGTGGACCTAGAGTCGTAGATCACACCCCACCATATATCATTATCATAATCACATTTAAATTTGCTTACATATTTTGACCGTTTCGTTCAACAACAAATCTCATTGAAGACGGACGATATCCGTCACAAGCTTGTGATGAATACCGTTTCCTCTCACAAATGACTCATAAGAGGTGAGAGGGGAAGCACATGGGGGGTGCGGGGTGCCCCACCTTATCCCCTCTCACTATTTGTGTGAGGTCTTCAGCTTATGACGGGATTAGCCCGTCACAAGCAAGACGCTTTGTTCGTACAAATGGGTGTTTAGATCTGTACTTTCCCATCTCTCAAACCACATAAAATGAACATATCCGTATAAATATAAAACAGGTAATAGAATAGATGAGATAAAAGCATAATGTTAAAGTCTAGCAAAACATTTGTCTTGTTTATCCATGTATAGTCTATTTAAACTTTTTAAGTCTTTTTTTTTTTTTGGCAGCTGAAAAGAAAGGTTCCTAGTGCAAACTCATGGCGTGTTTTGCCAAGTCATGAGCTTTGCTGTATCGATGCCTACGAACATAACTAAAACAAAAACCATGAAAAGTAGATGAAATAAGAGTGATATCATCCAGAATGCCTCTAATTTGGTGATGTTTGGTTTCCTTCCCCATCCATTGAGCCAAGAGTTGAAGGCAATCAGAGGAGACCTCGAGATGGAGAATGCCAGCCTGACGTGCCCAACCAATTGGCTCCTTGATACCTAAGGCTTCCGCTTAAAGTGATGATTCAGCCCTGCCACGAACAAAACTTTCATATCTGAGTTCGCCTTTATCCCTGATGGGGCATATTCTGCACCCGCTGACCAGTCAACATATTGAGCAAGGTCAAAGATATCCACAGCAAGTCAACGGCTTAGAAAATTAACAAGCGAGGCACAGCGGCTGTCGGATGGGTCCCGGCCGGGGCAACCAGCCAGCCGGGGCACACATCCGCGAACTCATATCCAAGACCCATCGGCGGTGAGTCAACGGGGCCCGCCGGCTCGCCATAGGTCCCTCGGCCGAGGGGTAGGTCGATCTTTCCACCCTGCCACTTGGCCACTTGGCCACTACGTGACAAAAGGTGAAAGTCTATAAATACTCCTCTACTCTCATTGAGTAGAGGATCCACAATTTAACCTAAGAATCACTATTCACCTGGTAATATCTTCCTTATCTCTCTACAATACGTACTTTGCCAAGTAACAACAACTTACCTCTCTAAGTTACTGACTTGAGCGTCGGAGTGAGTTCGCTCGGCCCAAAGCCGAGCCCTCAGTTTGTTCATCGTTTCAGGAGACCGCAAGGAGGATTCAACTAAAGGCGTCATTCTACAAGCACGGGTGGTAACATATAACTGCTCTGGAATTACACCCGGAACAATTGGCGCCGTCTGTGGGAAATAGATACTAGAAGCTAGTCACATTCATTCCCAAAAAAAAAAAAAAAAAAAAAAAAAAACCCACCCAAGAAGCTAAGAAGATGTCAAAACAACAAGAGGTATTCGTAACTGACGAAACCGAGTTCTACCAAGATAATACCGTCCACAGTTCTGGAGTTGCGCAGCCCTCCACCGGCCGGGTAATTCAAGCGGAGTACGGAATGCCAATAATACCAGATACGCCGCTGCCCGCCAACCAGGTCACCATCATGGGACACGTGGTCGATGCAGCGAAACTGAAGCTACTCCTGGACCTAATTGGTAGTACGTCGGCTCACACTGTCACACCGACAAGAGCGGCGGAACCCGTCCAGGAGACCAGGGCCTGAATATGACTCCAAGAGACTTGAATGGAGCACCGGAAGAAGGCGGCCTTGTCAAGACGTCGGGGAGCCCGGGCGCTAGTGGTAGACCTTAGTCCTTCCCGCACTCGCGGGAGCATGGCGTCGCCGCAGCGCCGACGAGGCACCCCCCAGAGGAGTGAAAGAAGTCCGACTCGTCAGAGTCGGAGAAGAAGCCCGACTTACCATAGTCGGAGGAGAAGCCCCACCCAGTACGAGGAGAGGAGCCGGACTAGGGACGTGAGGAGCCGATCGCCGCGTGTCGTTCGACACGTGGTCAGACAGCCCCTCAGCGCCTACGTCCTAGATACCCGTGCATCGACTAAGGCGAAGTTGCCACCTATAGCATACAAAGGAGAAGGCGACCCAACCGACCACGTCGAGGCTTACGAGTCTCACATGTCAGTATGGGAGCAACCCGATGAGGTTTTGTGCCGAATCTTCCCAACGACACTGCATGGGATGGCACAGAGTTGGTACAAGGGGCTACCCGACGGGTCGGTATACTGTTACGCCGACCTAAAGGACACGTTCCTAGCCCAGTATTCCTGCAACAAGAGGAGGGCCGTGGAGACATCGGACCTCCTGACTATCAGACAGGAGGGAGGCGAGTCTCTCCGAAGTTATGTGAAGAGGTTCGACGCCAAGGTTCACAAATTCTGAGAGCAATGAGCTGAACCGGCGACCTTCGCGGATGAAAGGCCTCCCGAGGGGAGACCTAAAGAATGAGCTCATCAAGTGCGGCGGCCAGAGACTAGACTCCGCCAGAAAAATGGCCGATCAAGCCATTAAGGTGGAGGACTACCACCAAACCTGGGTAGGCCCCAGCGAGGCCGGCCACTCAGAAAGAAAAAGCCGCCGGGAGGACAACCCGGATGAAAGACGCCGTGACGATAATAGGTCACGGTCTGACAGGTCCACCAGGAAACGGAACTCGGCGGATGCTGGGTGGAGTTCGGGAACGAACCGCCAGAGGCGGTACAATGATCACACCCCCCTGGCCGTGTCTGCCGCCGAGGTTTTCGCCCTGAGCAAGAGCGAGGGTCAGAAGTGGGAGAGACCTCCCGGTAGGAGTGACGGTGACACGAGCCAGTACTGTGAATACCACGGCCACACCGGTCACCTTACTGACAACTGCCGACACCTGAAGAATGCCATTGAAGAGCTGATCCGGAAAGGAAGCCTCGGCAAATATGTTGCCAAAGGCCAAAAGACCGACGTTTCAGATAAGAAATCCGTCTTCGAACGGATATGAGTAATCCATGTTGTCATCGGGGGCAACGAGAACGGCGGGTCCGCTCATGGGCACAAACGGCACCTGAATGAGCCGTATCAGGCCATCAACTTCGTGCCCAACACAGCAACTCCCGCTTCCAACATCCCCGATATAACTATTGGAAAGAAGGATTACGAGGGAGTCATCGCCCCTCACAGCGACCCACTCGTAGTCCACTTGGTCATAGCCAACCACCTGGTGAAGAGGTGCCTGATTGACACAGGCGCCTACACAAACATTATGTACAGCGAATGCTTTCTCAACCTCGGTCTGGAGGTTGAAAACTTGAACCCCTGCACCAGCCCGTTGTACAGCTTTTCTGGAGCCGGCCTGGTACCCATTGGGTCAATAAGGCTGCCGGTGAGGTTCGGCGAGGGAAGTGCGGCCAAGAACGTTATGTCTGAGTTCGTAGTCATTGACGGCTCGTCCGCCTACAACGTTCTCATAGGCCGAGTCACCCTGAGCGAGGCCGATGCAGTAATGTCCATCCGGGCTTTCACATTGATGTATGTCTCGGACTGGGGGGAAGCGCATAAGCTCGTTTCAAAGAACGAAAAGGACGAAGTGGTCAATGTCCAAGTGTCCGCCAGAGGGTGCAGCGTGCAATCCTTCAAAGTGGCGAAGAAGTCAGAGAAGGGGAAGAGCCCATCCTTGCAACAGGAGGGCGAGCACATGGGTACCACCGTCGGCATGGTTGAAGGAGCGGAGACCGAGGAGGTAGAGATTGACCCAGGCCGCACCGTAACTATCGGTGTTAACCTGGAGCCAAAGTTCAGAGCCGCACTCCTAGATCTGCTGAGAATGAACAAAGACGTCTTCGCCTACTCAGCGGCCGAGATGCCAGGCGTGAGCCAGGAAGTAATTGTTCACAAACTAAACGTACTCCCCACCACTCGCCCTGTCAAGCAAAGGATGAGGAACTCCTCAGCCGAGAAGGATGAGGCCATCAAAGCCGAGGTAGATAAATTACTGGCGGCGGGCTTCATCATGCCTTGTACCTATCCTGAGTGGTTAGCTAATGTTGTAATGGTGAGAAAATCATCGGGGGCATGGAGGATGTGCGTGGATTTTACCAATCTTAATAAAGCATGCCCCAAAGATTGTTATCCCTTGCCTCGAATAGATAGCTTAATCGACGCGACGGCAGGCTACACTATGTTGAGCCTGCTGGACGCCTTCTCAGGGTATCATCAGGTGTTCATGGCCGAGGAAGACATGCCAAAATGCGCATTCATCACTGCTAACGGCACATACATGTACAAAATGATGCCGTTTGGTTTAAAGAACGCCGGTGCAACTTACACAAGACTGGTGGACAAAGTGTTCCAAAATCAAAAAGGCGAAACATTGAGGCTTACGTCGACGATGCTATTGTAAAAAGCAAGTCCGACAGCGAGCACTTAGCCGATTTACGCGAGACATTTTGTTCACTAAGGAAGTACAAGATGCAGCTCAACCCAATGAAATGCAACTTCGGTGTCCGGGCGGGTAAGTTCCTCGGCGTACTTGTCAGTGCCAGGGGAATTGACGCCAATCCAGACAAAGTCCAGGCGATCCTAGACCTGCCGGAGCCGAGGAATCGAAAGGAGGTCATGATGCTGACCGGGAGGATGGCGGCTCTAGTCCGTTTCATCTCTCGGTCAGCCGACAAAAGCACCCCATTCTTCAAGGTGTTGAAGGGGAATAAAGACTTCGGCTGGGGGGAGGAGCGAGCACGCCTTCAAACAATTTGAAAACTCATCTTGGACTCTCCCAACCCCGTCCAGGGCCGATCTTTGGGGAAACACTATATCTGTACATAGCGATTACCTCGGCCACGGTCGGTGTCGTGATCGTCGAGAGAAGAGGACAAGCAACACACCCAATCTACTTTGTCGACCATACACCGTCATTTGTTGCCGAGAGAAATTACCCGCTGATTGAAAAAGCAGCCTTTGCCGTCGTCGTCGCTGCAAGGAAACTGAAACCCTACTTCGACGCACATCCCGTGACGGTCCTAACAGACCAGCCGTTGGAGAAAGCATTGGAAAAATTTGAGCAATCCGGCAGGCTCATCAAATGGGCGATGAGAGCTATCCGGCCGGCGTTCGGTACAAGCCGAGGCCCTCGATAAAGGGACAGAATCGGCATTTCCTGGCCGAATGCACATACCAAGAAGAGCAAACCCCCGGAGTATGGGAGGTATACACCGACGGGTCCTCCACGACGAACGACTCGGAGCCGGCATACTTATCATCAGCCCAAACGGGGACGAGTTCGAGTACGCCTTGAAATTTACCTTCTCGGCCTCAAACAACGAATCCGAATACGAGGCGGTGATAACCGGAGTCGAACTAGCTAGGGCCGCAGGGGCGGAGCACATAATTGTGAAAACAGATTCACTTTTGGTGGCTAATCAAATCAGAGGAGAGTACAAGACTCGAGACGACGGAATGGTAAGATACCTGGAAAGGGTGAAAGCGACACCTCAAAGTTAAAATCTTTTCGGATCAATGCATTCCCAGTCGAGAACAACCGAGCCGACGCTCTCTCAAAACTCGCCAGTTCAACCATCAAGAATGTCAGCCGAACCGTGCTGGTAGACATCAGGAATGCCAAGAGCATTACTGAGGCCGTCGGCATGGTGGGTAACATAGAGACCGAGACAATGTGGATGACTCCGATAATGAAGTACAAATTGACAAGTGAACTACCGGAGGACCGCAGTCTCGCGCAGAAAATAAAAAGGACCGCAGCAAGGTACTTGGTGTTCGAAGGAGAACTATACAGAAGGTCCGTGATAAGACCACTTTTGAAATGTGTCGGCCCAGCCGACGCGGAGCTCATACTGACAGAGATTCACGAAGGCATCTGCGGCCATCACATGGGGGCAAGAACACTAGCCCACAAAGCTCTCCGAGCTGGCTACTTCTGGCCCACCATGCTTGCGGATTCCAGAGCCAAGACCAAAAAATGCAACAACTGTCAAATGCACGCTCCGGTGATACATGCGCCGTCCCGAGACCTGCAGCCGGTACTTAATCCCCTTCCTTTCGCACAGTGGGGGATGGATCTACTAGGGCCATTTCCAACGGCATCCGGCGGAAGAAAGTTCTTGATTGTCGTCGTTGATTACTTCACCAAATGGGTTGAAGCTGTAGCAGTACCTGCAAAGACGACGGCAGCCGTAAGAAAGGTAATCTGGGAAAATGTCATAACCCGTTTTGGGTTACCCCAAGTCATGGTATTCGACCACGGCCGAGAGTTTTGGAGTGACACAATAATGAGCTGGCTGGAAGGACTCGGTATCAAATTTGCATACTCCTCCGTCTGTCACCCACAGAGCAACGGACAGGCGGAGGCAACCAATAAAACAATCCTCAATGGTTTGAAGAAGACAGTTGAAGACCTAAAGGGAAGATGGGCCGATGAACTGCCCGGCGTCCTATGGTCCCTGCGAACCACGGAGAAAGAAGCAACGGGGTACAGTCCGTTCCACTTAGTCTACGGGTCCGAAGCAGTCCTGCCAGTTGAAGCAACGGTGCCGACATTCATAACGGTCACCTTTAACCCGATCGAAAATGAGGAAGGCTTAAGAACCTTCCTAGACCTAGTTGAAGAAAGCCGAGATACAGCACGCCTCAACTTGGCGGTATACCAAAACCGAATGAGAAGAGCTTACAACCGAAGAGTCCACAAAAGGGACTTAAAAGTAGGGGATCTAGTCCTAAGAAAGTCGGCCGCCACCAACAAGGGAAACATTCATGGTAAACTAACGGCCAACTGGGAGGGTCCCTACAAAGTGGTTGAGGAAATGAGGCCGGGTACATACCGGCTGACCGACATGGAGGGTGTGCCTCTGATGAGCCATTGGAACACCGACAATCTCAAGAAATACTTCGTGTAGCGGCGGAGGTGTCCAAAACAATTGTTGGCACCCCAACGCATGTTTACATCTAATGAAGAATCACCCAATTTTTCCATCAAAGTGTTTATCCCCTCCGCGGTCATATCGAGGTAGACGCCCCGGCCCAAGCCGGGCAGTCACCCCAAGAATGCTGTCGCGTCGTAACCCCTAGTCGCCTCGGCCAACCGAAGGCCCGGCAGGGGACACAACGATCGATACGCCAACATACGCTGTCGCGTCGTAACCCCTAGTCGCCTCGGCCAACCGAAGGCCCGGCAGGGGACACAACGATCGATACGCCAACATACGCTGTCGCGTCGTAACCCCTAGTCGCCTCGGTCAACCGAAGGCCTGGCAGGGGACACAACGATCGATACGCCAACATACGCTGTCGCGTCGTAACCCCTAGTCGCCTCGGCCAACCGAAGGCCTGGCAGGGGACACAACGATCGATACGCCAACATACGCTGTCGCGTCGTAACCCCTAGTCGCCTCGGCCAACCGAAGGCCTGGCAGGGGACACAACGATCGATACGCCAACATACGATGTCGCGTCGTAACCCCTAGTCGCCTCGGCCAACCGAAGGTCTGGCAGGGGACACAACGATCGATACGCTAACATGTTCAAGAAAAAGACGTTAAACACAGTTGAGATACGCCTCGGCTAAGCCAAAGGTAAAAATGAAAAGCGCTCAGCTAATAACGCAAGAAGACAAGAAAAGACCTCGGCCAAGCCAGAGGCAAAACAAGCAAACGTTCATTAATGACAACAGACTACAAACGAGAAGAATGCAGATGACGACCGTCCCCATAAGGATAAGCCAAAACGCAACCTACCAAAGTTTTACATAAACAAGGAAAAGAGAAACAAAAGATTACAGACATGATATTTGAAGCGCCAAAAGATGGCAGGGAGGAAAGGCTCGAGTTGGCCCCGAACGACTAAAGCTATCCGAGACGCCGGGTGAGTCTGGTGACGACCGCCCGTCTCCCTACGCTTGATGCCGCCCATCATCGGCAGCAGTAGCGTCAACTTCGGTGGCCGGCCCAGAGGAAAGCTTGTCATCTCCACATGCCTTCAGCCTTTCAGCCTCCTTTTCGGCCTCCTTCACCTTTGCATCATAGGCCGCCTAGGCCTCGGCTATCTGAGCCTCCTTCGCCGCCTCCTCTTTTTCCGCAACCGCCTTTTCCGCGGCATCGGCCATCTCATCCAAAAGCTGCTCAAATTTCTCCCACGGGAAGGAGTCTTCAGGAATGAGCCTCTTGATTGCCTCCCTGGTCGCTTCCTCGGCCTGATCCCGGAATTGAGCGCACAAGTCAGGGAGGACCTTATCTTGAAGCACCTCAATATCTTTCTCCCTTTGGGCAAGAACAGCCCTAGTGTCCGCAAGTGCCTCCGACTGAGCCTCATACATCCCCCTCCATTCTTCCCTTTTGGCAACAACGGCGTCGTAGCCGCCCTTATACCTGTCCCGCTCCTCCAACAACTGGGCAGAGGTGGCATCAGCAGCCTCGACTTTGGCCCTCTCGGCCGATAGCTGCTTCTCAGCTTCCTCCGCACGCTTCCGAGCAGCTAGGAGGTCAAGCTTAGCCTTCCCGGCTTCCCCCTTTGCCGCGGAGAGATCAAGCTTAAGCCGTTGGATCAGAGGCCCAGCCTGGGCCATGGCCTGCTCTTGCTCCATAATGTAGGAGCCGGCCAGTTGAGTCCACTTCGCCAGCCTCTTGGATATTTTTGTACCCTCTGCCACAAGCTCGGCGGGGGGAACCTTCTGGAGTGCGGAGTCAACGGTGACATTCCTATCACCCGCCTTCTCAGGCTGCTTCTCTAATTGCCGATCAGTAAGAACGGCGGCTGCCGACGGCGGATCTACAAAAAATTGACACAGCGCATCCATGTCAACATTCATTGACACATCAGAGAGTCTGTCATCGGGAATGCATAATGAACCAGCTAAGTCTGAACCACAGGTTAGGTCCGTACCAGTCTGGACCCTCTTAGTCGGGGGACCGGGTGAATCACTCTTTTCCCCGGCAGCGGCAGAAGCCGGCATTGACTCTTTTCTCTTCTTTGGAGGAGGAGGGCCCTTCGCAACGGTCACCATCTCCTCGGAGACATCGATGACCTCCACATGCTCCTTCTGGACCGTTGGGGTTGAAGAGGGAGTTGGGATCGACAACGTCGCCGACCTGGATCTTGCCTTTGATGTTCTCTTCGGCACGCCCCCGAGAACCCGTGCTTGAGCCGCCGCCTGATCCAGAGCCTTCAGCTGCTTGTCCATAAGTTCGTTGGGAGCCAATCTACGATCACGCGCGTCAGCCTGAGGGTGCCGCTCAACGACGTTCCCGTCCTTATCAAGCCCTAACCTCTTCAAGGTCTCCTCCGACAGATCCTGGCCAAACCGGTCTGCAAGAAACCAGACAAGAATTACATAAAAGAAGTAAAACAAAGCTCTAAAAACAGGAGCGTAATAGACAAAGATGGGCCTCACACCAACCCTACTCACCCTGGTTGAGGGCCGGTATGAGGCCGACGCGGCAAAGCAGCTCATCCTGAAGAATAATCTGGGTCGGGGGCACCCATCCCTTCTCAGCATCAAACAGCTGCATCGCCCGCTCCTCGTCGGCACCAAGAGGAACCCTGCTGGCATCCATCTTGTGCTTACTCTGGGAGACCCATTTTTCACGCTCCCTTTTACTCTCGCACCGTAAGTTGACTTGGTGCTGGAAGGACCGGGGCAACGGATAGTCATCCGGCACTTCGACATACACCCACCGCCCTTCCGGTCCTTGCGGGAAGAAAGCTTATCAACGAGAGAGGACGCCCGGCTCCATCTCGCACGCCGTACCACCCCACCTTACCGGGGGTCGATGACCGAAGATGATGAAGCCGGCGGAATAAATTAACTGTAGGTACCTCCCCCTTGAAAAGACAGAGCCACACGAAGCCAACTATCGTCCTAATGGCCAACGGATGCAGTTGAGCCACGGCGACGTTCATAGCTTTGATGATGGCCGTGACGTATTTATTCAAAGGAAACCGAGGCCATACTCCGGATGCGATATATACGCCGATATGACCCGGAGGAGGGCAACAGACCGCCTGACCCTTCCCAGGGATAACAATTTTGTACCCCTCACCGAAGTAGAAGTGACCCTCGAACAGAGTTCCACCGGAACAACTGGCGAATTTGTTGGTACAGGCACGGTCAGGACCAGTCATGCAAGCCTCGCCGTGATCCAGGATGTGCGGCCTCTCTTCACCAGAAGGAATCCCTTCCTCACAATCATCATCAACATCATCATCCTCCCAACCCTCCGGAGCTTTTGGATCCACTTCAGGAGATGGAGACCTAGGGCCCCCAAACCTTATCGGGATGGCATTTAGTATCTCCTCCTCATCAAGACGCGACGGGGAACCCCCCGGCGCAGGCTTGCTAGGTCCAGCACCAGCAGAAGACATGTTACAACAAAACTTGAGTTAAAAAGAGAAAATTTATTTGTTTACCTTGAAGAAAATGCCACGCCGGAGTGATGATTCTGAAAGCTAGAGAGAGGTTTCGTCACAAGGGCTAGAAAGAAGAAAATTTTTGAGAAAATGAAATTGGTGCCCAATTTCAGGGATTAACTGCCTTATTTATAGGGGAAAGCCCATGAAGAAGGACCAATCAGGGCACAGCCCATGAAACGTCAGCCAATCAACAAACAGACACGTGTCAAACATGCAGCCACGGAATGTCAATCGTCGCAACAGTTGAATGTCAATCAATGCACGATAACCAAGCGTCTTCAACACGCCCCTTCATATCTCTCTGCCTGTTCATCTTCCTCAACAAAATTCCTAAGTACCCGTTTCTCCGCCGCAACATGATCAACCAAGCCGGAAAGCACCTTACCGAGGGCAATCGGAAACAACCGGCACTCTCCACCCTGGTCTCAGCCAACGTCATTGCCTTTTCCACATCGGATGTCCATTACACAACCATGTGGAGGGGGGATATGGTACGGCCTAAGCAGGGCCACGCCGAAGCAGAAGAAGCGGGGCGGGAAATTTTATCTTGCGCGAATATACGCTCAACATACATCGGAGCCCATACCACGGCATGACTACGGCGGGGCAAATTAATGGGGCATATTCTCGCACCCGGCCGACCGTCAACATATTGAGCAAGGTCAAAGATATCCACAAAGAAGTCAACGGCTTAGACAAAACTAACAAGCGAGGCTGTCGGCTGTCGGATGGGTCCCGGCGGGCAACCAGCCCGAAATGGGGCACACATCCGCGAACTCATATCCAAGACCCCTCGGCGGTGAGTCAACAGGGCCCGCCGGCCTGCCATAGGTCCCTCGGCCGAGAGGTAGGTCAGTATTTCCACCTGCTAGCCACTTGGCCACTACGTGACAAAAGGTGAAAGTCTATAAATACTCCTCTACTCTCATTGAGTAGAGGATCCACAATTTAACCTAAGAATCACTATTCACCTGGTAATATCTTCCTTATCTCTCTACAATACGTACTTTGCCAAGTAACAACAACTTACCTCTCTAAGTTACTGACTTGAGCGTCGGAGTGAGTTCGCTCGGCCCAAAGCCGAGCCCTCAGTTTGTTCATCGTTTCAGGAGACCGCAAGGAGGATTCAACTAAAGACGTCATTCTACAAGCACGGGTGGTAACATATAACTGCTCTGGAATTACACCCGGAACAATCCCCAAGTACAATCCATCCGTAGCCCGCAAGACAAGAGTCTTTCCAGCTGGCGTTAACATAGATTCGCACCATGGAACAGGAGGACAAACAACCAATAGAGTAAAAAGGCCGTCCCCACGGAGCATTTGAAGATCAAGATCGTGGACCTCCAGATTGTCCTGGATAACATCCTCAAACCCAGGCGGATATAGAGGGTCATTAGTGACCCTGTCGTTGGCCTGAAGAACATCCCCAACCTTTTGACGAGTCTTAGAGAAGAAAGCTTTGGGGTTAAAGGATTCTCCTCTGAACATGATGTCGTTTCGTGAACTAACTTTTTAAGTCTTAAGACACACATTTTTGTATTAACCGAGTTTTGTTGAACAAATATATTAGTACAAAGTACTAGATTTGTATTCGACTAAATTAGATTCATACTTACTTTGTCCCGTTATTTATTTATCTATTCCTTTGTTTTTTTATGAGCATTCTGATCATTCATATGTATTATAGTCCACTTGTTGTCCAATAGAAATAAGTACAAATGATCATCTCCCCTTTCTTTAATCCATGTGTCAAAGCAAAGGCGAACGAATGACCGAGACAGGAAGAATAGCTTATTGTGTTGCACTTATTATGATTTACTCCGTACGAGTTAGGCTTGTGTGCGGCCGTTTTACACTATTATTGTATACTGATTTTGTCATATAATAATGGTAAACCGATAATTGGGACAGTGAAACTGATCTTCAAAAAAAAAAAAGACATAATCATATTAGTTTAACAAAAAGTTGAAAAGTAAAAAAGCAGTTAAGTTTCGTTTTACACCAACTCTTATGTAAGACAGTTTTATCCCAAAAATTGTATATGCCTTGTATTTGTACTCGTAGAATAAATGGTGCTTCAAAATTTGGCACCATAAAATGCTCAAAAGTTGCTGAATTTATACTCTTAATCTTTTGGGTGCATTGTACTTGTACTTCCCAATTTTTTCTTGCTTCAAATCGCCATTTCTTATGGGACTAGTTCTCTAATTCTAGTCTCCTTATACACACAATATTCCACCCCACAATCCACATTGCTTTACTATTAATTTGGTACAATTTATCTAATTTCTCAAATTGAATGATACAAAAACCCACTTTTCTTCAAACAAATATTGCGGGAAGTGTCATTTAGTAAAACAGTGGGCGGGATTTAGTAATTGCGAAAAAATATTACCAAATTTTGTATTGGGTAGTTGGAAATTCTTCTAATATTTCCTTCCTAATTTGGGTTCTTTGTGTATTTCCACAATTTGGGAGATTTAATCCATTTAGATCCCAAATTTAGCAACTTAGGTTCTAAGATTCTTTCATATTTTATTGCTATATAAAGTAATACCATAATTTTATTTTGTACATCACATTCATACATACAACATACATTTGTTGCAAAACTTATAAGTTACTCATCATATAAACTTCAAATCTTTAATTGTCTTTTTGTCAAGTGAACAACATTTGTCAATTTTAAGGAAGTTTTTTTTTAAGATAATAAGTCTTGCAAATTTGTTTTTGGGTAGTTGCCAAATGTTCAATTTTCATGTGATTTTTTGTATCTTTATAGTTTGACACAAAAAAAAAGTTGGATAATTTCAATTTTTTTTTTTTTGTATTATGGATATGTGGATCTAAGATTAAGGGTAGTTGAGAGATTTGAATTTAGTCACAGAAATTTCAAGCTTTTTTGTCACAAGAAAAGTGTTGAAAAGGTAGCTTAGTGTTTTTACCAACTGGGTTATAAAAAGAAGCAATCTTTGTGATTATTTCTTAAGTTTTTTTGGGTTGAAAATTGTTTGATTTGGAAGAAGAATGGGGCATCATTCTCCTGCTGCTGTTTGGGATTATAGAATTGCTCATGAGGTTTCCAAAGATTGGAATGGGAATTCGCAAATCATGCTTAGAAATCCTCAAGGTGCTTCTGCCAGGGTAATTTTTTTTTTAATTGTCTCAAATTTAGTTGCGGGAGTCGTTGAGGTACTGGGGTAATGTCGTTGTATCTAAAGTTTTAGTTGCGGGTATCATTAAGGTACTGGGGTAATGTCTTTGTATCTAAAGTTTTAGTTGCGGGTGTCAATGTGTCATTAAGGTACTAGGGTAATTTCGTTGTATCTAAAGTTTTAGTTGCGGGAGCCATCGAAGTACTGGGATAATGTTGTATCTAAAATTTTAGTTGCGGGCACTGGGGGAATGTTGTTATTATTTGTTGTGTCTAAAATTTAGTTGCTTTTATTCGATGCAATTGTTGACGCAATTTTCATTATGCATTCCATTTGCGGGATCCCTTGAGGCAATGTGGATAATGTTAGTATTGTAGTATTTGAATTCTGATTTATTTTTTCATTATTTTCTCATGTGAATTCTGATGATTAATGGGAAGAAATTTGTTGTTTATAGTTAATTTTATGGATTTTATGGATAAGAGGTTTCCTAGCTTTTAGGGAACTAATTTTATGGGAAAAGATCTCAGGGATTACTTGTATTTCTCCTTTTAATTAGGATAAGATATCTTATTGTTTAATATCTGTAATTTATTTGTAACAATTTAGGTTTATGTTTGATGTTTGATGTTTGATTTATCTTTTGTTTAAATCTTTGATTTGTATTGTTCAGGTTAGTTTGCATGGGGGACAAGTCATGTCATGGAAAAATGAACAAGGGGAAGAATTGTTATTTACTAGTACTAAGGTATGATGATTTAAGTGATTTAACCGATGTATGGTTTTAAATCTCAGTCGCGACACTGATACGAGGTTGATTATAATGGTTTTGGAAGTCACTGTGACAACATTTTACTGCATTTTGAGGCGATATAGGCCGAATCGCTGTCAGCAGCAGTGTTATATCTTAAAAGACTGATTTCATTTTCTTGGTAAAATCAGGCAATTTTCAAGCCTCCGAAAGCTATGAGGGGTGGAATACCTATTTGCTTTCCTCAGGTATTTTTGTTTTTGTTTTGTTGTCCTTCATTGTATTACTTCTAGTTTGTATTCTCGGTTTTTGACTTCCGGATCTTTAACTTTGAAGTTCGGAAACTGTGGACACCTCGAGCAACATGGATTTGCACGGAACAAATTATGGTCAATTGATGAAAATCCTCCTCCTTTGCCACCAAATGATTCCAATGGCAAATCCTTCATCGACCTAATTCTTAAACCTTCTCCCGAAGATCTGAAATGCTGGCCTCACAGGTGTGCTGTTATGCTTGGTTATTATGTTCAGTCGAGCATTTTATAGCTAAAATCGGTGAAACCTTAGGGTTCCAAAGAAAAATGAGTGTGAACGCCAGGGTACCAAATTGGATATCCTCTATGAATTATTATTAATGATATCAATTCCCAGATTGAGAACTGAATTGACTTTATCTTGCTCCAGCTTTGAGTATCGCATGAGGATTGCGCTTGCTAATGACGGATGTTTGTCGCTCATATCTCGCATAAGGAATGTTAATGGGAAGCCATTTACTTTCTCGTTCGCTTACCACACATATATGTCAGTGTCTGATATCAGGTATTGGACTTTGTCTGTCTTCATCTTCCGTCTTCCTGAATTAACACAACCTGAGAATCTAAACTGATCCGTACAGAAGTAAACTGACCCAAATTAGACCTGAATTGGCTTAACTCATTTTTCTCGATTTAGGGAGTGTGTTGACTCTTATTAATATTTGTTCTGCAGCGAAGTCAGGGTTGAAGGGTTGGAGACACTCGACTTCCTGGACAACCTCTCTCAGCGAGAACGCTGCACTGAGCAAGGAGATGCTTTGACATTCGAGACTGAGGTACTAATGTTATCCCCGTTATAATGTAATTAGATCCCATTTAATACAAATTAGCTGGAAAATGAAGGAGAATAAAAAGAGTTCAGTCACATGACTAAAGTTTCTTGGTTTGTGATAAAAGGGCTCTCATCTTTAGAAACATGGGTTTGATTCATGACTTTTTCGAGTGACAGAAACAAAGTAGGGTGATGTCTACCCATTATTTTGCTTTAGTACCAAAAAAGACTACTCGATTGTTTGTAGGAGATGCTTCAAGTTGTATATAACGGTGTGACGGCCTTTGCATGTGTTTAAACTGAAAAATGGTCATGGCAAAGATATAATCGTGATCACATGACATTATGATGGAGATTACGTCAAACCGCAATGCCTCTGCTTATTGATTGTTCCGTGTTTATATACCTTATTTCTATTTGTAAAGATCGCTTCAATTCAAACTGTCCGTGTAGTTTTAGAATATTTTTGCAGCTGAAATTTACTCAAAAAGTCAAAATGATTTGTGGCCTTTGTAGGTGGATAGAGTATACTTGAGTTGTCCAAATGCTATTGCTGTAATCGACCATGGGAAGAAGCGAACGTTTGTGGTTCGAAAGGAAGGACTACCAGATGTTGGTAAGACGTCACTTTTGAAAAAACAATCAAAATAAATATTGCTCAAAGTTTTATCGATCATAATTATGTACTCGTTGGTGATGTATAGTTGTGTGGAACCCGTGGGATAAGAAATCAAAGGCGATGCTGGATATAGGGGACGAGGAATACAAGCAGATGCTATGTGTAGATGGAGCAGCAGTCGAGCACCCGATAACTCTGAAACCTGGAGAGGAATGGATGGGTCGGGTTGAACTAATGGTCGTGCCTTCAAGCTTTTGTAGTGATCACCTTGATCTCCAATAGGTGTTACTCCTATATTTCCAAGCAAGCCTCGAGTTTTATAGATAAATAAGGCGCTTCCAAAACGCAAATAGATTGGATAGTCTACAGTCCGTACACCAAGTTTCGCATCTCAATGTTTAGTTCTGTGGTCTGATATCACAGTCGCTATAGAACAGATTTCATTGTGTATGCTGATAGCCTGATAGTGTTAGTAAAGTATAGAAAATTGCTGAAATCATTTTTAGGTTCAGCGGAAAATGTATGAACGGAATATGTAAAACTTGAATTATAATTTCTGTTCCTTTTTTTTATCATATTTTCAACAATGAGTGGGTTTTTGGTTAGAAAAGAATGCAAAACAATAGGGAAAAAAAGTTGGCAGGAAGCTTTCTCTTTGGATATCAGAGCCAGGTTTCGATCCTGGGACCTGTGGGTTATGGGCCCACCACGCTTCCGCTGCGCCACTCTGATTGTTGGGAAATATTTGTCAACTATATTAATTATCCTATGCTGTTCTATGCTTTGGGCCGCTTTTCTACTCTATGAATCCAAGATTCCAAGGATTTTTCTCTCCGTTGATATGTCGAGTATATGACTATATCCAAGGTTGTAGGTTTAATTGTTCCGATGTTTCCATGTATCAAAAATTTGGGTAAATCCGTTTTATACATGTATACTTCATACTTGTAAAATCGAGTCTTTTTTTACTTGACTAGTCATGTAAGGTGGGTTACAAGTTACTTTTATGAGGGCATATATGTAAATAGAATGCGGTTTAAACTGAGTGTATCGTAAAACCGTCTTACAAGAGACTTTCTCCCCATATATGGTTATGATTTTTGGTGTATGTAAATTATTAAGGTGTGATTGTTCTATTATATGGATGGTTTTCATTTTTTAGTACAATCCTCACCTAGGTTAATTATGTATTTTCTGCTAGTTCGTTAATTAGTACTCTGTAAATATCTTAGATTTTTGTAGGTCGTTTGTGTCATGACTCATGCAAGATGGGCAGCTCGTGCACGTATACAACAGGATTTGGAAAAAACAAAGAAAAAAAATATTGAGCATTTGCACAATCATACTCGGATTTGTGGGAAAAAATGGTTTGGATTAATTAAGATTTTGTAATGATCTTTTATTATTGAGACTCTTGAGTATTCGATATCTTTATGTTTCAAATAGATTGGATAGTTTACCGTCTGTACACCAATTTTCGCATCTCAATGTTTAGTTCTGTGATATGATATCACTGTCAGTATAGAACAGATTTCATTGTGTATGCTGATAGTGTTAGTAAAGTATAAAAAATTGTTGAAATAAAGTCGAATATGTAAAACTTGAGTTATAATTTCTTTCTTTTTTCTTAAGCTTTTGCAATAGTGAGAGTGTTTGGTTCTTGTTTTTGATAGGTCTACAGGATTGTATAAAAAAGAAGAGAATGCAAGATAATAGGGAAAATAACTCAGGTGTACAGGATTGTATAAAAAAGAAGAGAATGCAAGATAATAGGGAAAAAAACTCAAAAACAGCAACCGGGAAGCTTTCTCTTTGGATATCAGAGCCAGGTTTCGATCCTGGGACCTGGGACCTGTGGGTTATGGGCCCACCACGCTTCCGCTGCGCCACTCTGATTGTTGTTAAGCATTAGTTAGTTATCTTACTTATTTTATTCTTTTGTATGCTTTGGGCTGTCTTTCTAATCAATGTGTCCCAAGATTCGAAGGATTTATGGTTGTAATTTTTTGGGCCGGTTTTTCTTTCAGTTGGTATGTCGAGTATATGACTAATCCAAGGATATACTCCATGTTCGAATGTTTCCAATGTTCCCACGTATCAAAAATACTTTTGTGAAACCATTTTACACAATGTTATTGTAAAATCGACTCTTTTTTAAGGGATTATCTCACTTATACCCTCAATTTTTACGTTTTTTAAGGTAATTATTGACGGTAACTCGATAAGGTGTGATGATCTTGAAGAAATGGTGGAAAGGTCGATGGAGTGATCAGAGGCGAGTCCAGGATTTTGATTTCGGCGTAGCAAAATATATACTCCAGATAAAGTGTATAGATAATTAGTGTGAAAGCGGTAAATATTGGTGTAGCAAATCACGAAATTCTAACCGAAATTTTCGCTTTCGGTGTAGCGGCTGCTACACCACAACTCACAGTGGCCTCGCCCCTGGGAGTGATTGTTCAGAAATGGCCTTTACGAGATAATTAGTATAAAATAAAACTTTTTCAAATTTTCAGTTTTAACATTATCAAGGTGTGTTGATTGTTCAGAAATCTTAACACCAAAAAATTGTCGGAGTTGGGGAAAAATGGTCTTAATTAATTGATATTTTTTTAATGTTATTCCTTTATTGAGACCCTTGAGTATTAGTAGATATCTATATGTATCAGAATCACTCGATTTTATCATGTTATTATTCGTACATAGTAGAATTGGGTGATACATAACAACTCATGCTCTGCTATTTTTTACGTTATATCTCCATTTTTTTTCTTCACCATTGTCACAATGCTACTATAATCAACGACCACTATGTATTTGAAGAGCATTGCCGCTCTTTTTTTCAAGATGGTCTGGAGTTTTTCAACATTATTTCCCCAAGGGTCGGTGAAGTACGATTCTAGAGCATCCGCTCAATTTCCTTGAACAACAAAACCTGATTTTCTAAAAAAAATGACGCAAATGTTCTACATCGAATAAGATTAACCATAATCATTGATCAAATATTCAAATGAAAAAATACAATATTGTCAAAACCCAATTCACAAAATTCTAATTGTCTTCAACAATGAATAGTTGCTTGGATCTCCTAAAACTATTTTCCACGTCGATACTCAAGTTGCTTGGTGTTCTCAAGTAGTATCTGCCCATCAAAATATGTGGTGAGTTGCAACATATCTAAGTACAACATTGAAGTAACCATTTTCTCCCGAAAAACATTTTTAAGTGGTAAAGCGAATGTTCTACAAACATGGACAACATGCGACTCAAGCTAGCCAAAGAAGAAAAGAAATGACTAAAGGACCAACAAATACAGAGACAATTATATCTACAGTCACCCACTCTAGTACTTGAAAAGTTCCCTTCCAAACTAATCCGTAATTGTTGTAATTGCCCTTGATTTCTCCATACAGAAATTAAAATACAGAGTAGAATATAAACTTGTCAAGTTGATTTACAAAATATTTTTTTAAAATATCATTTTTTCATGAATTATTAACACTAATCATTTTACAAGCAACCCCAAACACCACGATTTGCAGGAAGTGGCAAAAGGTGTTCTCTAGGACATAGGGCTGGACTATGTTGGTCTCAAAACCCCTAGGATTTTGGAAATGGAAATTTACAGTATAAAATACTATTTTGAGTAAAGAAAGAGCTCGCTTTTTTTACTCAATTGTTCTTAATTTAACATTGAGGACCCCACGCCCCAAATTTTCTAGCTAACCACACTGTTTGCGAAGGCCATTTAAAAACTGGGAGCTTGGGATAATTTTACTGTGGCTTAAAATATTTGGTCAAGTTGAAATCCTTCGACACCTAAGGTTAAAAGGAAACAAAATATTTGGGATGGGGGAGTAGTGCTTAGCAAGTTAGTAAAGGCGGAAAGTATCAAAAGAATTGTACTATAAAGGCTCATACCTCTCTTATGTAATTTGCCACAGCCTTACAGCCTTCTATCGCGAGTTGCATCACATTTTCAAATATATCGATTGGCAATTTAGAATCCATCTGCATTATTTCGGGAAGAGCCACGTCAGGGTGTTTGAATATGAGAATAAGAGATTAACTGGGGAAATAAGCTCTGAAAGCATGTACTGCTACCCTAAGAGCTAAACATCAGAAACAACACGTCAATTAGCATGTTGTCAAGACTTTTCTGAAAGCTAATCTCATCAAGACCAAGAAGCCAACATTTCGATCAATATCCTCAACCTCGCAAGCACTGAACAAGTAGGCATCACATGATGTAGATTGGAGAAGAATCAGTGATTTTAAGCACTACTACGATTGTATTCAAACTTCAAAGTATTATAATGCAGGATATCAAGTATTGTGAGCCAAAAGAAGATTGGAAGAACCTGAAGAAGTGTCACTTTGTCCATTTTAGGTAGAAGTCCTACTGTAACATCTGGGCCTCCAGCACTATCTTCCACATAATTTAGATCTGTGAATGGAAATTTGGACCATACCTAGTAAGAACTATACACTATTTTAATGCAAAATCTATTTTGGGTGTGGCCACAGGTTTCATCCATAATGTTGTCGTGGGACGTAAAACTAAATTGAAGAAAGTACCTAAGAGTGGAGTACTATTAAGATACCCAGCACTACAAGATGTAACCAAATCACGCATTGGAATGCCAGCATCTGCTAAAGCCAAAGTAGCTGCATTTATGCAAGCAGATCGAGTTCCTGCAAAGAATTTTCATTAGTACATATGTAAACCACTACTAAGGAGGAAACAAGTTCAGTGTAAAAATGCCCAGATGCCTCAAGACATCACGTGTAAGTTACTTAAATATGTAAACATTAGTACTGCAAATGTAAAGCAGCACACAAATCCCAACTAATTTATGGAGTATCCCAAAAAGGTATTATAAGCAGTCACTATTACCTCCATCGGCTTGGAGAACTTGGACAAAGATATCAATCTGCGAAAAAAACAGATTTACAACATGAAAACTACGCAGTTCAGACTTGATAATGCATATGAAGCTTACTAATTGTCACGACAAATAACCTGGGATCGGGGAAACTTCTCTAGCAGTATGCAAGACTCCATAGTTTGCCGAATAACCATCGATATTTCTGTAGATCGCCTGAAAGTTGGAATAAGCAAATATCATACAACATAGAACTATAAAACTATACTAATTTACTTAGAAATTTTTTTTTTAAAAAAAAAGGAAGAAAAAAGAAAAAAAATGACAGATGAATAATCTAGCTCGTAGATGACCTTCTTTTTATGATCACGTAAGAAATGAAAGACCAAACCAATATAGACTTCTATATCAAAAATGTAAACAATGATTGGACCCTAGTTCTCCTTGAACACAATTTTTGGATTCAGATACTAACTGAGCAAAATCTGCAATACCCTTAAATTTATTCATACAATCTAATAACCTACAGTAGTACAGTCCCACTGTATTCTCAGCAGTCAGCATAATGCAATGACAGCATCGTAGGTTAGTTATGGAACTTCCGACTCCCTGAGAAAGTGAGGAGAATTTGCTTCAGTGACAAACGGCATACACTGTACTAACATTTTTCATAAATATTCAAGCTAACGTCTAAATACTTACTCAGAGCATAAAACCATAGAGAAAAAAGTAAGGTTTCTGGGAGCTGACAAACGGCACTGGGTATGCAACATTAGAGATTCAGATTATTTAATAACAGAGCACACTGATGCTGACTGAACTAATACACAGTGATACCTACACCATGATACACTTTCAGTACATCAATCTCAGCACCAAGTGCTTCATGGTTGGACACTGTTTCGAAGTTTGATAATTTTAAAAATCAAACTTCTTAAAAAATTTACACTATACTACGCGGAAACATATACTGCTACGCTAATAATTGACAAATGACACGTAGTGTTACCCCTCGATCCCTTACCCATCACGGATAAAAATAAACTTTTTCTTTCAGTTGTTTTCTTTTTGAACTTCTACAAACTCCCGTATTTTGGGGGTGGGGGCAACATAGGACATGCGTTGCCGAAACAGGAAAAAAACTTCAGCACATCAAGAATCAATAAAAATTACGGAGGTTACAGTAGCAAAGTAAAGGCCAGACTGATTGCATAACTTATAACATTCCACAAAACTGGAGGTAGCATGCTTAAAATTTCCAAATAGCTACAACCATTAATATGGATATGAGTATATGGAATATAGTAAAGAAAAGGTAAAGAGGTTAAGCAAGACACTAGCCTGTCACCCTTTGGCTTTCTCACACGATCTCCTGTACTGAAATTAGCCATAGTATATTCACAGCGCACCTGAAATAAATGTTAGTACAATTAATCTAAGAGTAAAATGTCGAACTCTTTAGAAAGTGAAACTGAGAGTGTAAATATCAAGCTTATTGGAGAAAAACGTATTACCAACGCTTTGTCAGATATTTGCTGTGATTTATTTTCAACCTGAAAGATACGAGATATCGTCATGATAGAGTTACATAACTGCCAAAAAGAAACGCGTGACCTTACTCCAACTCAACCAAGATCATCAAATTTCTTGATTCTTAAAGATGAATGTATCGCTATAATACTCCCTTTGTCCCAGTCATTTGTTTACCTATTCCATTTTGGGTGTCTGGGTCAATTATTTACCTTTCTATTTTAGAAATGCCTCTGATGGGCAATTTGATCTTCTACACTCAATTTGGTCCACTTGTCATCTAATAATTGGCTCCCCTCTTTCCTTGGTCTTTGTACCAAAACCAAAGGTAAACAATTGAAAATACGCCATTCCTACTGAGTAACTAATTTTGGAACAAAACAACTTCTCCTAAAATCAAAAAACCTAGTTTTCATTATCAATTAAGTTCATAAAAAAGATGTCTTTAGCCAACAATAGGTTTCAATGAATTAATCAACAATTACACCATTACATAGCGATGAAGCCTAAACCTAACTTAGTGGCGGAATTAAGGGGGGTTAGCAAGGGCATTCACTCCTGAACAATTAAAATAGTCGGATCTTTTTCGGGTTTACCGTATTGCATTACTAGTTCACCCCCCTCCACCTCCCTAGCTACAAATACTGGTTCTGCCACTGATTACCATAACAGCAAAGATAATTAAGAGAGAAATTAACCTCGCGAGGACCGTAAACAGCGGCAATAACTTTAGTGTTTCCCATCTCAAATACTGCTGAACTACAATTAAATCAAAAAAAAATATACAAAATCATAACATTGTCAAAATATTTGAATTAAAAATTAATTGAAACGTAATAAAGAATTACTAAGTTTACCCGTCGGCTTTCGATATGGAACCAATTTCAGCACGGAGTTGTCTCATCTATTAACAACGAAATTAAGCAAATTATTAATTAATTAATTAAGGTAATGAATTAGTTAAGAAAAGAATTAAGTAGTTAGAGAGAGAAAAACCTCAAGAGGACGACGACCGTCTAAACGGAGACCTTCAGGACTGATGAACTCCATTGCTACCGACTGTCGCGGATAACGGCGGCGGATTTTGGTTTTGTTTGTACGGTTTCCAGGAGAGTTTCTGTATTCCTTTAAGAAAATCGAAAATAAACCAAGTACATACAAAAACAAAAGGTTCCAATTCAAACTATTATTATCGAACCAACCTATGATCGAACTCGGCTCATGTGGTAAACATTGTGGCCGAGACCGAAATCGGCTCACATGATATTTATAAGCCCAAATTTGAGCTCGAGCTTTGTTTGAATATCAGTTTTTTTAATGTTATTTTGATTCTATCGTAATACTCCCTCTGTCCAGTTATTTGTTGTCTTTTTCCATTTTGGGTCCTTTCTATTTTAAGAATAAATTTGATGAGTAATTTGATCATTCACACTCAATTTATTCCACTTGTCATTTAGACCATCCCCAAGCAGAAGGTCGCCCTAATCGGGTCACCAAAATTTTTCCTCTTAATCGCACCTTATTAATCTTGACCCACTTTCACCCTCTCAAGCAGAAGGTCACGACCTAGGTCACCAACTCAATCATTTTTCCATTTTCCAACATTTCCAATCATTTACCACATTCACTACCCACCAAACTTTTCTCCTACTTTTTCAATTAATATTTATTCACAAATTATAAATAACTTATTTTTGCAATTTTGTAAATATCTCAACAAAATAAGAACTACTCTAGTCTTACATGATCGAATATATAACAATATCATATTGTTAATTTTTTTTATTCGAGTATTAGACCATCCCCAAGCAAAGGTCGTGCTAATTAGGTCACGATCATGTTTTACTCTTAATCCAACTTTATTTATCTTGACCTATTTTCATCCTCCCAAGCAGAAGGTCACGACCTAGGTCATCAATCCAATCATTTTTCACTTTCCAACCTATTACATCTCTCCACATTATATCACTTTTTCATATATATATTTTTTTATTAATTATTAATATTGTCAACCAATTACATATCGCCACGTATAGGTCATGAGTTGGGTCAATTTGTTCCACCAAAGGTCACAAATTGACCACCAAAGGTCACAAATTGACCTCTTCTCTCCAAAGGTCACCATAATTTTTTTGTTAATTGGTGATTAGTGTGACCAAGCAAGGTCATGACCTTCCAATTGACCTTGCTTGGGGATGGTCTTAGACCATCCCCAAGCAGAAGGTCGCCCTAATCGGGTCACCAAAATTTTTCCTCTTAATCGCACCTTATTAATCTTGACCCACTTTCACCCTCTCAAGCAGAAGGTCACGACCTAGGTCACCAACTCAATCATTTTTCCATTTTCCAACATTTCCAATCATTTACCACATTCACTACCCACCAAACTTTTCTCCTACTTTTTCAATTAATATTTATTCACAAATTATAAATAACTTATTTTTGCAATTTTGTAAATATCTCAACAAAATAAGAACTACTCTAGTCTTACATGATCGAATATATAACAATATCATATTGTTAATTTTTTTTATTCGAGTATTAGACCATCCCCAAGCAAAGGTCGTGCTAATTAGGTCACGATCATGTTTTACTCTTAATCCAACTTTATTTATCTTGACCTATTTTCATCCTCCCAAGCAGAAGGTCACGACCTAGGTCATCAATCCAATCATTTTTCACTTTCCAACCTATTACATCTCTCCACATTATATCACTTTTTCATATATATATTTTTTTATTAATTATTAATATTGTCAACCAATTACATATCGCCACGTATAGGTCATGAGTTGGGTCAATTTGTTCCACCAAAGGTCACAAATTGACCACCAAAGGTCACAAATTGACCTCTTCTCTCCAAAGGTCACCATAATTTTTTTGTTAATTGGTGATTAGTGTGACCAAGCAAGGTCATGACCTTCCAATTGACCTTGCTTGGGGATGGTCTTAAGAAAAAAATTGAGAAAAAAAAGGGACAAAAATGGACGTGGTTAAACCACACACACCAAAGCATATTATTTTAGTTATCAATTATCATCTCCTCTTTAATTAAAATCAATACATCATCACATTCTTTTTATTTTCCCAAATCAACTCATCATCAACTTCATTCTTCATCCCAAATTTATTACATCAAATATTCCATTGATCTTCATCTTCCTTGTTCACCATCACCAAGCATCATCAAATATTCCATCGAGTTTATTTTATAAGATGATTTCAGTCAATTTCCTCCTTCATAAGCTGATTTCAGTCGATTTTTCTTCACCAAATCTCCCTATTTCCTTCTCAAATCAACCAAATTTGCTTATTTCTTTTCTTCTTTTACCCAGATCGACATCATCCATTTGATAAATTGACCCTAGACCGTCACCATTACCACCGTCAACATCCTCGATCATCGCCACCATCACCATAGATCGTCACCACATTCTCGATCATCACCACTTCTCAGATCTAGAAAAAAAAAAGTTGTTTAAATTATGTCAAAACCAAGTTCATTTTGTAGCTAATTAAAAAATAAAATCATTTTGGATATGCTCATATTTTATTTTATTGTGTTTTACTATATAATAATTGTTGTTTTATATCTTTATTATTTTCTTCTCTTTTTGGGAGAAATAGAGATGTGCAGAGCAGCAGTAGCAAAGCTTCAAGGATTTTCGTCCTTTGCTTTGAGGGTTGTCCTGTTTTTTTGTTTCCAACCAATGAATGGCTGCCACCTATCGGGTCACCAACTTTTAATAATTTCTCAACTCAAGGTCATGGCTTGCCCCTCAGTTGTTCAAGGTCACCAAAATCATCTTGTTAATCCTAGTTTAAGGAGTTATTAGCGTGACCCGACAAGGTCACGACCCAGTCGGTGACCTTGTTTGGGGTGGGTCTTAGTAATTGGCCCACTTCCCTTTCCTTAGTCTTTGTGCCAAAACCAAAGGACAACAAATGATCGGGACGGATGGAGTAATTTTTAGAGTTTTTTGTCAAAAACTACCTTACATTTAGGGATCTTTGTAAAATAACTACCTTGCTTTATTTTTTTTGTCAATTGCTACCTTTTGTATTTCTGATTTGTATTTTTAGTACTTATTCTAACTTCCGGCCAAAAAAAAAAGTCAATACTCAGGTATTGACTTAAGTTAACACATGAGAGCTTATGTTTATGTTCTTGTTTTCTTTATATCCAACCTTCCCCCGCTTTACTACCTCTTATTTCTCCTCTTTTTTACTTTTCTTTTTCTCCCTCCTATTTCATTTTCCCTTCTTCTCTTCAAGATAGAAAAGAGAATTTGTGAACATTTGAATCCAAGTACAATGACACTTATAAAAACTTGTTGCTAAAAATAGGGTTTTTCTTAAAAATTAATACATGTCAAATGCTAGAAGTAAACTCGAGTAGCTAAGAACATGGATGATGATGATGATCAAGACAAATGCAAGGACTTTATGAATGATTGACAAAAGTTTATTTTGTTGAGAGAGAGGTAAGAGCATCCACAATAGAGAGTATGTTATCTTCCTCTTAATTTTTCTCTTTCTTTCTATTTTTTTGACACCTCATTTTCTCTTTCATTCACCTCATTTCTCACCATCACCATCCTCTTCCATTAATTTTCCCCACAATAGAGAGGATCCTCTTACATTATCTCTTATACTTTAAATAATCTCTAAAATTTTAAAAAAGAAAAAAACAAAAGTATTATTAGGTAAAAGACAAATAGTGATTGGTTGGTAGGCACTAGGGCCAAGGTAAGCTTTCCTCTAGTTTCCTCTAAAACTAGAGGAAGTAAGCATCTTCCTCTTGCTAAGAGGACATCTAACATGTGCCTCACAATAGAGAGGATGTCCTCTTAGAGGAAAAAGAGTGTTAAGAGGATCTCTCATCCTCTCTATTGTGGATGATAAGATGAGGGAAATGTAAAAAGTTAGAGGCGGCACTGAAAGAGTGAAAGTAAAAAGGGATTGATTAGAGTTAAAAGATAAAAATGTAAAACAAACACATAAGCTCTCACGTGTTGACAAGCCAATGCCTGATATTTGACTTTTTTGGCCGGAAAGTTAAAATAGGTACTAAAAATACAAATCAAAAATATAAAAGGTAGCATTTGACAAAAAAAAAATAAAGTAAGGTAGTTATTTTACAAAGACCCCTAAAATTTTTAAGTTAAAAGTTTCAATTCAGACTATTATTTACGGTATTCGTTTATTAGCTTAAAATAATACTTCCTTTATACTCCTTCCGTCCCGTTTATTTGTTTACCTATTCCATTTTGCGTGTCTTACTCAAATTAACTTTCTATTTTAAGAATAAAGTTGAAGACCAATTTACACCACTTGTCATCCAATAATCCTCCTATTTTCTTGATCTTTGTCCCAAAACCAAAGATAGATAAATGTCTAGGATTGAGGGAGTTGGGAGTATATGTTATTTTATTTCCTAAAATAAATATTTTAATTAATGTCTCATAAAGATATAATTTAAGTAAATATATTATTGATAAAAATTATGTAATTTAAAAAATAACGGGCACAAACGAGCTTTCAAGCCAACCTTAGTGTGCTTGCCTCAGCTTGGCTCGAACTCTTGCTCGGGTTGATCGACCTTGAGCCAAGCTTTGACCGACCCGATTTAGAGGGTTTGTCGAGCGGGTTCAACTCATTTACAACCCAATCTCTAATAATAGAGAGTTGTTTTATGTATAACAGTCTTAAATAAGATTTCTGATGAAATAATGGCTTTTAAGGATGGCGTCACTCGCATGTTAAAATGGCTCAGTGATAACTATGGAGTAATTTGGGATTAACACGTAACATTACTTAGTGAGAGGTGAGTATGTATTCATTAATGAAAAACTTGGGTGAAATTTTTAGGAGATCTAGAACAATTTTGTGTAGTATTTATGGCTTGAATTCATGCCTTATAGACTTCAAGACTGTCACCCTTAAATAACTTACCCGGTATAAGGTGGTTTGCAGGCTATTACTTTTATACCTGAAGGTTACCCAGTGCACACCGAAATAACCGGCAAGTTCCCACATCACCAAAAAAAAAAAAAGTTAAAAAAACAATTACCATATATTCCTTACTTATGTGTTCCACCACCTTTGCTTCGTCACTCTATTACTCACCAATAATTAGACCATCCACAACAACAAAAGCATCTCTATCTAAACATATATTTTTGCACTTATCACAACACAACAACAAAAAGTTTCTATCAAAAAAGGATTTTTTGTCACTCTCATCCATATATGATGAGTTTGACAATGAGAGTTGTGAGTGTTGGTGAATATTTTATTCTGTTTTTTTTTCTTTCTTAGGAGTCGTTTGGTTCATGAAGGCATTAGATTTTCCTAGGAAATGCTAATTCATAGGAATTAAGTTCCTACATTGAATTCATGTGATTTGAGAAAACTTGTTTGGTTATCAATGTAGGAATCTAATTCTACCGGAACTTTCAATTACCTAGGGGGGGTTAGGTAAGCCAATTCCCCCATTATGTAGGCATTGGAAGTTCCTAAGAAGTTAGAATTCCTCCATTTTACAAAAAATATGTCAACCAAACAAGTCTTGATTTTTTAATTCATGAGATTTCCCAATGCCTACGTTTTATCGAGGCAACCAAACGACTCCTTAATGTGATTTTGTTGTTGAGGGGAGGGTTAAAAGACCACCTTAAACTAATTGTTCTTGTGTGGGGTGAATTAGGTGTCTATTTAAAAATTTAAGCTTAATGAAAACTTCTTTTAAAAATCTTAAACACTTGAAACAATGCTTAGATGAAAGGAGAAATTGACACTTAGAACTAGAGAGTTAGAAGTAATCAACAACGATTCAGCAAGCAAAAATTACAGTGTACTCAACTGTTGATTCTGAAGATATAAACGTGAGTTTAGAGTGTCAGCGGAAGTAAAACGAAATAGACACGATAAACGATGTTTTTAAAACTGGTTCGGTCACTACTCCGCTTTCTACGTCCAGCGTTATTTTATTAAACATCTTAGAAGTAAACTCATACAAAGTAAGACTACCCCGAATAATAAAACAACTCCCCAACCTACCCCAGTTGCTAATGCTTAAAAGCTACTCCGCTTCCAAGATTTTTGCTTTGGGCTACTCCGCCGAAAGACTCATTGCTTAAAGCTACTCCGCAATAAGACTTTTTCTTTGGGCTACTTCGCCGAAAGACTCCGTGCTCAAAAGCTACCCCGCCTCTAAGACTTCATGCTTAAGGATAACTTTATCCTAAGATTTTGGTTTGATTCTACCCGATTGTTGCAAGACTCCACTTATCTCAATGTTGTTCACTCAACTGAATGGAGGAGATAAAGTTTAAGTACAAAACATGGGATCATCGAACTCGATTAAACGATTAGGTGCAACACAACAACTCAATAAAAATACTCAAAGAGAAAAAACAAACTTGCAAAATGTGACTCAATAATTTGTAAGTGATTAAAAATAATGTAAGTAGTTTGCTTGGGTAACATGCACAAGATAACCAAAATTCTTCTCCAAGCAAACCGAGTATTCTTCCTCAAAAAATCGGTATATACTCAAGCCAGAAATCAGGTTAGTGTACACACAAATATGGGTTGAGTTTTTCATGAAGAAACAAGTATAAATTGTTGTGTTTATGGGAATCATAAACATTTCCATAAATGTAAAAAACAAACAACCCATTTATAAAAAGTGTCTTATTGTGCAAGCAAACTCCTTAGCAAGACATTGAAAACTTTATTTTCTTCAAAGACATCAAAGCATTTTCAGAAAACTATTTGTGAACATTGAAAGCATTTTAACAAAGGTTCAAATATTTTCGAAATAATTATTTGAAGAACGAGTCAGAAGTAACAGTTGACTTAAATGTTGTTTTTGCACCTATACGTAAATTCGAGTTAAAGATCTCCTTACAACACATGACTTTAACACAATTAACAATCTTCATCTTTGATCTTCATGATGACTATCTTGATAACCTTGAATTGATAATAGAAGTTTCATGCTACATAGTTAAAACTTAAGAGGCACACAATTAAATGCATCATCAACATTAACTAATCAAATTGGGTTTCTTCAGATAAAGATGAAGTAGATGGTTGAGGATTCACAAAAAACAACAAAAGGTTTTTGTTGTTGTGGGGGCTCTAAACTTAATTAAGCACGAGTAATTGTTTTCGTGTCAAAAGCTTAATTGACGTGGGATCTAAATACTAATGCTAAGATAAAAAGACGCTTTCAATATGATCAACAAAGCACATATATGCTTTGGCACATCATTTGCCACTTTATGAGCTTAAATTTCACTATCAACAGTTTAGAATTTGAACAAACGATAGCGACATTATAACTTTCACACCATTAGGCACAGTAACCGCATTTTAATAGCGCAATTATGGATATTTTACACCACGGCATTTTATGGGGAAGAGTTTTTTTGTCCTAATAATCCTATCCAGCTCAAATCTGGATTAACCGAAAGATATAAAAAAAAAATAAACAATCACCTAATAATGATAACGAGGACATATCTACAAAGTGGTCTCCCATAACCTCAAAGCAATTGAAAATTTTACAAAGACACTTTATTTGTGGCCTGCTAAATGATACTGTACAGAGACATTGCCGCAAGTCTTCCAACTTGAAATACGGTTTATTTATTCAATTGCTTCCTTGGGTCGAGAAAACAAATTATGGAAGTATTTCTCCGTCCAATCATTTATTTGCTTTTAATTTAAATACTCTTACAATGACTAAAAAAAGGCAAGCAAATAAATGATACAAAAGGAGTACATTAGTTCCAAAATATAAAATGATAAAACAAAGTTGTGAGAAAAATGAGAATGTTAGTAAAAAAAATCTTAGTTTATCGTATTTGAGAGGGTTGATAATGAATCTTAATCCTAATTTGGATCTATGAGGTTCGACACTCGTGATCGAAATTAGTATATGATCGGTCGATCAATAAACCTAGATCGAACAGGAATGTACTTGCAATAAAATACATCTAGAATCAAATCTCGATTTTTAATACCTACAACCTTTTATCACAAGTTATGAATCCCAATCAAATCCCGTGTTAGAGATCAATTATGATTCAACGTGTTCATGTCAAATCAAACTCTGAACCAAAATTTTGGATCATAAATCTAAATTCAACTAAATCCGATCCATTATCATCCCTCAGTTAATCATGCATTAAAAAAATATATAAGTTAAACATTAAAATATAAGAATAATATGAGTTGGATAATTATATTATATTATATTTTTTATCCTAACATAACAGAAATACAAATACTAGCCCGCCAATTATGGCAACAAAATAAAATTCGATCAATACAAGTATTTCTCCTCTCCACAATTCTACCTTCACCTGATCACCGCGATTTCTTCGCTATTTATATTCCCTTCATCTCCCTCAATTTTACTCTCTATAACTACTCTCCCTAAATCTTCGCAAAAAAATCATATCAAAATCATTTCGGGATTAAGACTCTGACGTTATCGTTGTTTTAATTCAAATAAACAACGATGGCGGACGGTCTGGGTCTCCCATTAAAGAAACCACCGGGTTACATTGACCCGACACCTAGACCGCGACCTCCACCGACCGGTCCTAAACCGGCGTTTTATCAACCGAAGAAAAAGAAAAATAGTTGTTGTCGTATTTGTTGTTGTTGCGTATGTTTCGTTATTGTGTTTTTAATTCTTATTCTCGCTATTGGTGGCGGTATATTTTACGCGTGGTTCCAACCAAAAATCCCGGTTTTCGGTTTTAGACCATTAGAATTGGACCGGTTTAATATTAGTGTTAAACCGGATGGGACCGCATTGTTGGATTCCAAGGCCGTTGTACGGGTCGAGGCTAAAAACCCGAATAGTAAATTGGAGATTTACTTCGGTGAAACAGAGGTTAGTTTATCTTTTGATAAAGAAACCCAATTGGGTTCGGCCACGTTGTCCTCTTTCGTGCAACCTAGTAATAATGTAACGCTTTTGAAGTTCGTGTTAAGTGAGGAAAATCAATTGATTGATTCAAGTACGGGGACGAGGTTAAAAAAGAGAGTGAAAAATGAGGATGTAGAGGTAAATGTTGCGGTAAAAACTAAGATTGGGATTGGTGTGTGGAAGGTTAAAATTGGAATGTTACCGATTAATGTTAATTGTGGTGGAATTACGTTGAAGCAACTTGATGATGGACAAACTTCTCCTAAATGTTCCTTCAATACTTTGAGATGGTAAGTAACAAATTTACTTTTTGATTGTTGCGATTACTTTAATTTTGATTTTGATTGTTGTCTTCAAGTTAAAATTATATAGTTATATGAATTTATTGGCTTTTAAATTTGATGGTCAATGTTTACATGTATGTATTATACAACTGGTTGTATTAGGAGATTGGGCCTATACTAGGCCCGGCTACTATTAGGGTTAGCCAAATTAGGGTTAAGATTCTAAGATGAGAGGTATTATAAATACCTTTGCCATAATCATGTAAGTCACACATTATTATCAATAATAAGAATCGTTTATGTATTATATCTCTCTCCATATAAAATCTTAACCCTAATTTGGCTAACCCTAATAGTAGCCGGGCCTAGTATAGGCCCAATCTCCTAATAGGTTGTATATAAAACTTATTCAATGTAGTTGAGCTTTTGTTATAAAGTTATCGAGTTATACTACCAAAATTATGGAGCTATGATACAAAGTTATTGAGCTTAACATAATAATTATTAAACTCAATAACTTCGTAAAATAGCTCAAAAACTTGTAAAATAGCTAACAATTTTGTCTAAGAACTCAACAACTTTGCAGCGGTTGTACAATGCTACTATGCAACTGGTTATAGAATAGTATTTGTGCGAAGTTTATTGCCATCTAAATTTGTACGAATAACTCTCTACAATTCTTTATGTTTTTCCCTTTTCCTTTTTTCACAATTATCATCGCGTATCTTATATAAAGATAGTGGTTGATAACAAGTGATTTCGCAAATGTGATCACTTGAATTTTGGTGATTCATTGTTTAGATCTAATGTTTAGGACATGTGAATAAATCACATTTGAGTTATCGAGATAAAGGCTAGAGGGCTTTGCATTCTAATTTCTAAGGTTGAAGGGATTTATCTTAAACAAATCTATTTATAACCACATTTATTTTTTCTTTTCTTGAAAGCTCGTTGATACTCCGTACCTCAATGTGAGACAAGGGCCGTGTTTGGCAAATAACAAAAACGGATTTTAAATAATAAATAACTATAATTGAATAATGTCAAGTGTTTTTCAGTTAAATCTTTTGACTAACATATCTCGCGGAATTAACATTAAGTATACCAGCTTTTCAAAAACAATAGATTGCCTCCAATATGTCAAAACTATTTCGTGATTAGAAATTTAATACAGTACTTGATATTAACATGTCCTTTTATTACAGGATTACCATACACTAATCACTAATGGAATTGCAAGAATTGATCATGTAGTTTCAGATGATGAGTGTTGGCAATTGGCAACCGATTGATATCAAGAAGCTCTTAACATCAAAGCTGTAGTACACCCATTTAGTTTTTTGGCATCTTGATTCTTGATTTTATCGTGTGTCTTAACGCTGAGGTTGTGCTAATTAATTTATTGTTTAGGTAATTGGTGTTGGAAAGGATTTCTACTAGTTTCACCGAATTACAATGCATTGTGGTCAGCGGTTTTAATTGGTAAAGTCATCAATGATGGTACTCATAAGCTATCAGCATTTGAATTGTCGATATTTCAGGGCTCTTGTGACTTTTGTTAAATCAAAAAAATATTTATCACGCCCAAAATTTGATCATCGTATCATATCATTGAGCTATATATAAAGCAATAACCAAAATCTTCGACTGATATGGTCATGATAGAATGAAACAATTTGAGTAAAAGTAACCAGTATTGTGACTATCTTTCTTATCCAATAGTCGCCATCCCTTTTCAAGTTCTAATATACGATGTAATTGTTTTCTTAAATTAATATGTTTATTATAATCTTGTAATTATATATGTGCGAGATGAAATTTTCAAAATTTTGTCATAAACAAGCAGATGGTCTTATTAAACCAATATATTAAAGAAAATATATAGTCAGTACATAAGCAAACATAAAGTTTAGCCAGTAGCAAGGCTAACAGACCTACGATGTAAACGAAGTAAAAGGCGAATTTCAAGTAAGGAATTTCGCGCATCTATTGGTACTGGCTGTTGAGGAGCCAGAACTGAAGATAGTTTTCGGGAGGTCACCCAAAAGGTGATGAAAGACGATGATTCCAAGTGCGATCATTTGCATAAGGCTGGAGTAAAGCCTGTGAATATGCAAAGAAGAGTAGAGGTGGCACGAACATAAACCGGTCACAACTATCCAAGGCGGATGTTGAGACAGTAACCATGTAGCCATTATGGATATAGTTCCTGCAAATATACAGATAGTAAGAAATAGATGGCGCGAAGAGTGAGCAATTAGTACCTTCCAGTACATATGGCAGCCGTAGCTGATAATCCTCATGTCTTAAAGAAGGGAGGCGTGAATGAAAGTTATGTAAAGTCTCTGCCAACTGAAGGAAGCGTGCAGGATGAACCGGGCTATTCTCAAAAACAATGGAATTACGAGTAAGTCAGATGGAACGTAGGATGCAGAAGAAGTACAGTAAAGAATTAAACTCCGTCTTCAACACCCGATGAAGGTAGGATATATGATCAACAAGCCACTGGATAAAAGAGACGGTCGGGTTTGCAAGTGAGCATACCCCAAGAGTAGAGGATCGCCAGATGTGTTGAGTAATATCACAAGAGCAGAACAAATGCTCTGGTGTCTCAGGAACACATTGACATAGAGGACACAATCGAGCAAGGTTGGTTAATGCTCAAAGATTGAATTTGTACAATGTTGATAAAACTTTTTACAAAGGAAAAGAAAGGAGTAGAAGAATACTAGTAAAAAGAAATTTTTTATGTCTGCAACGATACACCAAATAAAAACTTTTTATAATAGATTCACAAAAGAAATAGTTACAGTAATCGCTCATATACAAATCGATTTTGGTTATTTCATAGACAAATATGACGGTATTTTCTTTAAAAATAAATAAAAAAACTTGATTTACATGATTTTTTTTTTTTTTTTTGAAATACCCATCTGGGTTACTTAATTATCATGTAAATCTGCCTCCGCCAAGCATACAATGTTCCACGGCATCGACACAGACTACCTCCGACTACCAACTAACCATGGACGCACATGTGCGAGTTCATGAGCTACCTTATTAAAGTTCCTACGTACAAAAGAAAAGGAAACAGACTTGAACCGACTACAAAAAGATAGAATATCTGCATAAACTAAAAAAATTTCACTACGGCCAATTCTTTGCTTTCGCAAATCTTCAATGACGAGGGCACAATCACCTTCAATCTCAATTCTCCTCTCACCCGCTTCCCATGCTTCACGAACACCATAGTATACCGCCCAAGCTTCAGCTAGCATCGGCTCCATTAATCCCTCATTTTGTATCGTCACACTCCACTCCACCCGGCCATCCCCGTCCCGACACCAACCCCGTCAAAGATATCAGCATCAACATTAATCTTTTTCAATCCAGCCTTCGGCCTCTTCCAGCCCACATCCCGAGCATCCCCTAGGCTTCTCTCCCCATTTCCTTCGAGCTCCACCATCTCTATTAAAAGCTCATGTGTCCTCCTAACCACCATTTCCGCATTCCATTCTCCATCCTCAAATATGGTTTTATTATGTCGTTCCCAAATTGCCCAGCATCCAGTCATTAAAACCGTAAGTTCCCGTATCCTTAGCCCTTCTTCCACCCAATCCTTCACTCTCGCAAACCCATTAAGCTCGGGTACATCCATCAACAATCCTTCCCATACCCCTCTCACCCACCCACATCCCCGAATAACATGAAGACAAGTCTTGGAAGAAAAGGAGAACCTAGGACATTCCTCATCAATCGAGCCAACTCGGGATGCTAAGTTACTCTTTGTGGCTATTGCATCATTACACAATTGCCAAAAAAATACTTTTATTCGGGGTAGAACAGGTGCATTCCAGATTCTATTCCAGTGCGCCTTATCCCGCCCATCATCCGATTGCCCCACCATATCAATGCCATCCACCGTGAGAATCTTATATGCCGACCTGACCGAGTAAATACCGTCCCTTTCGCGTCCCAAAGACCAATCATCGTTTAGCCGAGGCCATCGCAGCCTAGTACCTAGTATCCTTGCCTGCTCAAATGGTAAAAATAAATCCCTGACCTTCGTAACATCCCTCCCACCCCTCATCACCCTCTACCATCAATTCTGATACCCGCATGTCTTGCTCCGCTTCCCCTCTAGGCGAAATCAATCGTCGGGTTTGCGTCCCCACAATCCACGGATCATCCCACACTCGTATAGGTTTCCCATCTCCTACCCGTTTTCGAACACCCAGCTCTAAAACGGAACGAGCCTCCCATATACTTCGCCATGTATAACTAGGATTATTGCCTAATTCAGCTTCTATGAATGACGAACTTGGAAAATATTTACCTTTTAGAACACGAACCATAAGACTATCATTACGTCAATAATCTCCAAGCTTGTTTCCCCAATAATGCCATATTAAATTTCTCAAAATCACGAAAACTCATTCCTCCTTTGCATTTTGGTTTACACATCCTAGCCCAAGCAACCCATGAAATTTTCCGTCTACCATTCTCCGAGCCCCACCAAAACCGCGGGACTATAGAGCGTAGGTCATTACAAAAATTAGCCGGCAGTTTAAAAACACTCATCGCGTATGTAGGAATTGATTGAGCAACAACTTTTATCAGTACTTCCTTACCCGCCTTACTGAGCAACAAGCCACGCCAACAGTGTAATTTCTTACTAACTCGATCACGAACAATAGATGTAATAGCCCTTTTCGACCTTCCCACAACCGTGGGTAATCCTAAATATTTATCCTGGGCCGCCACCTCCTTAACTCCTAACACCTCCACAATACGCCGCCTCCTATCCGCCGTTGTCCCCTGACTGAAAGACACTGTCGTCTTGTCTAAGTTTACCAGTTGTCCTGAAGCCCTTTCATATTTCCCTAATATATCCATCACCTGTCTAGCCTCTGCCTCCTTAGCTTTAACAAAGAATATACTATCGTCTGCAAATAAGGGATGTGTTATACATGGAGCAGCTGGGGCTACTCGAACCCCATGTATAGACCCGTTCACAGCCGCCCTCCCCATAAGGCTAGACAGAACCTCAGCACACAATATAAATAAATAAGGGGATAAAGGGTCACCTTGTTGTATTCCACACTGCGACACAAACATATCAGAACTCTCTCCATTCATAACTACTGAATATTGGACTGAACGAATACATCTCATAACACACCTAACCCAGCTTCCATCAAAACCCATCCTATAGAGAACCGCCTCTAAGAAATCCCATTTAACTCGGTCATAAGATTTACATGATTTGGTTTAGTTGGACTTTATATTCAATGGGAGGCCGCGTGACCGCGTCTATACACAAATACGCTATACAAGAGAAAATAATTGAATCATTTTGTAAAACAATGGTATCGAGTAAAACTTACCTAACAAATAAAGTCCACGCAAACTCATTTTTACAAAACGTGTTTTCGAGATTAATATCCTTGTACTTATAAACATTGAATGGTTGAAGAAAACATCACTTATACTTATTTAGGTGACTAATGGTCAAATGTTCAAACTAGGGATGACAATGGATAAGATATGGATATGATTCTATAAGATCCAGATATGGTCCATATTTACAGGATCTGAAATTTCCATATCCATATCCGAATCCCCAGGATTTGGTCTGGATCAAGATATATCCATATCCTTTTGATAATAAAAGAAAACTCTCTTAAAATATAAAAATATTAATTTTTGGATTTTACTGCGACGTAAGATACTATTTTTCTCTATTAGATACAAATAATAAAGCTAAAATTCTCCTTGTTTAACTTAAAAAAAAAATAAAGTCTTGTGAAATTACAATAACACTAAAAAAATATTTTATTTTAACCGAAAAATGTTAATCAGAAAAAAAAATCATGGTTTGATTTATTAAAAAACATTACAAGACAAAGCATATAGTTTTACTATTTGTTTAACTTAACTTATTGTTTAAGAAAATGTAATAAAAATGGATTTAAGGGTAGGATCTGGATCTCGACCATATGATCCATATCCATATCCTTATCCACTGGATCTCAAGTATTGCGATCCATATCCGGTCCGTAGAATCTGGGCAGGATCTGGATTCTGTTGTCATCCCTAGTCCAAACGTACTATACGCAATTGCTAAATCCAACACGTCATTTTACTCAATCCCACACATTTTGCATGTTTATTCCACTATTACCCTTTATTAAAAAAAATGAAAAAAAAACCACCGATTACCAACCATGACACTCCTTCCCACAACCCCAATCACCCTCCATCAGCACCAGCCACCTGCCCCTCGGCGCCAACCTCCTGCCCCCCTCATCGTCAACTCCATGCCAGCTAGTCGTCGATCCAACACCTCCCGCTGCGGCTAATGATGACCGCGGCGGCTAAGTCAAGGAGACGGACATGGTGAGGAAAGAGTGGTTGGCGCGAGTATGGGGTCGGGGAGGGGTGGTAAGGGGTAGTCGACGGTGGCGGGGGTGATAGGCGGTGAGGGGTAATCGACGGTAGCAAGGGTAGTTTATTTTTTTTTTTTTTGATTTCTCCCTTAGTGAGAGTGAAAAATTAGGGTAAACAATGAGAGGGATAAACTCGAAAAAAGATGAAAAAATGTGCGGGATTTAGCAAAAGTGTGTGCGGGATTTAGCAAGTCCCAATGTAAACTATTCCCCACCTTTCTCACCTTCCTTAATTTGAAATTCCTAATGAAGCTAGTTGCTCAACCTAAACAATTCTATTTGGCTATCTCTAATAGTTAAAATTGCAAGCAAGTCCCTAAACTAAACTATTGTACTTGCTCTAATCCAACTTTTAAGAGCATCTCTAACGGTTCTCTATAAGGATTTGCTTGCAATTTTTGCAAAATAATAAGCATGTAGCTTACCATTGAAGATGGAAAATTAAGATGTAGCTTGTAAGCATGGTAGCTTTACCAATCTACATGCTTGCTTTAGGAAAAAAATAAAAAGTAAATTCTCATTGGATGAAAGCAAGTACGTGGGACTCATACAAGCTACAATATGTTATAGTTTGCCCTTAAAGCGGTATGTTGTCGGAAAGCCGGATATCTTTAAAAATCGATATGAGAAACCAAGCTACAATGTATTGTAACTGACCGTTGGAGATGCTCTGAATACTTTACCATATATTTACTGACAAAATCTCATTGAAGACGGGCGATATCCGTAACAAGTTTGTGACGGATACCGTTTCCTCTCACAAAATACCTATTGAGAGGTGAGTGGGAAGCACATTGGGGGTGCCCCACCTTGTCCCCTCTCCCTTTTTGTGAGAGGTCTTCAACTTGTGGGGATTAACCCGTCACAAGCAAAACGCTTTGATATTTACTCCAAACCAATTATCTAATTATTTATTGTTTTACCATTATTTATTCTAAGAAAGTTAGAAGAAGAATCCACTGACTAAGACGAGGTCCACACTCCTCAGTATAAATTACTCCGTAAAAAAGAATCCACTGAATCAACGTAAGCAGGCCCCCCCTCGATATTCAATATTCACCTCACCTTGCGTCAAATATAAGCAGAGGGTCCGGTCCCCCCTTCGATATCCCTCTTTATATCCCTGTTCTTCCCTAAAATTATTTCAATTCCTCCTTTCTTTTTCAATCAATCTTTCATTTTCTAGGGTTTCCTATTTCCATGGCGTCCAAACGTATCTTGAAGGAGCTCAAAGATCTCCAGAAAGATCCTCCTACCTCTTGCAGCGCTGGTATTTTAATATTTCTTTTCAATTCCATTTTTTAATTGTTTTTTCATTGATAATTCTTCTTTCGTTGCACAATCGGATATATTGATCTGTATTTTAATGCTTAAATCGATTAGGTTTTTGTTTGGTGAGAAATTTGGATGTTGTTGAGTTGGATCGATGATACATTGATTAATTAGAGAAAAAAATTATGTAGACAGGTGTTGATTTTGTTTATCAGACTGTGAGATTTCTTTTTTCGGCCTCGAAAGAGGTAGAAGCGTAGTACAATATAATGGAGGATGCGGGGGTTCGAACTTGGGAGCTTCTGTCTTAATGGCGAAGCTAAGATCTCTTTGGTTCATGGAGTTATGTTAGACGATATTAATTTTGAGATTTTGAGATTCAGTTAGCTATTGTTTGGACGCGTCCGTCTAAAAAACTAAGCTAAGACCTGTTTGGTTAATGGGGTTGCATTAGACACTATTTAACTTTGAGATTTTGAGATTCACTTAGCTAATACTTGGGGGCTTCCATGAGTTCCGTCTTACGGAAGCTATGACATCTTGGGTTCATGGAGTTTCATTAGACCCTGTTTATTACTTTATTTTGAGATGTCAAGACTGACTTAGCTAATACTTGGGTCCATGGAGTTACTTGAGTCACTACTTGTTAGTTATTACTTCCTCACATATGAGATTAATACTTTTGGTAGGTTTGTGGTTTTTTGTAATGTGTTAAGCGAGGGTGTATCAAAGGTTTGCACAATTGTGGCTGAGCTTTGTTTAGGTGGATATTCTCAACCCCTAAGAATTGGGAAATTGTGGATTGGTTTGAGAGTATTCTGTCATGGCCACTCATGGGTTTGTGCCTCGTGGTGGTTTTAATAAAAAAAACATTTGTGACACTTTATAAGAGCTTGTAATGAATTGGATGTTGCGTTTTACCCTCATGGATTCATGGTGCTTACTTAAAAGACATGTGTAAGACTCTTATTAGAGTCTACTGCAAATTGGATGTTATATATTTGTATTGACTATTGAATTAGACGACTATGATGAGGGAATACCATCTTGTTTATAGTTGCTGTCCAAATATTTGGACAGGCTGGAGGAGGTAGTATGAGTAAGAGACACTGTCAACATAAGATACAGCTTTGATTCCATAAACTTTTTCTGACCCCTGAAGGAAGCTGAAAGGGGGTGTTGCAATTAGGATCAGGTTTAGTCTTTTATAGGAGTAGGTTATCTTACAGAGTTAACCTTTTTCTTAGTTTCTTTGGTGGGATCAGATGTTGGTATGTTGTGCTTAATTTTGTTCGAAAGAGTGTTAATAAAGAATCAGGGGTGTTTGCAGACATAATTACTCAAAAGAACTGCCGCAATAAATGTAGTCAGTTAGAATTGTAAAAAACTCTTCCCGTATTGGTACAAGAACATACAATTCTTCAAAAGGTGAATTTAACGGGATGTGTAGATATCTTCTGTCGACAATGAAAAACTAATTGGTTTCTAATAGCTTAGACAATTCTGTATCACTATCATTTAATGATTCTTGAGCAGTGTGTGTGAGGCCAAATGTTGAGTGGGTGAAAATTCATAAATTTTTAGGCAGTTGATTTACTGATTAGAGTTTTAACTTGCCCGGAAACTGCATCCTTTCATCATGCCCTAAACATGTGTGGTGTGGAGAAGTTGACTGAACTTCTCCTTAAGGTGTCTTTGTAGCAATCAAACTTGCAGGGATATAATCCTTTTTTTTCTGTCATTCTGATTTGTAGGGGTGTGATTTTATTTGGCAATTGAACACTCTCTTCCCCTTTAATAGCTAATAATGTTTGCAGGTGTAATACTTACAGTCAAACTTTGAAGTAGACGTGCCAATTGAATTGAACTGAACCATGTCAAACAATGATGCTTAATTCTAAATTGTCTCTGAGGCGGGGCCTTTTGTTTTTCACGTTTTCTTTTCTATATTTTCGCATTTTGAGGTGTGATTTCACCCATGGACGGTTCTAAAGGATGACTCATGTCGGCCGACCCCAAATCATTTTGGGATTAAGGCTCTGATATTGTTGTTGTTGTTGTTGTGGTTATTGTTGTTGTTTCATAGCACTGAACATAACATAAGAAGTGGATATGGATAGTCAAATGATTTTTGGTTCTTTAGGTTGAATTGTACTTTGATAGGTGCTTATTGCTTGAACCGTTGGGAGTGGTATATGCTTCTTTCATGATAATTTGTTTCCGAATACTCTGTGCTACCTTTACATATTCATTAAATCCATATCAACAGAAGTTAATTTGCAATTTTGCATTGTATTGATAGTCCGAGAGAACATGTTTATGATTTACGTTCATATTACAGGCCCTGTTGCGGAAGACATGTTTCATTGGCAAGCTACTATAATGGGTCCTTCAGATAGCCCATATGCCGGGGGTGTATTTCTTGTGACTATCCATTTTCCTCCAGATTATCCATTCAAACCACCCAAGGTATGCCTTCTAATGAAATTGTTGGTGATGCCAGTGAGCTTGCTTTTAAATCAGATAATTGGCATCTGCAACCTTTTGTGCAATGTCTAAATTGATCAGATATATGGCCTTTATGCTAACTGGATGGGGAATCACTGCATCACATGACTTAGTGTACAACCCATCTTCGCAATGGCGCTATGTAATATAGCTGCCCAGCCTCTCTAGCTTCGATATGTATGTGTAGATACAGTCTTGTAGGCACTATAAGCTTCTGTGTTGTTTCTGAACTTTAGACCAACTCCTCATATAGGCACCCTCTTGTTCCTGGAATATTATATAAAAAATTTCAGAGCTGGGACCCTCATATGGGGAAAGTGTTACTTGCTACCTCAATGCTTTTTACATATTCTTGGATAATTAAGTGTTGATGTTGTTCAGTAATGGCTAAATGGCATTGAGCCGTTCGTGGAATTTTGTTCATGTTATTATTGAGATCTTCTTTTTTCAGATAGGAGTAATTTGCGATTGCTTTCTTTGTGGCTTTTCATTCTATTTCGATTACAGCTTATTATCCACCACTTTGGATTATGACTGAATAAAGCACAATGACCGATAACAAGTACACTAGTGTACTTGTATCATGAAGTGTTGGTGCATTTTACCGAACAGTTTTCGTAATGGAGCATCTGTAAAATGCATTCTCTTGTTATTAACATGAAAATAAGGTTGCGTATATGTGACTCCCTTACTCTGCTACCTATGTTGACAGACCTCGGGTACGGGTTACATAAATTGGACATACACAAGTGTTTAATCGACATTACTAAACTTCTGAGACACGGGGATTATCCTAAAATGGAGATATGGGTGAGGGGACACTCTTTTTTTACAAGCTTTTAGTTTAACGATATAGTTAAATTTAAAATGTTTGAAGTTGTAGAGTGAGATTGTTGCATCGCCTTTAAAACATTACTTCGTAATATCTTACTGAGGCTTTATACATGGTTTCTTTCCCCTTCTTTGTCACGTTGGCCTCCCTTTTTTACTCTTGAAAGAGAAGCGTCAATGCGTCATAGTAGTAAGGATTTGGTATAGATTCCATACCCATATCCAGAATGTTGTGTCGGGCATGGTTACAGGTTTATAAGTGAAAATGTCAAGTGATACAGCCCACCACGACCTAGAGGCTAGAGCCGTACAGGGGTAATGTTGATGTGTCGAGTCGTCTTTGATAATATTTGTTTCATATCAGTATCCTTCATGTGCAGGTTGCCTTCAGGACAAAAGTTTTCCACCCAAATATCAACAGCAACGGTAGCATATGTCTTGACATTCTAAAGGAACAATGGAGTCCTGCACTTACCATCTCTAAGGTTTCCTTTTCTTACTCTACAGTTAGTCTTCCTTAAATGAGAAATTGCCTATTGCTCAAGACTGATATTGTATATTTTCTGTTTTCAGGTATTGCTTTCAATATGTTCACTTTTGACGGATCCCAACCCCGATGACCCCCTTGTGCCAGAAATCGCTCACATGTACAAGACTGACCGAACCAAGTACGAGACCACCGCAAGGAGCTGGACACAGAAGTATGCTATGGGTTAGTCTCCATCGTAGTCTACCCTTCATTGTTGTAAAAAAAATGTCAGGGGACATAATGCAACTCCGACTTCTACTTGACTCCCAATTAAACTGTATGATTTGAGCATTTAATTTGTGAAATTTTATTAAAAATATTGTCTTTACATTTGATCGTGATTGTATGCAAATTTTCCGGGGCTATCTTTTCTGCGCACTGGTCTAAGTTGGTTGGGAATAACCTAGACAAGGTAGCGGTAGCCGGTAAGTTCTCATTTGAGAATGTCCAGGCAATGTGTGTATAGGACTATAGGGCTATTATCAAACCGCCTATGTTTTGGCACATTGTTCATTCGAGGCCCTAATCGATCCCCATTACCGATTAGCCTTGTGCATCAAAGCACTTGATAGGCCGTTTTATTTATTACGAAGTATTTATCATTCAATTAGTGTGCTAAACTGTTCACATCTATTGTAGTGTTGTACTTTTTCCAAATCTAGAGTTAGTTGAGAAAAATCATCTTCAGTGACTCAGTCTTGTACTCTTATCTGTTGGTTATTCACTTGGTGAACATGTGTACAAAAAAATAGCGGAATTTTTTACGGAGTATCTCTTATTCTCTTGAGCTATTATTTCATGCGTGCTGCAATTTTTCCGTCAACCAAACGAGCACAGTAATAGAAATAGTCACGTTGGAATACGTCAACCAAACGATCACAACTATTGTGATCTACAATGTCGATACTGATAGATATCAACAGATGATATATGGTTTCTTGATATGACCCCTAGAATTTGCGAGATATTTTGTAAGTTGTCCGAGTAGATGGTAATATACATGAATCTTTCTGCCCATTCCATAACGTGTGTGTGTGTTACATGCCCGGCGCTTCTGCTTGTTCCACTGATTGCGCCATCGTCTTTAAACCCATTACAAACCTGTAACGATCTGATTTCCAGGCAGCATCCACCTTAATACCAACTGGATATCGGACGACACCACAATCTGAATAGGAACAATAGCCTCCCAGTTTCGAGTGATCAACCACACCCAAATACTTATCCTTAAGAGGGGAGGCTCCTTCCAGAGACCACACCCCAAATCTTAAACCATATTCACATTCTAAGCATCCCCAGATATTCCATAAACTAATACTCCGTATATTATTACGATTATGATATGTCAATATTGTATATTTTCCACTATATATGATAACTAGTATTGGTGTCCGGCTTCGTCCGGGCTACCTCTACTTACCATTAAATTTTTTTTCATTAAATAAAAGTACTTACATAACCCATAAATTTATCATTAATATATTTTTCTATGACATATCCTAAAATTACGATTAAATAAAATTTGAGACAAATTCATTACTCCCGCTATTAATATTTTACTCTTATTAATGAAATAATAGTAATAACATTTCACTACTTGCCCGTAATCATTGTTACTTTCACTACTCCCGCCGTAATTATTGTTACCGTCACTACTGCCGCATTAATATTGATAATTTCACTACTTCCGCCATAATTATTGTTACTTTCACTATTACCGCATTAATATTATTGATTATTTCACTACTCTCATTGTTGTTTTTACCACTTTCACTAATCTCGCTGATAATATTGTTACTTTTACTATCATATAACTATATCCAGTGTTACTACAATTCTTTTCTTTACTGACAAAATTACGTTTAATACTTAGGCATGCAATTTTAAGAGGGTTATATATTTATATAAATATATTACATATATGCATTAAATCAAATCGAAAGAATTATGAAATTTTATATATTATGGAATCTAACTTGAATTATTTATAACCTACTTATATTATATTTTTGTATATTTAATAATTAACATTTCTGTACATCTAATAAACTATAAAATTTAATAAAATTGCATAGAGTTTAAATTTAATATAAATATATAATTTTAAGGAATTACTTTTTCACATACGGATTTTACTCTTTCACATACATTTTTCCATTAACTTTCCATATCATACCCTTTTACTTAAACTTAAACAAATTATGTTTTCTATACACCTTTTTCCCTAAAATTGAATCCAATTGTTCTAAAAACTTGAATAATGGATTATAATCTCTAATTAGTCAAATAAATTTGTTGATAACAATTATTAATATGTTCTGTTAAAATTATTAGGGTTTGTTAATTAGTAAAATAAATTATGTACTTGTTTATCTATTGTTATCAATAAAGGCGTGATGGTTTGGGTGGTGGACGGTGGTTTTGGGTGATGTGTGGTGGGCGTGAGGGTGGTGCACTGGTGTGAGTTTGCTGCGTTTGATATGATTGAAGGGTATTCCATAATTGGTATAAGTGGCGTAAGGGTGCTGCATTAATTCTGGACAATCGTAGATTTGTAGTACTGCCAAACTTCAATTCCTTTTTGACTTTTTCTTCCAAACTTCAATTCCTTCATTTCCTTTTTCTTTTTTCTTTTCTTTTCACTTCTTAGCGAGGTCGGCCGGAGCAACATCAGTCGGCGACTGGACTGACTAGAACGAGGGATGTTGAACAAAGGTGGTGTTGGTGGTGAAGAGAGATGAGGGAAAGGAAACAAAAAATTGGGTGGAGGTAGGAAAAAATGATAAGGGTAAAATTGTAAAAGGCGTATGTGAAAGAGTAAAATCCGTATGTGAAAAAGTACGTCCCTAATTTTATGATAGTAATAATTAATATCAGAAGTGTGCATGTTTATACTAGTTAATTATTGTATTTTAAGGAAATTGACCATCTTTATTTTAGAGCATGTTTGACCTAGTTTGCTTAAAATGAGTTTCTATTTTTTAAGCTTAATTTTTTAAAAGTAGTTTTCAAGAAACAAATATCAATTTGATGCTTCTCTTTTTATGGGCAAAAACATGTTATTTGAGCTTTTGAAAATGTATTACTCCTATTCTCTAATATATGACGTTTTAGAGATGTGCACAAATATTAAGATGAATTAGTTGTACACTTTGAAAACAGGCAAAATATGAAAAACAAATGGTGCATTTATTGTTATCTTACATATACACCAATAGAATAATAGCCGGAGAATTTTTAGTGGTGTAGAAATAATGGGACAAATCTTAAATTGCAGTAACTTTTGTGGGAACTGTGCATTAGATAAATACAGTATTGGGTATGGACTATGGAGAAGCCTAAAACATCATCTAAAATGTAAAAAATAAAACCTCTAAAACGTCATATATTAAAGAATGGAGGGAGTATTAGCTTTTAACTCCATGACATGTTTGGCCAAAAAGTGTTTTTAAGTCCAAAAACACTTTAAAAAGCAAGGGCAAACACACACTTTAGGCCCTGTTCTTTTGGACTGAAACTTATAGGATCTGAACTTAACTGAACTTATAAGATCTGAACTGATCTGAACTGAACTTATAGGATCTGAACTGAACTTATAGGATCTGAACTTAACTGAACTTATAGGATCTGAACTAAACTTATAGGATCTCGAATCGAATCGAATCAACTTATAGGATCTCGAATCGAACTTAAATTAAGTGAGTATAGGATCTCGAATCAACTTATAGGATCTCGAATCGAATCGAATCAACTTATAGGATCCGAATCGAACTTATAGGATCTCGAATCGAATCAAATTATAGGATTTGAATCGAATCGAACTTATATGATCTCGAATCGAACTTATAGGATCGATCGAATCGAACTTATAGGATCTCGAATCGAATCGAACTTAAGTGACTTTAAGTCCAAAAGAACAAGGCCTATGGACTTCAAGTCACTTAATTTAAGTTAACTTCGGATCTTATAAGTTCGATTCGATTCGATTCCGAACCTATAAGTTCGATTCGAGATCCAATAAGTTCGATTTAGATCCTATAAGTTCGATTCGGTTCATCCAATAAGTTCGATTCGATTCGATCCTATAAGTTCAGAAAAATTCAGATCCTATAAATTTAGTTCAGAAAAGCTATATACGGAGTATTATTTTTAAAGACCGATAGAAAAACATTTGACATTAATTATTCGATACATACATTATTATTTTAAAAAAAAATCACTCCTCTCATTGATAATTTCAACGTCACAATAGATTTGGGCATGTTTGATAAAAAGCGGAATAAGGCCATGTATTAGGTACGAAACAACATAGTCAAAAACATTTGGCGAGACAATAGATCCGTTGTTGAGAGTGATAGTGAAGATGAAAGTGCTGTGAATTATGATAATATGGAAATAAATAGTTAGAAAAAAAGATATAATATGTGATTTATTTGTTATCGTAATGTAATCGTAGTATAATGTATGAACAAACCAATGCATATAAAGCGGAAAAATGTTATTATTTTACCTTGTGTTTTAGACTATAATTTTTTTTATTAATGTTCTCTCTTTGTAAGTAATAATAATAATAATAATAATAATAATAATAATAATAATAATAATAATAATAATAATAATAATAAAAGCCGAGCGCATCTTACATCTTCACTATCACTCTCAACAACGGATCTATTGTCTCGCCAAATATCCACCAATTTCATGTAAACTTTTACTTTTATTTTAATGAAAGCTGAGCGCATCTTATAATAAATAATAATAATAATAATAATAATAATAATAATAATAATAATAATAATAATAATAATAATAATAATAATAATAATAATAATAATAATAATAATAATAATAATAATAATCATAATCATAATAATAATAATAATAGTTAAGTTAAATAAAATAAAATAAAATTAAGTTAAGTTCGGCTCCTATAAGTTCGGTTCAGAAAAGTTCAGATCTTATAAGTTCGATTCGATTCGAGATCCTATAAGTTCGATTCGATTCGAGATCCTATAAGTTCGATTCGAGATCTTATAAATTCGATTCGATTTAGATCCTATAAGTTCGAGATCGATTCGAATCCTATAAGTTCGATTCAAATCCTATAAGTTCGATTCGATTCGATTCGATTCGAGATCCTATAAGTTCGATTCGATTCGGATCGATTCGTTTCAGTCCAAAAGAACATGGCCTTAGTCTTCTATAAATATTTAGGAAAATTATCAAGCATCTTCTTTCTTTTTAGTCTCCTTGAAATTGACCATCTTAATTAATTATTTTATTTTAAGGAAATTAACTATCTTAATTAATTATTTTATTTTAAGGAAATTGACCATGTTTTAGTCCCTTACAAATATTTAGGAAAATTATCAAGCTTCTATATAATTTAATTTTCACCCAAACTATATAATATTTGCATTGAGATCCCTTAATCGGGTCCATCACAGGTGCTAGTGATTTAAAACTATATAGTACTCCCTCCAATTTTCTATTATCTTCCCTCTTTCCTTTTTCACACAAGTTTGATTATCTTCCCTCTTTCCTTTTTTGGCAAGTTTTATTCATTTTTTATCAATTTCTCTCCTAAAAAATCAACAACTCCCATACTTTATCTATTTTTTATTCATTATTCATTTTTTATTATTTTCTCTCCTCTATAAACTTCACAATTTACAATACTCTATTCTACTTTATTCCTTCTTTCTTCCCCTTTCTTAATTTTTGTACCCAAAAGAAAGGGGAAGATAAAAGGAAATTGGAGGGAGTATAATTAATTTGTATAACTTTCTTTAATTTCATTGAAGTCCTTTGATTTCTGGATTTAATATATAGTATTGATTGATTGATATAGTCTGGTTGTCTCTAGACTCCAGATAACACTTTATTGCTATTATTAAATGAGTTGTTTGATCACCGTACGAGACTAAAAATTATCATTTTTGGGTTTTTTAGAAGAAGTTTACCTTTAAGAGTAGGATGTTCAACTAAAAGTGTTATACCCACCAATTTTTGTTTAAGACCGTCTTAACTTAAAACAATTCTCAAAAGTCACAACAGATTTAAAATAGATAGAAATGAAAGGTGCTTGTGAGACGTCTTAAGCTAAGACGGTGTCAAGCAAAACCCAATCAATAAGTAGTCGAACTTTTCATAAGTTTGGTGATTGGGTACTTGTATCAATCAAAAAACTCAATTCGATCTCAGGATTTACGCAAAATCTTATTTCAGACGGGCACTTTTCCCGTCTGAAATAAGACCGACAAAATGTTGCCATTTTTTAAGAAAATGTAAGTAGTGAATCTACAAAATGTTATCACTAGATGTTATTTTTTACTAATGAGAAAAATAATGGTAACATGTTAACGAAAAATACAAACATTTTACTGTCAAATGATAACATGTTGTACGTCTTATTTCAAACTTGGTTTGAAGCAAGACCCAGTGCAGGATTTATCAGGCGTTTGCCCGACAAAGTTTGGCATTATTAGTACAGTTGGTAATTAGAAATTAGCATAATGTACAAAATTAAGTCGTTATGGTTGACTTTGAGTCAAACCTATTTATAATTTCAATAGCAATAGTTAAAGTGTATGGTTTCTCACTTTCTTGACGCATGTGTCACACAAGAAAATGACAACAACTAAAGTACATTCGAAATTCCTACGTTTGTTGTCTTATTTCCTTGACCCCCAAGTTTCTTTTAAACATCAATCTTATTATGAAATCAATTCAATTAATCATTTAACTAAATAAGAAAAAATAATTTTTTTGTTTTTTTTGTATTCAAATTATAAATTTGAAAGTATATGGTTTAGCTATGCAATTATAAAATCTTGTATTAGTGGAAGACTTGACTGTGTTGTCTTTATTCCGAGAATGAGTTTTGGGTCTCACGCGCTTACTATGCAAATTTCGCTCTCACTATAAATAAGCGGAATCTAAAGCTGATTTTTGAATTCCGTGATTCAACGGACTGTGAATCGTAAATTTAAAAGAAAGTATGAATCTCGGGCAGGGGCGGACGCAGGATTTTCCTTTAAGGGGGGCACAATTTTTTTTTCCCGTCGCGGAAAATATCTTTCAAAAATATGGTTGCGATAAACTCGGAAAAATTGATTATCAAACAATGGAATTTCACGGTGGATTTTTAACATCCTTAATGCAAAATTAGTAAAATTTGAATGAATTTTCGAAAAATAAAACATAATTAAAGTAATTATACAAACTCGAATCTCGAGAAAAGAAATTATGATTTAAATATAATAGAAATAGCCATAAATTTATGGTTTATCAATTTTAAAATTCCTCTTATAAACAAGAATGAATGAGAGTTATAAAAGTGGTATTACCTTGAAAAGGTTAATAAAGATAGTGGGGGTTCGATCCCCACCACCCGCATAAACATTTAATTTTAAACCTTCTCTACTTCCTCTTTGATAATTTATCAAAAAAATGTTGCCAAGGGGAGTCAAACACAAACACACGCGGTATATGCACATTACTCTTACCATGTACCACTTTACCTTGTTGATATTATAGCCTATGTTAAATACTTATTATTGATTTTCCGGATCTCATGGTGGGCACGTGCCCACCCGGGCCCCCTAGATCCGCCCCTGATCTAGTGTAAATTTCTAAGAGGCACCGTTAGCGAATTTGAAAGATTAATTAAAAATAATTTAAAAGTAAAATGGTACGACTAGATTTAATTAAGCCTAAATTGTGCCATTTTATTTCACCCAACAATATTAATTATACCTCCTTTTTCCATTTCTATGTCAAACCTATAAAACTGAGTACTATGTCTAACGGTGCATGCATAATGACGAGATTTGTTGATATTAAAAGCAAAATTAGGCTTTAATTGTAGGCCCTTTTTAGGTACAAAATCGATTTATCATGAGATATAAAAGCAATAATATCAGGAGAAAAATTTAGGTAATAGAATTGAATTGAATTGAATGGGGTATAATTAGCCTACTTATTTAGCTAATGTCTAGCTAATTAGGAACAATCATAATGATTTTTGCTCAATCATTCTACATCAACATTGAAGAAATATCCTGTTGTAAAAAAAAATAAAAAAAAAAATTGAAGAAATATCCGTATCTCCATTACAATTTACAAGTGTAATACCCCCAACAGATTGTGAGAAAAGATCCCACATCGAAATATTCAAAAGCTTATGATATAATTATAATTGTCTCTACCTCGTATTAGTAACAAAACCTTATACTTTCAGATTTAAGAGAGAATAACATGAGTTTAAAGGTGAACACCCATTTTATTAGAGCGTGTTACGAGCTACGACTGTGTTGGGTCGGACGCTTACAACAAGCCAACGAGGCTACTCTATTCATTCATTGTTAACTTGTTTCACATCGAAACTTTTTCAAATTATAAAGTGGATTTCCTAATTTAAAAGATAGAGGATTTATGAGAACAACCTTTGAGAGTAACTTTGCCTTTTTTTTTAATATCAAATCGTTTATCTCGAGGAGAGGAACACAATTGCAAAAAAGAAAAAGAAAAAAGTACAAATAGTCAGCTTGTGAAATGTGGATTACATGATCTGACTCGTGCCTGTTCATGTGAAAAATATGACCAACCATGACCAATTTGTGTTTCCTACTCGTACTTAGTAGACCATTTTTCATTTTTTTTAAGGCTCCTTTGAAAAAAAAAACACAAATGTACCAATCGAACATCCAAGTGCTAAATTATTCAAGTTCAACATTTTTCCTTTTTAATTGTCATTTTTTTTTTCATAATTAAAATCATTTATTGTTATTTTTATTAATTACCACCATTTAATAGTAATTTATATTATATTAAAATTTCGTTAATTAGTTAGTTCAAATTTTTAAGGTTTTTATTCTTTTTTTAAAAAAAACTGTTGCTAATTGAATAAAATAGTAATTTTAAAGGGGAGATATAGGAATTCCGAAATTTACCGTAATTATTGCTGGAGAAGACAGTCCATAAATGTAAAAATCACTCGTTTATTGATAACGATTAACTGAGTGATTTTTTTTTCCAAGAAAAGGACCGTGTCACAGTTTGTGAACGTCTTATTGTAGAACACCAAAACTTTGGAGAGCCGATCTCCTTAAGTTATTGAAAAACCAATTATTTGTATCCATTTATTGTTTATCGTTACCCTTTTATTGTAGATCGTGATATAAAATGGTTCTTTAATTTCATACAGTACATATTTAAATATTAGATGAACTTATTTATCTTTGATCATGATTTGTATCTATTTTATTATTTATAATTATAACTCCGTATTATTTTTTCTTGAAATTATAAAAGATCTCTTAATAAACTTATTGAAAGACAGTTTTCCAGGAATCACAAATTCTCATTTGTGGCGGAAAGGACCCGTCACAAGCCACATGGATAGATAAAGACAAATCATCTGTGACTTTCTAAATACCCTAATTTTTGTTTTATCAACCCATGTAAATAATATTTGATATACCCGTTACAAGGGAAACCTGCGATTCAGAAATTTAGTTCAATACGAGGAAAGTAAAAAACGGGAGTTGGAGGTTGGACGGGGAAGGGAGCATAGAAGAGTGCGAGATTGGGTGGATGACATAATGCGAGATATGGGAGCGAGGGAGCGGGTCGAATTGACGGTGGGATGTTGGGCTATATGAGAGAGACAAAACAAAGCTATTTTCGAAGACGGGGAATGGAGAGGGGACTGGGTACATTGACGCATCAATGAACTGCTGGGGGAAATGAGCGGCATGGGGGAGCTGGTGTATGGCCGAGGGGAGAGGAGGAATATGGGATCTGAGGGAGCTTTAGAAGGCCGTGGTGAGGGGGAGATAGGAGCTGAGCAGAGATGGGAAAGGCCAGGGGCAGGTGTGACCAAAATTAACGTGGATGCAGGTTGGTTAAAGGTCTCGGGGTAGGAGGGGGGGTGGTCTGTCGTAATAGTCAGGGGAGCATTGAATGGTGTGTGGCGTCTCAGGCGGCTGTCGAAATGGAGCCAAAGTTCGCGGAAGCTATTGTAACACTACGGATTTTATAGGCTGGTACTCGACCGAGTATGGCCTACTCGGTCGAGTAAAGTGTGTTGGGTATTCTGTTTGGCTTCTGCCCAGGAATACTCGGCCGAGTATGGGTAATACTCGACCGAGTATCCGGCCTAACGGGTATTATTTCCGCGGGTTTGATTTAAATGATTAGAGGTTATATCGTTCGTCAGTTTCAAAAGTCATTTCTCCCCAAAAACATAAACTACGTTCATTCTCCTCTAATCATCTTCATCAATTCCAAGTCAATGGTCGTCGATTGTGGGTTCTAGCATCTCATTCCGTGTCAATCGCCGTAGTAAGTGTCTTATCCTTGTTCATCTATTGTTATTCTTATAAGTTAACAAACCCTAATTTGGTTAATTTGGGAGTCTAGGGTTCTGGTCATCATATGTTGTTGATTGTTGATTATCGTTGTTGTAGGTGATGATGTGTTACTAGTTGTGCATTTGTATGATTGATTACAGCGTAGCGGATTGCGAAAAGGTAGGGTTTGCCTACTCAGTTCTTGTGTAATTGATTTGAGATATTTGTTGTATTGTGTATGATTGTTGTCTGCTGATCATCGGATTGTTGGTGTTGTGGTGACGGTGGTGATGTGGTTGTGTTGTGACGGTGGTGGTATTGTGACAATTTGTGTTCTTTGTGGTATGTGTGATTGTGGTGGAGTTACTTGCGGGAGTGGCTTCACACCCTAGTTCGCCCTCCGTTGAACCCGTCACGGGAGGGGATGTGCACATTAAGGGACAGGGATTGTTAGTCGCTCGTTGATGAGCTGGACTAGGTGGGGATGGGCTGCGATCAGCCACTGGCGGCGAGGATTACCTGTTACGATGGGTAATCTGGCAGGGCTACACACTTCGGTGTGTAGTCGGTTAATGTGTGAAATCGGGAGACCGGGGATGGAGGATAATCAGCTGGTTACGCTATTTGTTTGTCTTATTTGAATTATGCGGTAACTGACCCCGTGTTGTTGTTTTGTAAAACCTGCGGTGATCCATTCGGGGATGGTGAGCAGATATGACAGGTAATGCAGATGTTTAGTTATGGGACAGACATGAGGAGACATCACTTCGAGTCTAGTTTCCGCCATTACGAGTTTAGCCGGCAATGATTTCAGTTGTATTGAAGTTCTTACCCTTTTAGTTTGAGTTGGTTTGAGATAATGTATTCACTAACTCTTTATACTTTATATAAATGTTGTTTGGAAATTGTAACTTTGATATACTAATCTCGGGAAACCGAGATGGTAACAGCCTTTCATGCTAGGGTAGTCCTTGGTAAGGTACCTTGGTATGAGGGGGTGTTACAAAGTGGTATCAGAGCCGACGATTCCGGCACCTAAAACAAATGAACCCAATGAACTTAGGGAGTCCAAATAAAATGTGTTCCGGGTGTAATTCCGGAGCAGATATTCGTTACCACCCTTGGCTTGTAGAATAATGTCTTTGGTTTGCTTGTTCTTGTCTTTATCGTTCCTCTCGGCCTCTCCTGCAACAATGGACAAACTGAGGGCTTGGCTTTGCGCCAAGCGTACTCACTCCGACGCTCAAGTCAGTAAACTTAAAGGATTAAGTTGTATGTTATTCAGAGCGATATATTGTAGAGAGATGAGGAAGATAATACCAGTTTATGTGTGATATTAGGTCAAGTTGTGGATTAGTTGGGTCCTCTCCTCAATGAAGGTTGAGGAGTATTTATAGGCTTTTACCTTTTGTCACGTAGTGGCCAAGTGGCCAAGTGGCTATCAGGTGGAAAGACCGTTCTACCCTCGGCCGATGGACCTATGGCAGGCCGGCCGAGGGTCCTGGATGTGAGTACGCGGATATGTGCCCCGGCTGGCTAGTTGTCAGGCCGTGACCCAGGTGACAGGCCGATGGGCTGCATCGGCTAGGCAGTTTAAGTCGTTGACTTGCTGTGGATATCTTTGACCTTGCTCAGTGTGTTGACTTGGTCAGCGGTGCAGAATATGCCCCATCAAAATGAATCCGGGGAGAGTTGTTTGGAGCTGCCGCAAAGACTTGGGAGACGTCCCGAAGTCGCATTAAGGCCCTTACGATCTCAAGCCGGTCACATGGGGGGAAACTGTTGTATGTTTGAGTCATGTGAGTTTGATATCTATAGTTTGAATCTTGTGCATGGTTGGATGAAATGATGAAAGAAGTGGAATGTGATAGTTGTTGAAAGATGTATCGAGGATTGTTGATGTTAAACTTTGAGCATGAATATGTTGGCATGTTAAGTGTTGGAACATGGTAAAATATGAAAGGTGAATTGTGAAATTGTATCTGGTTGATATTGAGCATGAAGAATGTGATCATGTTACCTGTTTAATACAATGTTGAACATGAAGTATGGTAGTGGTACATGTGCATGTGAACATGATGATTTTAATGCTTGATTGTTGGTAGAAGCATGTGATTAAGGTCATGCGTCTATATATGTGAATGTCGTGTTTAATTTTAATGTGAGTATGATAAAAGTGCCTATATGTACTGGTTTCTTGAATTATTGAATTGTTATTGTTGCCTTATGTATGTTCAAGTTGTTTTGGCTTAGGAAACTTGATGTAACACCCCCATATTCCAAGTGCCTTACCAGGACCACTCAGGTATAAGGATGCCACCATCTCGGTTACCCGAGGCATGATATTCATAAGACAATAACGAAACAACTTTAAAAGTAAATAAAGTTTAAAGTGATTACATAGCAATTCCAAACTGATAAAAAGAAATACAAGATTCTCAGACGGTCTACTGCTAAAACTATCAAAGCTACAAAACACCGTCTGACACAGCGGAAGACTTCTAACTGCCACGTGATGACTCATCCCAGCTATCCCATACGCGTCATATCATACCTGCTCAATAACTGCTCACCACCCCCGAATGGATCACCACAGTTTTTAAAACATTTAAACGGGGTCAGTACTAATCACACAACTCAATATATCAACAATAAGATAAACAGACAGCTTAACCGTCACACACACACAATCACGCCAATCCCAACAATCTCAATCACGACATCCACTTTGGACCAGCCACGCCATGGGGGACCGCAGCCGTACCCACCAAATCCCCGCTCCACATAGTGAGCGATAACCCTGTCCATTAATGTGCACATCCCCTTCCGTGGCGGGTTCCACGAAGGGCGAAACTAGGGCGTGAAGCTACTCCCGCAAGTGACTCCACTCAGCCGAGAACGCATCTCGAGAACCACAGACAACCAATCACAATCACAATATCAACAACCGTCTGAATCTATCAACAATGTACAATCACAATCACAGTCGTCACAATACAATTATTATATCAAACAATCAATCTCAACACATCAACAATCATCCCATTATGGGACTAATACTGAGTAGGAAATCCTACCTGGAAAGCACAACTATCAGACGGTCTCAACAGCTGTATCAAAAAGCCTCTTCTACAAAACCTCCTCCTATCATACAAACACATAAACACTACCAAATCACAATCTACACAAAACCCCCAAATCCCCATATTAGGGTTTAAACAACTTAAAGGAATTACCATAAAAACGGTACATAGGTCTTACCCTCGACGCAAGGAACTCAACGATATAACGAACGATGAAATCCAACCTTCCAAGCTCCGGGATTTGCCAACAATGCGATTAAAGCTAATGACGTAGTTTGCTTTCTCCTCTCACAGAGATTAGGTTTTGAAAAGTGATTTAGGAACAATGACGGAAGTATTATATACTCTAATCGCATTATTAACAAAACCCGAGAAAACAACCCCCGTAAACCGGCTACTCGATCGAGTAGCTAAGGTACTCGATCGAGTGCCCCCTTACTCGATCGAGTACCCACGTTACTCGATCGAGTACCCAACAGGTCAGAAACTATTTTAAAACGCAACTCACCCTTACTCGACAGAGTAAGGCCTACTCGATAGAGTACCCAAAGACTTATAAATACGGAGTATTACAGTCTTCCCTCCTTAAAAAGAACTTCGTCCCCGAAGTTCAACCCATACATAAAAACAGCCATACTGACTCGACCAAGACACAACAACTTAGCTAAGGACTCAAGAACTCGACCGAACATAGAACATGAACTCTTAAAACCCACTCCACTAACTATTCCTACCTCCACAACATGGCTCACGATATCGTATCGACTCCATTATATCTCTCTCAACACTAACTACATACACTGCCAACTAGCTCCGTAATACATCATCCAGAGCCAATCCAATATCAAAATACCCCTAACATCAAACGGAATGTTACATTCTACCACCCTTAACAGGAACTTCGTCCTCGAAGTTTACTTACACTCATAAACATCATCAAGCCACTATCAAAACTCTTGAACTCCTAAACATCACACTACTACAAGCACGGCCATGGCCTTTTAACAACATCAACCACAAAACAAATCCCTCCTTTACACTATGCTAACACTCTACTTCCAATTATTTTACAACATGCACAACCATGAAACTCACTTTTATCGCATCCTACTCCTCTTAAGACAAATGTTACGTCCTCGTAACTCACTAATACTAAATCCGTAGTTAAAACATCTCATCATCCTCATCAACACCACATGTCAAAGATAACCGCCTATAACCTCATTTCTATAACCGTTCCTATTTCCAAGGCTTCTTACTTAAACAGTTCTCATACTTCAATTCACTCTGCACTCCATCTAACTAATACCGCAAAACCCTTAGCATAACCAATACTCCAACTCTTCCACATTACCGTAACATGACATACCTCTCTATATAGGCTATATAAAACTTCTATCGCCAAACGCATAACTCATGATCCACACGTGTTACGTACACTCACACAAGATCCTCAAGCTCTTTTCTTTCATCACTGCAAAACTCATACATGACTTAACAAGACACTAAATCCAAACACCCTTCCCTCACTGGCCTAACGAAAGATTAAAACCACCTGCAGCTTTCAGATCATTACGACACATGTTCTACGAATCACTTGCCATGACTATGTGCACCGATGTCTCATCTACAACAAGGTCAAAATTACTGTAACAACCTCTCACAACCGTGTCCCATCAACAGAATATCAATATACCATGACAACAACGAAAACATATACAACTCTATTTCATATCATACTCTACCTCATTCCCAACTTAACCTGGTAAAGAAAACATCAATAAACAAGACAACTGTCTATCTGCACAAACTGAAACTCGCAGGGAGCAACATCAAACAAAACAACAATCTATGTATAACTGGTATGTACTTTCGAAACTCGAATCATAATCATCCCGCCTACTCCACCACAACCGGTGACGGCATCACAACACCGCCACCAACAGCCACACCGTAGTGCGAAAATACCCGCATCACAGCACTATGTACCGTGCCCGGATCACCACCCGAGGCACCACAACCACACCGATAGACATCACAACTGCATACAATTCCCATAAACACTGACTCAGCATAACTTCTCAGACAAGAAAAACTTACTCAAATCCACTTTATTAAATCACCACGCAACATATTATATGGATAAACAGTTAAGCATCTCATGAACATCATCTCTACCATTTCACGGAATACACATGTCTTATTAATACACATAAAATTATAACTAGCCATGTCAAATTAATCAAATTATTACCTTTTTGGATATCATTCAATTAAATTACCGTGTCCAACATATATATTACAGAACATTCATAAAACAACTTTATAATTATCACACCATACCACTTCTTGTGAGGTCAGAACCTCACACAAACATTTACACCTATCATAGACCCGTAATCACAACCAACTAGTCAATCCTGACCACGTAAGTTACCACTCGATAAAGGTTACCTGTCGCCCGAGTTTAACTCATATGCCCCTCATAACATATTCCCCCATTCGCACAACCATCACTTCCTGCCCAATATAACCATACCTTTACTATTCAACTATTAGCATCCGCCTCATCTAACCACATCTTATACCCTCTCACAATCATACACAACAATCAGGTCCCTACCAAATCAACCTCTTTAGAATTGCTACCTTTCTAATATACCATCACTCTTAACCACTAGTGATAACACCACAATGCCACCACTGCTCGTATATCAAACCTCTTACACTCATATCAAAATAACATGGTTTTTCTCCTATTTTTGGTTAACATTCCAAATAACGAACATCAAACCCATCCACAAAATTACCTCAACATTATTCCCAATACTATCTTATTTGTATTGTCATCCAACTCTCCACCAAATATCTCGTATCGTGCCAATACTCCACCAACTTCTTACTCCCTTAATTCCTCGAAACTCATTATCAATCATGTTGTCCTGAAAATCCTATATAACCTTTAGCTAACATCCTCGTGATACTATCACACATTTCGATGATTTCTTACCTTTATATCACATAACTCCGGTGAACATTTTCCTCAGCTTACTTTTATCCTTCTTTTCTCTTTACACTCAATAATACCAATTAATAGTTCAACTCCTTATTCCTTCTAGCTAACTCTTTAGAAGTCCAGTTACCCCTTCGTTGCTCCAAAACTCAAATTCCATTATTTTCTACCGACATCATCTCACTCTTTCTTACCATGGATCTTCTCTTATTATGCTATCACTCACACTTGCCACTAATCTATCCATAAAATCAACGTTTAATGTTCAAACAATTGCATCTCCCTTTTTACATCTCTAGAAATCAGAATTCATTTAATACCGTTAATTACCCAAGGAAATCACACAGTAGTTTCATCTTTTAATAAACCAAACCTCCCAAACTCACCCATGTCTACAAATACACCTCGCGACATGTCTCCACAAAGTTTACTATATATTACTCTTCTCAACCCCTTTAAACGAACTTTCACTACATATATCCATAACCCACACGACTCCTAACCATTTCCCTCCATAATTCTTTACACATCTCAAGCTGCCACTATCCACCTCCTTACTTTCAATCTTTTTATTCTCACGTTCATTATACTCACATCATCCCTTGCCCATATTCACTTACTTTTACATTACTCAACACACAATCATATCACTCATCCCGTCTCGCAAAACGTGTGCCATGCCTCAATAAACTATACCAATCTTCCTTTTTTTTCCACCATCTATCATAATCACATATAACTCATCTCCTCCCACCAAACTCATACTCACCATAAGGTGCCACTCACCACCCCATCAAATTGGGTAACTTACGTATCAAGACCAACTTACATGTAAAACAATGCATAAATAAGTAAAATAACAACTTTGAATTAGACATAATATGCAACGAATGTCAAAAGATAAGCATATGACCCAAAACAGGGGTCACTAGATCGAGTACAGGCCACTCGATCGAGTAAGGGACTTACTCGATCGAGTAGGTGAAGGTCAGAAGCACGTAAAATAAATCACCAGGGCTACTCGATCGAGTAACTGAGGTACTCGATCGAGTGCCCCCCTACTCGATCGAGTACCAAGGCTACTCGATCGAGTACCCCAATTCTCAGCACTGTCCAGTTTTCGTAAAACAGTCATAACTCACTCATTACTTGGTCGTTTTGGGCGTGTGACCTATCGTTAGAATCGTAAAAGGACAAGCTATCACCTCCAATTGGAATCACATAAAAATCATTTATGAATCTCAAGTTATAACAGTTTAAAGACAACCTCTTTATAATCGAAAAACACAACACTTGATTTTACTTCCAAACAACTTAAACAACAACCAAGCAAACAAAACCAGTCCAAAACTCATAAAACCAGTATTCATAATCATATGTTACTATTTTCAAAAGCCAAGCAACAACATTAATCATGCACATCGATTATTTAACTTGTCAATCACGATTTACCACATGCTTTTATTTTATAACTTTACGTACACAATAACATAATATACAACATAAAATCCCCTATTCACATGTTACAAACATTGCCATATTATTAAAATCCATTACCCACATAAACATGTTCCACACATGAATTTCATATTTTTATGCAATTACTTACTTAATCTCTTCCAACCAATTCATTCATTACAGCTACACACTTCTTACCACATATACACATGAACAATAGTGAACAAGTACATTAACTTATCATGCAACCTTATGCAAACCAAATATACGTATACGACACAACATTCCTATGTACATGTTATTATTATGCCACATTATGAATCATCCATCCTGCAACATCATCATTCATCACATATTATCACATATGAACTACTTTCTTTTTCTACCATATCATTCATCATTCTCATATACTTTTCCAACGATTCCAACCAACATGTAAACCAACTATCATGCAACATGCTTTCAACAAACCATATACAAAATCACATCGTCACCATCTTTATCTACACATTCCCCATTCTCCACAATCATACATCCACTGGTTCATACCACACATTACTATATAGATACACAATACACAAGGTAAACACATAGCGATCCCGACTCATATCCCAAGGTGACCGGTTCAAAATTGTAGGGCGAGTTCGCGACTTTAGGACGTCTTCCAAGTCTTTGCATTAGCTCCTACAACCTTTACCCCGGGTTCATTTTAATTGACTCCCTATATTCATTGGATTTATTGGTTACAGGTTTCAGGATCGTCGCTCTGATACCATTTGTAACACCCCCATACTCCAAGTGCCTTACCAGGACCACTCAGGTATAAGGATGCCACCATCTCGGTTACCCGAGGCATGATATTCATAAGACAATAACGAAACAACTTTAAAAGTAAATAAAGTTTAAAGTGATTACATAGCAATTCCAAACTGATAAAAAGAAATACAAGATTCTCAGACGGTCTACTGCTAAAACTATCAAAGCTACAAAACACCGTCTGACACAGCGGAAGACTTCTAACTGCCACGTGATGACTCATCCCAGCTATCCCATACGCGTCATATCATACCTGCTCAATAACTGCTCACCACCCCCGAATGGATCACCACAGTTTTTAAAACATTTAAACGGGGTCAGTACTAATCACACAACTCAATATATCAACAATAAGATAAACAGACAGCTTAACCGTCACACACACACAATCACGCCAATCCCAACAATCTCAATCACCGACCCCACTTTGGACGAGCCACCGCGCGATGGGGACCGCAGCCGTACCCACCAAATCCCCGCTCCACATAGTGAGCGATAACCCTGTCCATTAATGTGCACATCCCCTTCCGTGGCGGGTTCCACGAAGGGCGAAACTAGGGCGTGAAGCCACTCCCGCAAGTGACTCCACTCAGCCGAGAACGCATCTCGAGAACCACAGACAACCAATCACAATCACAATATCAACAACCGTCTGAATCTATCAACAATGTACAATCACAATCACAGCCGTCACAATACAATTATTATATCAAACAATCAATCTCAACACATCAACAATCATCCCATTATGGGACTAATACTGAGTAGGAAATCCTACCTGGAAAGCACAACTATCAGACGGTCTCAACAGCTGTATCAAAAAGCCTCTTCTACAAAACCTCCTCCTATCATACAAACACATAAACACTACCAAATCACAATCTACACAAAACCCCCAAATCCCCATATTAGGGTTTAAACAACTTAAAGGAATTACCATAAAAATGGTACATAGGTCTTACCCTCGACGCAAGGAACTCAACGATATAACGAACGATGAAATCCGACCTTCCAAGCTCCGGGATTTGCCAACAATGCGATTAAAGCTAATGACGTAGTTTGCTTTCTCCTCTCACAGAGATTAGGTTTTGAAAAGTGATTTAGGAACAATGACGGAAGTATTATATACTCTAATCGCATTATTAACAAAACCCGAGAAAACAACCCCCGTAAACTGGCTACTCGATCGAGTAGCTAAGGTACTCGATCGAGTGCCCCCTTACTCGATCGAGTACCCACGTTACTCGATCGAGTACCCAACAGGTCAGAAACTATTTGAAAACGCAACTCACCCTTACTCGACAGAGTAAGGCCTACTCGATAGAGTACCCAAAGACTTATAAATACGGAGTATTACAGTCTTCTCTCCTTAAAAAGAACTTCATCCCCGAAGTTCAACCCATACATAAAAACAGCCATATTGACTCGACCAAGACACAACAACTTAGCTAAGGACTCAAGAACTCGACCGAACATAGAACATGAACTCTTAACACCCACTCCACTAACTATTCCTACCTCCACAACATGGCTCACGATATCGTATCGAATCCATTATATCTCTCTCAACACTAACTCCATACACTACCAACTAGCTCCGTAATACATCATCCAGAGCCAATCCAATATCAAAATACCCCTAACATCGTTACTCGATCGAGTACCCAACAGGTCAGAAACTATTTTAAAATGCAACTCACCCTTACTCGACAGAGTAAGGCCTACTCGATAGAGTACCCAAAGACTTATAAATACGGAGTATTACACTTGATTTGTAGAAAGAACGATTACGGAAGGGTTGTTTTAAAACTGTCATAAGTCTAGTTCTATAAATGATATTGCTGTGATTCCAAGTTTAGGTGATAGCATGTCTTCTTACGATTCTAACGATAGGTCACACGCCCAAAACGACCTAGTAACGAGGGAGATATGACTGTTTTACGAAAACTGGTCGGTGCTGAGAACTGCGCCGATACTCGACCGAGTAGTCCCTACTCGGCCGAGTATCTTTTATACTCAACCGAGTATTCCATATTCGGCCGAGTAATCCTTCTGCGACAATTGAGTTTGCTTCTGAAGTCGAAAACTCGACCGAGTAATATAGTTACTCGACCGAGTACCTTGTACTCGACCTAGTATGTTATGTACTCGACCGAGTACCTCATTGGATGGCCACTTTGAGTCGGTGGCTATGTTCTTACTTTTGTTTTGAGCCGGTGGCTATGTTTTTACATTGTTTTGAGTCGTAGGGTATATACACATGTATGTTTTGAGTCTTAACGCATTCTTTTATATGTGAGACGGTCTTGATACGTAAGTTATCGGAAGTTATGACATGGAGAATGACGGCTTATGAGGGACATGTGTTGGGTAAGGAAGACATGTGTTAATGTGGTTGTGAAGGATAGTGGAAAAAGAAAAGGGAAAAATGATGAGCTAATCGAGGTAAAGAGCAAGTTTTGTGAGATATGATGAGTGATATAGTCGTGTGTTGAGTAGTATAAAAGTAAGTGTATATGGACAAGGGTGATGTAAGTGTAAAGAAGCATGAGAATGAAAGATTGAGATAAGGGACACGAATAGTGGCATATTTGGATGTGCAAGGATTTATGGAGGAAGACAGCTAGGATAGAGTTGCTTAAGGATATATGTAATGGAAGGTTGTTGTAAGAAGATAGGAAAGAGAGGTATATAGTGAACTTCAAGGAAGTTATGTCGCGATGTGGATTTGTAGATAGTGGCTAAGTTTGGGAAGTTGGAATATCAAAGGGGTGAGCCTAGTGTGTAATTCTTTGGACAAACGGTATGAAGTGAATTTTGGTTTCTAGAGATGCGAAAGGGAGATACGACTAATTTAAGAGTAACTGTTAGTGTGCGGACTTGATGGTGACAAGGGTGAGTGTGAAGCAAGATGAGAGATGATAAATGATAAGAAGAATGATAAGATACTGATATGAATTAATGGAATTAGAGTTGTGGAGCTATGGAAAATAAACAAATGACTAAAGAGTTAGGTAGAAAGAGAAAGGAGATGACTTATTAATTGGCATTATTGAGTAAAAGGAGGGAAAGAGGGATGGAAGTAAGTTGAGAGAACGTTGACCGGAGTTAAGGAGCATGAAGGTAGGAAATTATGAAATGTACGATATCCCCACTAGAGGGTGTGAGTTAATGGTTATATAGGAGAGCAGGACGGCGTGTTAGCCGTGAGTTTCGAGGTATTAAGGGAATAAGGAGCTTGTAGAGTGTTTGCACGATCTGAGATTTTGGTGGAGAGTTAGGTAGCGATATGATAAAGGATAGAATTGGGAATAATGTTGAGGTATGTTTTGTTGATGGATTGGATGTTCGTATTTGGGATGATAACCAAAGAGAGGAAACAGATTGTTATATTAAGAAGTGATAGTAAGAGAGTAGTCACATGAAGGATGTTGGTGTCATAGTAGTGTCACTAGTGGCTGAGGGTGATGTTACTTTAGGGAAGTTAGTTGTCCTAATGAGGTTTATTTTGTAGAGACCAGATAGATATGTATGGTTGTGAGAGAGTATAAGATGTGGTTATATGAGGCGGTTGTTAGTAGTTGAGTATTAATGGTATGGTTACATTTGACAGGGGGTGATGGTTATGCGAATGGGAGAATATGTTATGAGGGGTGTACGAGTTAAACTCGGGTGAGAGGTAACTTTTAACAGGTGGTAACTTACGTGATCAGGATTGACTAGTTAGATGTGATTATGGGTCTATGATGTGTATAAATGTTTGTGTGAGGTTCTGACCTCACGAGAAGCGGTAGGGTGTGATAGTCATAAAGTTGTTATATGAATGTTTGTGATATATGTTGGGTACGACAATCTATTAGAATAAGGTTCAAAAGGTAATAATTTGATTGATCTGGCTTGGATAGTTAAAATCGTATGTGTATTCATGATATATGTTTATTCCATGAAAAAGTATGGATGGTATGCATGAGATTCTTGTCTATTTATTCCGTATGATATATGGTGTTGTGATCTAGTAAAGCAGTCTTGAGTAAGTTTTTCTTGTCCGAGATGTTATATTGAGTCAGTGTTTATGGGATTGTGTATGTTGTGATGTCTATCGGTGTAGTTGTGGTGCCTCGGGTGGTGATCCGGGCACGGTACTTAGTGTTGTGATGCGGGTATTTTCGCACTGCGGTGCGGCTGTTGGTGGCGGTGTTGCGATGCCGTCACCGGTTGTGGTGGAGTAGGCGAGATGTTTATGATACGAGTTTTCGAAAGTGCATACTAGTTAAACATAGATTGTTGTTTTGTTTGCTGCTGTTCCTTGTGACTTTTGGTTGAACATGTAGGCTGTTGTTTTGTTTGTTGTTGTTTCTTACCAGTTTCAGTTTGGGAATGAGGGTAGAGTATGATATGAAAGAGAGTTGTATATGTTTTCGTTATTGTCATGGTATAGTGATATTTTGTTGATGGGACTCAGTAGTGAGAGGTTGTTGGAGTGCTTGTGATCTTGTTTTAGATGAGGCATTGGTGGGCATAGTTGTAGCAAGAGTTTGTGGAGCATGTGTGGTATTGAACTGGAACTGCAAGTGGTTTAGCACCTTTCCTTGGGAGAGGGAGTACGGAGTTTTAGGACTTAGTATCATGTTAAGTCAAGGGTGAGTTTTGTGGTAATAGAAGTGATGAACTTGAAAAGCTGATGTGAGTGTGTAACAATTGTGGCTTGTGAGTTTAGATCGTGAAGATGAGCGTATAAGTATATAGAAGTATGTCGTTTGGTGGTAATGTAGAAGAGATGGAGTAGTGGTTATACTGAGGATTTTATGATATATTTTATGGGAGTACCGAATAATTGAGGCACGAGAACTGTTAAAGAAAGAGAGTCCTGGTCATAGGAATGGTTGTAGGTGTTGGGGTTATAGTGGGTGATCGTTGACATGCGGAGGTAATGAGGTTTATGGGAGGCATAGAAAAGGACCTAGTATTAGCAAGTTAGGAGGGCGTAACATTTATCTTAAGAGGAGTAGAATGAGACAAGAGAGTTTGATGGTCATACAGGTTACAATTGCAAGGTACAGAATAAGAATGGATTTGTGTGATTGCCGATTTTATTACAGGTAATGGCAGTGCTCGTAGTAGTATGATGTTTATGAATTATGAGTGAGAGTAACGGATTGTGTGAGGATGTTTATATGTGTGAGTAAACTTCGAGGACGAAGTCCGTTTTAAGGATGGTAGAATATAACATTCTGTTTTGATGGTTGATCTTATTTTGCGGATTATCTTGGTATTGAGTTGCTAGTGAGTGTTATGGAAGTGAGATAAGGTTGGCAACATTATTTTATGGTTATTCGATAATATTATGGAGTCTATATCGAGAGGATAGGTGTTTTAGCAGGATTTTCCTGAAAGGATCCGGCTTAATTATAGAGTAGTCAGGGTATCTAGTTCTGTAAGTTTGGTATGTTGTAAATGAATAAAAAGGAAAGACTAGGAGAAAAGAATAGTGTTTATATTATTTTGATAAGCTGAATACAGATTTTGTTTAAGTAAGTGAATGCTAATAAAATGACGAGAAGATAAGTAATAGACTAATTTCACACTAATGAATAATCAATGCCTTTGCCATTGCTAGAATTACAGTATTTATAGCCATAAAAATGAACGTTGTACTGGTCTTCAACGTCCTTCTCTTTTGTCGGAGCTGTTACTGGATTAATAGGGCATATTCCCTATTAATCCGGTTGACTCGTTCTTATTTGATTGATCCTCTTCCTTTGCACGTCTAGGTTCATGGGCAATATGGTTTTACAAGTAGACTTAGTCTTCCTTGAAGATAGGACACGAATATATATCTTTATATAACCGTTTTGCTTCTTCTTCAGCTTAATTTAGTCGATTTAATACTCGCCGGGCTATTCTCAGTGCTTACCACTAGGCTTCTCTTCCAAAGTATAAGGCAAGGCGATTGCAATAATAGCTAGAATTGTCCGGTCTTCGTCTTCTTTAGTCACCTTGTAAGGTCGGGCCAGGTTATGGTCAGGCCAGGCTAATCAGGGCCTAACAATTGCCCCTTGACATTTTACCCGTCTTTGGACTGGACCGGGGGTGAGATGTCAACTTTTACCGGGTTGAATAATAAAGAGAATTATACTTAATCAATTACTCTTAGACTCCTAGTTACCGTTGGACACTCGTAACGGCTAGGTGATGTCATCTTTGAGAGTTTTGCAATTTCTAGGGTTTTCATGCCGTTGCTCATCTTCTATAAATACGGTATCTGGGACGAGATTATTCTCCACCAATTTTCCTCCACTTTCTTTGCTAAATTTTCTTCTGAAATTCTTCCCTACTTCTCAGCAATCCTGTTCTGCTAGTTTATACTCTTTAAATAATTTAACTTCATCACAATAAATCTGACAATAAAAGACATGGGAGCCAAAAAACGTCCTGCATCCCGAGAAAATGCTGCTTGTTGAGCTGAACCCACTGAGACATCCAAGAGGAAGAGGTTAGGGAAATTGATCCTGCTTTGCTCGTCTTTGTGGCTTTCAAGTACCAGGATTCTGTTTTCTTGCCCTTCAATCTCTGGATTCTTCTTTCCCTGAGGAAAACTTACTAAAAACAAACTATGACAAGATTCTAAGGGAGAAGAAAATAATTCCCGAGTCAACTGAGGTATGGATCCCTGAGTCTTGTCCGGTCAGGGCTAACTGGGTATCACCTGGCTGGTTCTGTATTTTTGAATGGGCGTTCAAAGCAGGCTGTAAGTTACCTTTTACTCCCTTAATGATTGACACCATTCGTGCTATGGAGGTATCCCCTTTTCAAATTATGCCAATGGTTTGGAAACTTGTTCATTCTATTGAAAATTTATGTGCTAAACACAATCTTGTAATTACTATTAATGATATCAAGGCAGTATATCATATGAAAAATCCTGTTGATGGTCGCTTTAATTTGAGAATTAAATCGAAAATGTCTCCATTAATTACTAACTTGGACTCTGGAGATGATAAAAATTGGGCAAAGACTTTCCTGTTTGTCCGGACTGAGACTTTGGGATCAGGCTTTGATTATCTGAGATATCCTCCCTTGGAGAGTGGTAGGTTCCCTGTACTTTTTATTTTGCAATATACATTACATGAAATTAATGGATTTTGATTCTTACCTGTGTAATTTTGACGGTTTTTGCAGCTCCTGATTGGAGTTTTGATCCTCTTGATGAGGAAGCTATTTCCAGGATAGAGGCTTTCCTTGCTATTCCTGAGGAGGAGAGGACCTGGCCAGCTAGTTTGGGCAGGGAGTTGTTGCCCCGGTATATGAAGACCAAGCTGACTGGGGTCAGAGTACCCAAAGGCAAGCCTAGTTCTACTGTTCTTTCCTGTACGTCTTCTGTATGTTTTTATGTTAGCCGTTATGTTCCTGTCGTTTTTTGTTTGATACTCACGTATATTTTTTATATATTCAGTATTTAGGTCTTCTGCTAGGCTGGCCAGCTTTTCTGCAAAGGATTTGAAGGCTGGGGTGGCTAGGATTGCTGAACAGTCCAAGAGCCAGGAGGCTAGTGAGAGTGACAAAACGCTTGATATCCTGGTTTCTGATATCCAACCTTCTCAAAATCCACCCAGGATAGCGTCACCGGAGGTCGTCCAGGCTCAAAAAAGGAAGAGGGAAGATGTTATCCTGGAAGAGGAGGAGGGAGAGAAAGAGCCTATCCAGGCTCAGCCAATCAGGAGTATAAGGCAAGTGTCTACTAGGGTTGATGACATGGATGATGCCCGGCACGGATAGATGAGTTTTACTCGCAAAAATGAGCGGCCAGCTAATGTCTGCTAGTACTCTTGAGTCGTCTACCAGAGTGGTTTCTATTCTGACTTCTCTTGTGACAAAGGCTGCTGAACTTGCTTCCCAGGCTAGGGAGGTTAGTTGTAAAGGGATATTTTTAATTGTTCATGTGCTTTTTGTTTTGCCTTGTATTTGGCTGATTGATTTTATATATATGTAGGGATTGGATGCCGGGTTGGCTCTGCTTGTCGGCTCGGGGATGCCCAGGCTAGGGTTTCTAGTTTGGAGGAAAAAGCTGGATAAACTTAACCGTGACTGCACACATCCGGGGTAATGAAGTAGTGCTTCAATCTCAGTTGGGGACAGCTAGGGAGTCAACCAGGGTTGCTATAGTTTGTGAGGTGGCTGCAAAAAATGCTTTGAGAAGGTCATTAGGCAAGAGTTGGAGGCCGAGAAGCGGCAATGCGGGATCGATTGAGAAAAAATGAGGAGCTTCTTCTTTGAAAAGGAATTGGTGGAGGCGAGGTTGGGCGATCTTTGCTCAATACTTCTTCGGGAAAGGCCGGGTTGATGCTATGAGGGATCCGGAATCTGACCGGGCTAATTGGAATCCAGACCGGGATGAGATAGCTTTGGACGCTCAGTATCCTGATTTGGCCAATATGGGTCAAGAAGAAGAAGTGGATTCTCCTCCTTCCAAGGCGAAGTCTGATGACCAGGAAATGGCGGATGGTTGTGAGTCGGTCACTGGCTCAAAGATAGCTTAGTTTTGTTTTTCTTTTAGGTTTTGGTCTATCCAGGAGGAATGTCCCTGGAATGAATATTTAGAAACGTTTTTTGGCCCATCCAGGGGGGATGTCCCTGGAACGGATGGTTATTAGGTGTGTGGTACGGCCAATTATTTTGGATGAATAAATATTTGGTCTTTGTTTGTTTCTTTTTGTGTTTTGATAAGGTACTTTTGAAATGTTGGATGTGTACTGGATCTGACTAGTTTTTTAACTGGATCGGGCCAGTTTTTGTGCTGGATCTGGCCAGTCCTTATTTTTTATTGTATGTTATGGGTTGGGTTTGTTGCCTGTCTGGAGGGCTTACGTCCCCTGCCTGTCTAGAGGGCTTATGACCCATCTGTGTTATACAAGTCAGGAAGGAGTTTTCCAGCTTTGTATGTTTAAGTGGAGCTCAATATTTAAAGGCCTGTTTTGCAACTGAAATTTGGATATCAATTGGATATTTGGTGGGGGTGGCCCCCAATCTTTAAGATTTGTTTTAAAAATGCAATATGTAAAACAAGTATTGAAGATTTTGCTAAGTAAATATGAGAACATAGATAAGTACTTGGGCACATAATTTGAAGAAATCATATACGGCATTTATTCATATAGTTGCAAGTATCATACATGTAGTTTCCAGGCAAGAGATGTCAAGGTGAAAAGTTGTACCTGGATTGAGAGATATATTTTATATGTGAAATAGTTTTAAATGTGCAATATTCCAAGCTCTTGGGATCATTTCGCCGTCCAGGGTTTGTAATCTATAAGCTCCCTGGCCGACTATTGAATCAATCATATAGGGACCTTCCCAGGTTGGGGCCAATTTGCCAGCATTCTTTTCTTTTGTGTTTTGGAAGACTTTCCTGAGGACAAGGTCTCCTACCCTGAATACCCTGGCTTTGTGATCTTGTTGTAGCTTTTCGCAACCCTTTGCTGATATGCTGCTAATCTGATGCTGGCTGCATCTCTTAGCTCTTCTGTTAAGTCCAGGCTGTCCTCCATTAGAGGTATATTGCTTGTTATTGTGTTTAGGCTGATTCTGGCTGATGGAATGTCCACCTCAGGGGGATTATCGCTTCACATCCATAGACCAAGGAGTAGGGGGTTTGGCCTGTGGATGTTTTAGGCGTGGTTCTGTCAGCCCAAAGGACCAGGGGGAGTTCTTCAGCCCATCTGCCTTTTCTTCTTTCCAGCTTTTTCTTTATGCAGCTGATTACCACCTTATTACTGGATTATGGCTGACCGTTGGCTTTTGGATATCCTGGTGTGGATGTTACCAGATTGATGTTCCATTGAGCACGGAAGGCTTTCTTGTTCTTTTTCCCACAAATTGTGTGCCATTGTCGCATACTATTTCAGAGGGGATGCCATATCTACATATGATGTTGTGTTTGATGAATGCTATGACATCCTTCTCCTTGACTTGCCTGTATGATTCAGCTTCTATCCACTTGGAGAAGTAATCAGTCATTGCTAGCATGAAAACTTTCTGTCCGGGTGCTTGAGGTAGTTTTCCTACTATATCCATGCCCCACTTCATAAATGGCCAGTGCGGATATGGAATGTAGTTCTTCGGATGGTGATGGATATGTGGTCCGTGAATCGACAAGCTTTGCATTTAGAGCTAAAATCCGGGCAATCGGCTCTCAGGGTAGGCCAATAATAACCTGTTCTAAGTACTTTGCTTGCCAGGCTTCTTCCACCTTTATGATTTCCACAGTATCCTTCATGGATTTCTGATAATATCTGCTCAGCTTCTTGTGGTTCCAGGCATCTGAGGTACGGCCCGGCCTGCGATTTCTTAAAAAGCACGTTGTCAATAATAGTATATGAAGCAGCTTTTATTTTTAGTGCTTTGGCATCTTGCTTATTTAGGGGAAGGATTCCCTGTTGTAGCCGGTCATAGTAGGGTTTTGTCCAAGAATTGGCAATATAAATTGGGAAGCTTTCATTTTGTTTGTTTATTGCAGGTTCTAATAAATGTACGATGGGTATTTTGTCGAAGTCTAGGGGACTAAAGTTGGATCCTAGGCCGGCTAGAGCATCGGCCCGGATATTCGGTCCCCAGGGAATTTGGTCAATATTAAAATTGCGAAATTTTGATTTTAAGATTTGAACAACATCTAAATAAAGCATCATCTTTGAGTCTTTAGTTTGTATATATCCCATTTACTTGGTTTGAAATAAGGAGGGAATCGAGACGTACCTTTAGGTTTTGTACACCAAGGTCAATACATACCTTTAACCCAGCTATTAGGGCTTCGTATTCTGCTTCATTGTTGGTGGCTTCAAATGCACGAAATTATAGCCTGTACTATCTTATCCCCCCGTGGCGATTTTTAGTACTACTCCCGGCTGTGCCCCTCGTGTTGGCTGCACCATCGACAAATAGGGTCCATTCTAGGCCTGTTTGGTCGCTGGTCAGTTTATTTACTTCTTTTACTAGGTCGGGTTCTAGGGTCGGACTAAAATCAGCCACAAAGTCTGCTAGTGCTTGTGACTTAATTGCTGTCCTTGGTTCAAATGTTATGTTGTATGTGCTTAGATGTACTGACCATTTACACATTCGTCCGGATAATTCTGGCTTTCTAAGTACAGATTTGATAGGAAGATTGGTTCTGACTATTATAGGGTGGCTTTCAAAGTATGGTCTTAATTTTGTGCAACTCATAATTAAAGCTAAAACATATATTTTTCAAGCAAGCCATACCGATCTCTCAAGCGTCCGATGAGACTTTTACTTACATAATAGACGGGGTCTTTGTTGTCCGTCATCTTCTTTGACCAAGACTGCACTGACAGCAGTTTCTGTGACTGACAGGTATACTGTCAGGGGCTCATCTTTGATTGGTTTTGCCAGCAGGGGAGGAGAGGATAGATATATCTTTAGGTCTTCAAAGGCGGTCTGATGATCAGGGGTCCATTGAAAGTCCTTGTTCTTCCTTAACAGGTTATAAAATGATTTGCACCTTTCTGATGATCTTGAAATGAACCTGTTTAGGGCCGCTATTCTTCCAGTCAGCTTTTGTATGTCTTTGACTGTCTTTGGTGGTTCTAGCTCCAGAATAGCTTTGATCTGTTCAGGGCTGGCTTCTATTCCTCTTTTTGTCACCATGTAGCCCAGGAATTTGCCTGCTGAGACTCCGAAGTGGCATTTTTGTGGGTTGAGCTTCATATTGAATTTCTCCAGTATTTGAAAGGCTACTTCCAGGTCTTTGATGTGGTCTAAAGCGATGGATTGAACAGTGGCAAAGGTCGGGCAAGCTTTTTTAGTCAGGTCTGCATAGATGTCACTGTCAAGCAGGACTCCTTGCCTGAAGGCTTCCACCGCTGTTTCTTCATCACACCTGGGAATGGCCACCTTTTCTCTGACAAATCGGCCAGAAATTCTTTGAGAGATTCTTCGGAAGTTGCTTTACCCTGAACAGTTCTTGGGTCTCTTGGCCATATCTCTGCTGCTTGCGAATTGTTGATTGAAGGCATTGATCAATTCTCGCAAAATTCCGATACCTCCATTTGGGAGATTGATGAACCATTGTAATCTTTGCTCGATCGGGGTTGTACCAAAGCCCTTACACATGCGGACTTGCCCGAGTTCACTGGGTATTGAGGCGACAACATTTTCTCGTTTGAATATGGCAACGTGATTTTGTGAATCGGACGTTCCATCATAAGTTCTCATGGACGGAACAAAAATTTCTTGGGAGATCAATTTTTGCAATTTCATCTGCAAAGGGTGAATCTGCGAAGTCATCAACTTCTACTTCACCACGGGTCCGGCACTCCGGGTATGTTTTCTATTTTGTTGTGGAGTTTTTGAATTTCTGAAGCATGGCCATCATTATTCTTTGGTTCGATTTTGTTTGTCTCATCATTGGGGAATGGTTGGGGTATCGGATAATGTATCCTTCTCCAGGGTTCCAAAATTGGAGAAGTCTATGTTTTTGATAATGGATGAAAATGGGGTTCCTGGTTCGAATCTGGTCTTGGATCCCGAAGCTTGATTTTCCAATTTTTCTTCAGGCTAGACTCGATTCTTTCACCTATTGATTTACCTTCTCGCTTGGCCTTCTCTTGGATTGTCTCCAATTCTTTGATCTTGGCCAGGGCAGCCGCTAATTGTTGTTCTGCGGTAAGTTCCACCATTTTTGTGTGAATATTAAATGAAAAATGATAAGGGGAATTTTATTGGTTGAAGAACTAGATGCCCCACGGTGGGCGCCAATTGTTTTAGCAGGATTTTCCTGAAAGGATCCGGCTTACTTATAGAGTAGTCAGGGTATCTAGTTCTGTAAGTTTGGTATGTTGTAAATGAATAAAAAGGAAAGACTAGGAGAAAACAATAGTGTTTATATTATTTTGATAAGCTGAATACAGATTTTGTTTAAGTAAGTGAATGCTAATAAAATGACGAGAAGATAAGTAATAGACTAATTTCACACTAATGAATAATCAATGCCTTTGCCAGTGCTAGAATTACAGTATTTATAGCCATAAAAATGAACGTTGTACTGGTCTTCAACGTCCTTCTCTTTTGTCGGAGCTGTTACCGGATTAATAGGGCATATTCCCTATTAATCCGGTTGACTCGTTCTTATTTGATTGATCCTCTTCCTTTGCACGTCTAGGTTCATGGGCAATATGGTTTTACAAGTAGACTTAGTCTTCCTTGAAGATAGGACACGAATATATATCTTTATATAACCGTTTTGCTTCTTCTTCAGCTTAATTTAGCCTGATTTAATACTCTGTCAGGCTATTCTGTGCTTACCACCAGGCTTCTCTTCCAGTATAAGGCAAGCTGATTGCAATAATAGCTAGAATTGTCCGGTCTTCGTCTTCTTTAGTCAGCCTTGTAAGGTCAGGCCAGGTTATGGTCAGGCCAGGCTAATCAGGGCCTAACAATAGGTTATCTAGTAAGCATGGTTGACGGAGTTAGTGTTAGGTGTTCATGTTTTATAGGTTGGGTTGGAACTTCGGGGACGAAGTTCTTTTTAATGGGGGAAGATTGTAACACTACGGATTTTATAGGCTGGTACTCGACCGAGTATGGCCTACTCGGTCGAGTAAAGTGTGTTGGGTATTATGTTTGGCTTACGCCGGGAATACTCGGCCGAGTATGGGTAATACTCGACCGAGTAGAGGATACTCGGCGAGTATACCCTATACTCGACCGAGTATCCGCCACGACGGTATTATTTCCGCGGGTTTGATTTAAATGATTAGAGGTTATATCGTTAAATCGCTTTCAAAAGTCATTTCTCCCCAAAAACATAAACTACGTTCATTCTCCTCTAATCATCTTCATCAATTCCAAGTCAATGGTCGTCGATTGTGGGTTCTAGCATCTCATTCCGTGTCAATCGCCGTAGTAAGTATCTTATCCTTGTTCATCTATTGTCATTCTTATAAGTTAACAAACCCTAATTTGGTTAATTTGGGAGTCTAGGGTTCTGGTCATCATATGTTGTTGATTGTTGATTATCGTTGTTGTAGGTGATGATGTGTTACTAGTTGTGCATTTGTATGATTGATTACAGCGTAGCGGATTGCGAAAAGGTAGGGTTTGCCTACTCAGTTCTTGTGTAATTGATTTGAGATATTTGTTGTATTGTGTATGATTGTTGTCTGCTGATCATTGGATTGTTGGTGTTGTGGTGACGGTGGTGATGTGGTTGTGTTGTGACGGTGGTGGTATTGTGACATTTGTGTTGCTGTGGTATGTGTGATTGTGGTGGAGTCACTTGCGGGAGTGGCTTCACACCCTAGTTCGCCCTCCATGGAACCCGTCACGGGAGGGGATGTGCACATTAAGGGATAGGGATTGTTAGTCGCTCGTTGATGAGCTGGACTAGGTGGGGATGGGCTGCGGTCACCCACTGGCGGCGAGGATTACCTGTTGCGATGGGTAATCTGGCAGGGCTACACACTTCGGTGTACAGTCGGTTAATGTGTGAAATCGGGAGACCGGGGATGGAGGATAATCAGCCGGTTACGCTATTTGTTTGTCTTATTTGAATTATGCGGTAACTGACCCCGTGTTGTTGTTTTGTAAAACCTGCGGTGATCCATTCGTGGATGGTGAGCAGATATGACAGGTAATGCAGATGTTTAGTTATGGGACAGACATGGGGAGACATCACTTCGAGTCTAGTTTCCGCCATTACGAGTTTAGCCGGCAATGATTTCAGTTGTATTGAAGTTCTTACCCTTTTAGTTTGAGTTGGTTTGAGATAATGTATTCGCTAACTCTTTATACTTTATATAAATGTTGTTTGGAAATTGTAACTTTGATATACTAACCTCGGAAAACCGAGATGGTAACAGCCTTTCATGCTAGGGTAGTCCTTGGTAAGGTACTTTGGTATGAGGGGGTGTTACAGCTATGGCAATTTTACATGGAGTTCAAGAAGCCCGGAAAGGGGGGGTCAAGCATATTATATTCAAAAGTGATTGCTTGAGCGTGGTGGAGGACCTCCGGTTGAAGAAGATTGGTCGGAATGATATACACCTAGTTTATGTTGACATTCTTTCTATTTGTTTGTCATTTGAGTCTTGTAATTTTTCTTTCGTTCGTCGTAAACTTAACTCGGTTGCTCATTCACTTGCTCATTTCTATCCGTGATTTGTGGGTAGACGAGCTTGGCCGAATGACTTTCCTCCGGACATTGTAGATTTGGCACGACAAAATTTATTATAGTATAATACCCCTTGTGGGTGTTTAAAAAAAAAGGGGTAGTGGACAACTGGACATACTTATTGGCTTGTTGGATAGTGATTCCGTCACAAACTTGTGACGGGCCAAATAAAACCCACTTGGGTAGATAAAGACAAGCCATTTGTGATTTCCTAGATACTCTTACTTTTGTCTTATCTATCCAAATGAGTGATACTTAACCCGTCACAAGTTTGTGACGGATATACCCGTCACAAGGAAGACTTATTGGGTTGCACAAAGCTGAGAAAAAGGATTACGCATCTGAGGTAGTATCTCAGACCTTGTAATTTTTGAGCATATATACATTTTTTTCTGAGCATATTATCATTTATAAATATAGTTTTTGAGTAATATTATAATTTTTTAGTGTAATGTTTTAGTAAATGTGCTCAAGAACTTTATACTAAAGTAGAACTCAAAAACTTTAAAATAAAACTTAAAAAATACTCCCTCAGATGTATAGTCTATCTGCTCAAAAAGCTGATGCTCATGTTATCAGCCGTTCTAACAAAAATCGAAAACTTGCTGTCCCAAAGCATTTTGAATATTGAAATTTGAAAACTTGCTAACATTATCATTGGCCACTAGAATGCTTAAACATTCTTTTGGTTATTAATGTGTTATTATACATTTATACAATTAAAAAACTATAGATGCTTATTTGTGATGGCACTATTTCGTTACAAGCTTGTGACCGACAAGGAGTAAATCAAATGAGAGAGCAAATGAGAGGAGAGCTATAAGAGGTCACAAACTTGTGAGAGTTGTGACCGTCACAAACAAGACCGTCTGTAAAAAAACATTTTTCTCGTAAAGCATATGGTTGCCTTTGAGTCCATTGTTAAAAATTGGGATCTCAAAGTCTTTCAATTTATAGAGTTACGGTTCTTCTTCTCTTTAGAAATTTAGAGAGAGACTTTTCTCTCTTTTGAGAGTTTACATCTAAAAACCTAAACATCAAACCAAATAAAATAATCAACAACATCCAATATCTTTCTTCTTTTTTACGCCTGTGCATGCATTCTCTTGAAACTCCCAACATATCTCCTTTAACGTTTTGTTTTCTCTAAAATCTAATCATTACTTTCTTTATCCTTTCATTGGGTTTCATTCAAAACCCTTAATCTTCTTCGCTGGTTTTATTTGCACCTTTCTACTTCCTTCTCTGTCATTCCTTTTCAGTCCTTCTTTTTCCTTCTTCTTTTTAACTGTCTTTTTCACAAGACAATCTCAAATCAATATGGAAAATAACCCTTTCTTTTACGTGGAAGATGAAATTCCACCTTTAGAAGAAATATTTCACAATATTAATTTTCGTACGGAAGTAGCAGCAAATCCAGGGCTTTTAAATGAGTGGAGATTTCCACGGACTGGTCCTGTTGTTTCACCACACCCAGATAATCTAGATGATTCCGTTGCGTATTGGAGTCATTGTTTATTGGGTTTTTTAGTGGATTATCGTCTTCTTCGTGCTTTTAGTGTAAATCGAGTAGTCGAGGATAATTGGGCTACTCGTGGTCATGTGCATGTTAAGAGGATGGGTGATATTTATGTGCTTCACTTTGATGATATGGCTGATTTGCATGATGTTTTGGAACGGAGCATCCTTGTTATTGATGGAGCTTTAATGGTTCTCAGAAAGTGGCGGCCGGGCATGGTTCCACGTTGTGTGACTTTTCCAACTGCACGAATATGGGTCCGCGTTTGTGGACTTCCATTCGAATATCTGAATATGAATATGGCGGGTATTATTGCGCGGCTTTTTGGCAATGATACTGTGATTGAAGAGTTTCATATTATACCAGACCAGGATTATCTTCGGATGCGTGTTACTGTTCGTTTGGGTGATCCTCTTAATCCTGGATTTTTCTTACATTGTAGCAATGATAAGCTTCTTTGGATTCAATTCAAATACGAAGAAGTTTTTAAGTATTGTACGCGTTGTGGGCGGATTGGCCATAAGGTCGGAATTTGTGGTGAAAGACTCTCTGACATTGTCTCCACTTTGAATACTTCTCTTGAAAGGGCAATTGATCGAGGGTTTGTTGTTTTTCAAACTCGGTACCAATATACGATGTTCAATCTAAACTTATGTGCTTTACCTACTACGTCTAAATATATTACTTCGAAGGTCAGATTGGGAAATCGTCGTGGTGAGTATGTTCGTGCAGATTATTTGGAGGAATATGTGATCGATTTTGATTTGGGCCTTATTGATGGTGGTCGGATGTATCCGGGAATGGAATTTGCTGTTACAGCTCTTCCTTTTGCAAGCCCTATCATTCCTGGGGACATGCATGCTTTTCAAGATGCCATGCAGAATGGTTTTGCTGATATGGAGGGGCTGCATGATATGGAAGTGAATACTGATCATGTTTTGGGGGAGAATGGAAGTCAAAATGCACAAACTGATCAACCTATGGCCATGCATGTGGCTGTGGGGGTGCATAATCTGGATACACAACTTGATCAACCTAATGGGGAGATGATGGTGGATGAGGGGCCACTTCAGAATGGCAATATTAGTCCTGTTGAGCATGGCATGCAGAATGGTTTCATTCATCAGTCTCCTGATGGCAATCAGAATGATCTACGTGATATTCAGGCTCTGCATGTGACTAATGGTTTGCCCAATACTGTCCACCACGACTTGGAGAATGGTATCACACTTGCAAATGGTCATACGGCACCTACTGTTGCCAATGAGGTGTTTGTTAATTTACAAACTAATGGAGATCTTACCTTTGCACCAGAAGATTTGGTTGATGCTCATTTGGAAGGGGTTACAACTTTTGTTCCTCTTCCACAGCATGTTCATACCACTACTACTACTCAAGCTATGGAGCATCAACCACCTTTTTTAGACAGGAATTTGGTTTTGCATGCAGGATATCTACAAACTAATGGAAATATGCCAATCAATATTCAGGAACCCACAGATCAGACGACTACTATTGCTGTTTTGGGTAATGATGCTAACCATGTTTTAGAAGCACAAACTAATCAGAATACTTTTACTCCGGTGGAGCACCAGGTTCCTATTCATCTGCCACAGGAAAATCACCCATTTCAGCAGGAAATGAATAATCAGGATAATGCAGAAGGAGAGGGAGTGCCAGAGATAAATCATCCTAATTGGTTACCAGGTGATCCATATGCGGCATATCATGGGCAAGGAGAGTTTGAATATCCTTTTGATGAGGCAGGTTTTATTTTAAATTCTATCCGTTTACGTGTTCAGGCTGAACCCCATAGAGCGTTTCAGGAAGATGATGCGAGAGGTTATGCACAATATCTTGATGTTCCAGCTGGTCTACCCATTATGTATCATGATCCTGCGGTGCCTCATAATACTTCAGTGTCGCCTGATGCACCTATTGGTCCTGCAAATGTGGTCGTTGTTGATAGTTCTACTGATAATGATGCATCAACTCCAGAATGGCCTTTGTTATCTTCAAGTTCTACTTTATGGGATGTTGCTTTATCCTCAAATACTTCGTCAGAGGAAGGCGTTTTTCATGATGCCTTGGAGGATCTGACTACATTGCTCAATTATCAAGGAAATGAAGATACTTCTTTGCCTCTTGATTTACCTCCAGCTGTTCTTCCTCCCAGGGTGGATACTGATATTATTCTTCATGCTTCACATATGGTAGTAGATGTACCATCGCCTTTGAAAACAGCTGCATCTTCTTCTCAAGCTGGGAAGGGCAAAGAGTTAGCTACTTTGGTTGCTACTTTCCAAGATAAGACTTCCTGCCCTAAGGGGAGTCCTAAGAGAAGGGATTTTTCTGATCCTGGTTCATCGTCACAATCTCGGTTTGAACTTTATAATTGGGCTGATAGTTGCCTTGTCACTAGCCCATCTAAGAGGTCACGGACTGACTGGGTTCAGAATACAGGTGCATTTCGTCTAACTATTCGGGATGAGGACATGGTAGTTTCCAGTAGTGGTTCAAGTGATGATGGCTTACTTGGTGTTGCGGGGATTGAACCAGATCAATCTCCTTCTCAGTCATGAAAACCTTGTCTTGGAATTGCAGGGGTCTTAATGATCCGCTCGCTCCTGCAATTTTCAAAGTTAGAGCGTTGATAACTAGTAGTATGTATGATATGTTATTTCTTTCTGAAACTAAATGTAGTGTAAGTCATGTTTCCTCGTTATTTTGTCGGTATGGCTATGATAGCTATGTAGGGGTTGATGCAATAGATACTAAGGGCGGATTATGGGTGGGATGGAAGTCCTTCTGGAATGTGGAATGTATTTGTAAGTGTCAAAACTTTGTAATCCTAAAAATCAATGAATGCCCTAGTAACTTTTGGTACTTTTGTTGTGTTTATGGAGAATCCAACAAAGAAGGTAGGATAGCTGTTTGGCTGCAGTTAGAACAACAGCTTCTTCTTCTTGATTCACATTTCGTTTTATTTGGAGATTTCAACCAAATTGAAGACAGAGATGACAAGCTCGGTGGTAGTAAAGTGACCATTTTTGGGGCACGTTATTTTTCAGAATGGAAGATGCGGAATTTATTATCGGACATTGTTTTTAAGGGTCCTAAATATACTTGGTGTAATAATCGGAAGGGAGCCTCACGAATTTATGAGCGTCTTGATAGAGGATTTACTTCCTCAACTTGGTATTCAAAGTTTCCCAACACGGGTATTTTACATCTGCCAATTCAATGCTCAGATCATGCACCGATTATTTTGGACACTGATCTTTTATCCCCGACTCGCTCATATTCCTTTAAGTTGGAATCATGGTGTTTTGCCTATGAGGAGTGTTTGCAAATATTGAAATATGAATGGTTTAAACGGGATCGAGGTTCATCTTCTTTTAAACTTTTACGGAAACTTACTCGAGTACGTGGTGCCTTTAAACAATGGACTCTCTGCAAAAGAAAGGAATGGTTTCAAAAATGGACGGAGTTTGACGAGTCTTTGAGCAATGAACTTCAGGATGTTTTTAATGGTAAAGATGCAGATACATATGAGGATTTGCATTCAAAGTATCTGGAGTTTAATAGGGCTGCTGGACTTTTTTGGAAACAAAGAGCAAAGTTGAATTGGTTAAAAGAAGGTGATGCGTGTACAAAATACTTCTTTAATTCGGTTCGGGAAAGACACAAAAAGAATTTTATTTTTGGAATCAAACAAGATAATGATAATTGGACTTTTCAGAGTGCGGATATTGCTGGAGCTTTTGAAACTTATTTTCAAAAAATTTATGAAGCTACAGTGGATCATGAACCCATTTCGGAGTTTCTCGCCTCATCTGAATCACTATTCACAAAGGTTAAATTCAAATTGGGCAGTGATCAACAAGATCAGTTGGGTAAGCCTTTTAGGAGAAAAGAAGTTCGTACTGCAGTTTTTCAGATGGGTCCTACTAAATCACCAGGTCCAGATGGCATCCTGGGAATTTTTTATCAAAAGTATTGGTTTCATATTAAAAATGATGTCACGAATGCGGTTCTCTCAATGTTGAATACAGGTCATATTCTTAAGGCCTTTAATCGTACTTCTATTGTTTTAATTCCAAAGACAAACAGTCCGGAAAAAGTGGAGCAGTATCGGCCAATAAGTCTATGCAACGTCATCATGCGTATTGTCTCTAAATGTATTTCGAATAGGATGAAGCACCTGATGCCTTATTTAGTTGGAGATTTTCAAAATGGCTTTATTCCTGGCCGGTCTATTACGGACAATATTTTAATATCTCATGAACTTTTTCATCATATTTCCAAAAAGGTACTTGGTAAACAAGGTCTTATGGCTTTCAAAGTGGATATGAGTAAAGCCTACGATCGATTACGATGGAATTTTATTGAGGCAACACTTCTTGCTATGGGTTTTCCAGCTCATGTTATTCGCTTAATTCTGAATTGTATTCAGACAGTCTCTTATGAGGTCGTCCTTAATGGTAAACCAGGACAAAGAATTTTGCCTAGAGCTGGTATTCGGCAAGGGGACCCATTATCTCCATATTTATTTGCATTGTGTACTGAAGTTTTGTCTCAACTTTTGCTTCATGCTGAGAAGGCCAAACGTATTCAAGGTCTTAAAATTTGTAGAACAGCTCCGTCAATTTCTCATTTGCTCTTTGCGGATGATTCAATTTTCTTCACACATGCTGATAATATGAATTCCACTGAGCTACGACGAATTTTGGATCTCTATTGTAGCTTTTCCGGACAAAAAATTAATGATGCTAAGTCTGCTATTACTTTCAGTCCAAATTGTACCCTTCGCATTATGACTGATTGTCTTCATGTTTTAAAGGTCTTAAGTGGCAAACCTATGGGTCGGTACTTGGGATTACCAACAGAATTTGGCACGAGTAAAAAGAAAATTTTTGCACTCCTCATTGACAAGGTTTCTAAGCGTATTTATAGTTGGAATAATGCTTTCTTATCTACTGCTGGTCGATTAACACTTATCCATTCGGTTTTATCCTCGCTCTCAGTTAACTCTCTATCTGCATTCAAAATGCCGGTAAGTGTGACGTCTAAGATTGATTCTTTGATTTCACAATTTTGGTGGGGTGGAACTACTTCTGGGAAAGGAATTCATTGGAGCAGTCGACTTTTTCTGCATTCACCCAAATGTAAAGGCGGGTTAGGAATTAGACATACAGGGTGTGTCAATCAAAGTTTACTTGCCAAGCTTGGCTGGAAAATTGTTACTAATTCTGATAGTTTACTTGGTCGTGTTTTGGGTCGCAAATATCATATTACGAGGGACACAATTATGGAACCAGCTTTCAATCTCACACAATATCCCTCGTGGGGTGGTAGGGGAATCAAGTGGGGATTGGAATTGCTTCAGAATAATATTTCTTGGCAAGTTGGATTTCCATCTTCTTTGGATGTATGGAGAGATAAATGGATTAACGGGGCTTCTTTAGGCGACCTATTATCCTTACCAGCTACCACCTTGGTTCATCAGCCATTCCTATCAGTCTCGTTACTTCAACATCCTTCAGGTGAATGGAATGTTGATAAAGTACTTCATCTCTGTGGACCACAAGTCTTACCTTTAATCTTATCCATTCCGATACCTTTGGAGGACGACCTGGACTATTTATATTGGAAGTTAACACCCAATGGTCGATATTCAAGTAAGAGTGGATATTCGTTGGCTTTCTCTAAGATTTGGGATACTAATGCTACTGCAAAGGATAAGTCTCGAATGCATTTGTCTTCCATTGATTTTTGCCGGATGAAGTTATGGCATCTACCCATTCATAACAAATGGAAACTCTTTTTATGGAAAATTCTTTCGGACTCTTTACCATGTGGGAAGTCGCCCAAGCCGTAAACCTGGACTGGAATCCTTGTCGCCTTTTTGCTCATCCGCTTGTTGTGGAGTCTTTGTGTCACCTGTTTCGGGATTGCCCCGTTGTTTCTCGAATCTGGGCAGCTTCAAATCTAGGAGTTCGAACATCTTCTGGGGCTAATATATCTATTCAGCAATGGATTATCAACTGGATCTTGTTGCTATATAAGTTGCCAAATCATTGCAATTCTATTTCGCTTTTCATTAGTACTTTATGGCACATTTGGTGTGCGCGGAATGGACTGCGGTTTGATGGTGCAATACTTGATTATCAGCGACCCTTCACTTCTATCCTCACAGATGCAGATTTGAATGTTCTTTTGGAAAAGGAACATAGGAAAAAGACACACCTTTGGGGTCAAGACGAATTTGATGATGAAGATGAGGCTTTTTTATTGCGAAACCATTACCCGCTTTGCTTAATTGGTCCCGTTGTATGCTCTGATCATGTTCGAATTAAATGTGACGCTTCTTGGAAGTCTAACATGTGTGCAACTGCAAGATGGATTTTTCAGGATTCTTCTGGGTCTATGTTTTATACTGGTCAAGCTAAGTTCTGGGCAAAGACTCCCTTTCAGGCGGAAGCAATGGCGCTTAAACTCGCTTGTTCTGATGCTATTAGCCTTGGTTTTCGACATCTTGATGCTACTTCGGATTGCTTGAATCTTGTGCTTCAGCTTAATGGTTGCGGAGTTCCTTCTCAGGATGTGGCGCCTATTCTACGTTTAATAATTTCTCTAATATCTTCATGTCATTGTTTTTCTCTTAGCCATTGTCCAAGACATCTCAATAGGATTGCTCATGCTATAGCAAAGGCTATAGCCTAGTTCGTAGGCAATCTTTTACAATCCGACAAAAAAAAAAAAAAAAAAGTCTTTCAATTTGATTTATATCAACAAAGTAGTCTCTTATAAAAGGAGCTAAATGTTTAATCCTCAACACTATTGAATTATCTTTGTAAGATTGTTATACAATCAGAACATTATATTTCACACAAAAACTTGAGAAATATTGAAATATTACCTTTTTACCAAGTTCAAGAGATCATTTTTTCGTATTCTTTTGAAACTCTAGTACTAATGATTGTGACTTAAACTGATTCTTTAATCTCGTATTTATTGAGATAATAAACATATTAGTGTAGTTTCCGTGCTAAAGGACGATATTTTTAAGATTTATTTTATAAAGAGACATCCTCTATTTACTAAATGAATAGGTGAAACTAGAAATTTTCCCGCTCAAATCACCCTCAACTACAAATTGGGCCTTAATAGTAAATAAGTTTGGTTATTCTCAAATATTGGGCTTAAACTTTTGTTTATTGTATACAAATGTTGGCCTACTTTATAATTCTTATTTCTCAATATTTGTAGAGAAATATATTACACTTAAATACTTTAGACTACCATATATATGTCAGTTTGTAAAATTACTATATATTTTACTCATATTATTATTATTATTATCACATTTTAACTATAAATATATTTAAATTATTATATTAAAGAATTTTCTCCATCACAAATATCTTCGATCTCTTATTTGAAAAATACATCGCCGAAATACTAATTAGTGTGATTTTATGAAATACGAAAATCTCCCAAAAATACAACACCAAATACACAATATTTATTAAAATTAGTAAATGTAATGATATTTTGATTTTTCGTATGTAAAATTGTCCTCAAGTTTTTCCTTTTCTATCTTAATAATTAATAGAACACATCAATATTGTAGACTTTAAAAGTAAATTTAAAGTGTAATTATTAATACTGCTCATTTCTCTATATACTATAATCTAAAATACCGTGCATTTACACGGGATCTAAACTAGTTTTCAATTAAATTATTTGCATAAATGGGCTATAATTTTAATTAAATGTTATAATCTACTAAATATAATATTAATAAGAATGGAAAAAAAGTTTAGCCACCATCAAAAGAGACTTTAAGTTATTTTATTACTATTAAAAAATAATGATATATCATTACATGCAACTAATTTATGACATTAATAATACCATTAAGTTAGTCGTATAATCTAACTAAAACGAGTATTGATGTTGGGTTGAATAGATCAATCTATTGTAGAACACCAAAACTTTGGAGAGCCAATCTCACCTTACGTTATTGAAAAACCAATTTTTTGTATCCATTTATTGTTTATCGTTACCCTTTTAGATGAACTTATTTATCTTTGATCATGATTTGTATCTATTTTATTATTTATAACTAGTTTAGACCACGTGCAATAAATAAATAAAACATCGCTAAAGTCGCGAAACAAAGTTATACAACCCAAATATGAAAAAGGGAGACATATGTACCTAAAAAGTATATGACATAAAAAGTGTTTAAGGGTCACAATAAAATAAATCCAATCTAGGTCCCAAGGTTACTTTGCTCGCTAGCTCGTCCATGTACCCCATATATGCATCACCTACCTGTCAATCGCATTTTATACAAATACGAAAGTCACAGTCAGTGGGGAGTAACTCCGAGTTCTCCCAGCCACGAAATGTCATAATTAATATAACATGTAAACATAAGAATATGAATAACACATAGCCTTAGCATATAGATGCTAGACAATCGTGCTTATCATGTGAACATCAATATAACAACACATAGTCCTAGCATGTGAATACTAGACCGACTCATACTACACTATCATGTGAATCACATAACATCCAGGAATCCAAACTCTAGCAACCATAGCCGGCTTGCATCTCACCTTCTATGATTCATAGAATCATCAAACAAGAAAGAACAATATATCTAGAGACAGACATAAGTTCCTAGTACAGTCAATAGTCACTCTGTAACTCGAGTCTATACCATGAGGTAAGGTAAACACCCTAGTTATAAACCTGCGCAGACCTAGCGACATGCGGAAAACTACCGTATCCAAGACCCATGATAACAACACATGAGTACCCCTAAGGAGTCCACCAAAGGGTTGGCTAGTACTTAAGCTGACCACATACTTCTACGAGTACGTTAGGAGGTCATGCCAAGCTGACCACATACTTCTACGAGTACGTCAGGAGGTCATGCCCTAACTTGGATATAAACTCACCAAGCTAAGACACAAAGGCTATTAAGCTGTGAACATACACTCGTCAAAGACTATAATGGCCTATCTATGATGAAGGCCGAAATACTCACCTAGGACCTAGTCCCAGCTTGAATACTTTAGCCCACACCACACAAGACAAGTAGGACACCCAATTAACCATAAGAGGGGCAAAGAATCCAAACTTGCACATACAAATGATCATACACACCCTAGCATATGAAAGGCTACGCAAGGGCATATTCAGCTGACAATCCAACAATATCTCCAATATTAATAATAATCCAAATTCCAGCTAACCAACAGTACCATAATCCATGAGAATAAGCTAAAATGGCAAAGAGCCAACAAGACTCAAGCATAAGGCATCCAAATCATCCAGCAACCAACATGTGAAATGATAATTACAAATATCAAGGCATAACATAAAACATCCAGTAACAACCAATCTCACCTCAAAGACAAACCCTCGACCCGAGTCCCGCGACGGGTCATCGGTCAAATCGAGGCTGACCGGTTTAAACCTAGTTTGACCAAACTCGTTCGGTCAATCTGGCCCAACTCAGAGCCTAGGCCTACTTTGGCCCAAATCACAAAATTCATCACAATATCATTCTCATGCCATTTCCAATTTCTATCATGTGAAAAACTATCAACATAAGGAAATATATTTCAACTTACAAAATGTCCAATTCAATAAATTCTCGCATAATAAAATAGCATAAATAACCGTCTCACACAAGGGTAAACTTTTCTATAAATTTTTAATCGATAAAACGACGACATTTACTCATACGAACTCCGAATTGAGTGATTCAAGTGGCTAAACCACCTAATTCTTCGATGCCGTTCAATCTGTCATATTTTTGGAAACATTGGAAACCGTCTCGGTCCGATACTGACGCGTTCCAGCCAAAACACGGACTTGTCACAACACATAATTTCCCATCCAAATTTGTTCCAAACAATAATATACAAATGGGTAACATAAATTAAACATAAGCATACTCATCTTACTCAATTCATTCATTTATCAACAAGATCGTCTCAAACAACAACAAACAACAACAAACGACAACAAACAATAACAAACAACAAATACAACTACTAATGTGACATTAATTCGTCGAGTGACTCGGAATAGTTACCTTAAGCTAGAAAAAGAGAACAATAACACTTGAGAAAGAGCCCTAGAAACCGAAATCACTCATCATCTTCTACAATATATGAGTCACCTAACTCATATTCAAATTCTTCACCTATAAGAACAACAAAAACACAATTATTAAGCTTAAATTCGAAACCCTAAAAAAAAGTGTCTTAAACAAAAATTGGGGGAAATGAAAATAAAGCTTACTAGTATATGAAGATTGAAGAGAGGATTCCAAATATATAATTTTTATGAGATTTGATGGAGAAATGAATGAATTATGAAGGATTTAGGGATTGTACGGAGGATTTTTGAGATGAATTTGGTGTTTGATGAAAGGAAGAGAGAGAGTGAATTATGGAGGAAATGAAAGTTGAAAGAGGGGACAAATGGGAGTAGGGTGTTTGGGTGAGTTTCAATTGTTTACGTTTTGGTTCGTTTCGACGGAAATTAGAAATATTCGTCGAACGCGATTTCCGAGAATATTAAAGTTCTTAAACACGATTTTACTAAAAGATTAAGTACTCATATGCCCAATATCCAAACTCGTTTACCCAACGACCGTAAGAAATAGGAAAATCCCAATTTTACGACTTTTATCCGAAATCTATTTTATCAAAGGAAAAGGTTTAAATATAGTTTAAATCACTTTTAAAAATTTCTAAACTATCAAAAATAATTACATTTCTTCAAAATAAAATAATATTATATTTTATCAAATAAATTTTATTCCAAATAAATTAATGTAAAATTAAAATAGATTAAAATATTACTTTTAAAATATAATAAAGTCTTCAAATTTACGGGGTGTTACACGGTATATAAAGTTTTTTTTTTTTAATAAATTACCTCTATAATAGTGTCTCAATAATTGGCTGGTTGCAGAATGGTGCAAGTTTCAGTTGCCAATGCAGGACTGCATCAGCTGGTGGATTAAGGTTAGACAAGCAGCTGCTTGTTAAAAGAAGGTGTTGGCAATGATTTTGGCGTGTCTTATGTATCATTTATGGGAGTGTAGGAATCGTTGTAGGCTTGAGGGATATGTTGTGAGGCCAAAATGTGTAGTGGAAAATGTCAAGTATGATGTAAGAACGAGGCTAACTCAATGTGATATCAAAAGTCGTACTAAGGCCCTGTTCTTTTGAACTTAAAGTCACTTAATATAAGTTCACTTCAGATCCTATAAGTTCAGTTCAGTTCAGTTCAAATCCTATAAGATCAGTTCAGATTATATAAGTTCAGTTAAGTTCAGATCCTATAAGTTCGATTCGATTCGAGATCTTATAAGTTCGATTCGAGATCCTATAAGTTCGATTCGATTCGATTCATATCCTATAAGTTCGATTCAGATCATATACCTCACTTAATTTAAGTTCACTTCGATCCTATAAGTTCGATTCGATTCGATTCGAGATCCTATAAGTTCGATTCGAGATCCTATAAGTCCAGATTCGATTCGAGATCCTATAAGTTCGAATCGATTCGATCCAATAAGTTCGATTCGAGATCCTATAAGTTCGATTCGATTCGATTCGAGATCCTATAAGTTCGATTGATTCGAGATCGATAAGTTTCAGTCCAAAAGAACAGGGCCTAACTCTGCCTTATCTTGGGTAGAGTATATTCGAAGTAGTTGAGTCTAGTTTTCGTTCGTAAGGTGGATGTGCTAGAGTATGTTTGTATGGGACACTTTTGATTCTAATGAGAACTTATATTTTCCCCAAAAAAAAAAATAGTGTCTCAATAATTGTTCGTATTTTTCGTCATTATGTTTTGTTTTGAGGAAAAGAGTTGAAACGAAAATTGATTAAGAGAATTTAGTTATGGGTTGAAAGTTAAACTAAAGAAAATATTTTTTATTCCCTAAAACTAATGAATTCTATTAACAAATACCCTAGTTTTTGTTTTATCAACATATGTAGATAGTATTTGATATATCCGTTACAAGGGAGACCTGCGATTCAGGAATTTAGTTCAATACAAGGAAAGTAAAAAAGGGGCAGTTGACATACTTATTGGCTTGTTATGCGTGCTCTTAAACAACGTATGGTGTTTAAGTAGAGCCGTTCTAACAAAAATCGAAAACTTGTGGCCTAAAGCATTTACAATAGGGTTTTGATATATACCAAATATGAAAGATATTAAATGCTTAGTACAACCCAGTGAATTGTATATATCAAAACCCTTTATAATATTGAAAATTGAAAACTTGCTAACATTATCATTGGTTACTAGAATGCTTAAACATTCTTTTGGTTATTAATCCCCTATTTACTAAATGAATAGGTGAAACTAACACCTTTTCTGCCAAAAAGATATTTCCTAGAATAGTGCATGGTATTTTTAACATATAATGTAGGTATGGGCATGATAAGTTATAAATGGACATAATATTGTATTTAAATATTTATATCATTTAATATTTCACATTCCGCACAAATTTATCTCCGATCTTTTTAGGATAAGGAAATTCTTTTTTGAAAGAACTTATAATGATAAGAATTTATTGACTTTTTATGATAAGAAGTTGTGGCTAAAAAATATGGTATTATTAAATATTTGTTAAAAATTCATTGACTTTTTATGATAAAAAATTGCAGCTAAAAAATATGTTATAAGTAAATATTTGTAAATTAACATCATTAATTTCACGGTAAAAAAAAACAAAAAAAATACTTATTCTATTATTTCTTACGATCTAAATTTTTATTTATTTCTCCAATCAAAATACATTAAGGAGAAACATGAAAAATAAGTGAATTATCAATTTAAATTCTATAAATAATACACTAGAAAATAAAACTCTATAAATACTGTGCATATATTGTACGAAGTCTATATTAGTAACTTTATAAATACCGCGCTTTCATTGTGCGGGATCTAAACTAGTTTATTATTATACATTTATACAATTAAAAAAAACTACAAATTCTCATTTGTGACGGCACTATTTCGTCACAAGCTTATAACCGACAAGGAGTAAATTAGAGAGCAAATGGGGGGAGAGTTATAAGAGGTCACAAACAAAACAGTGTAAAAAACACGATCCTCGTAAAGCATATGGTTGCCTTTGAGTCCATTGTTAAAAATTGGGATCTCAAAGTCTTTCAATTTGATTTATATCATCAACAAACTAGCTTTTGCACCCGTAAAAATCACGGATGCTTTTGAGATTAATTGTTTAAGTTTACGCAGGACTATATAACTGTAAACTCATTAGTATGAAACATGTTGATTTTTTTTGTTGCTAACACAAACTCAAAATAATATTTCACCTGAATTATAATTCATGTAGTTTGGTGAGAACCGTAACTTTTAATATTAGTAACTATTTAATTGGAAGTTGAGAACTGTAACACAAAATTAACCGTATTAGTTAAATAGGTGGTAGGCCTGTTGCTCATTTTCATCATTGACAAATATTTTTTACTTTTAATATGTTTCTCATATACTTTCATTATTTTCATCATTAACCATGTCAGTTTCACACGAGCACCACTTTTTGTAGGCCGTGATTTTTTTTCCATTAAATTGTTCTTTTCGTTGCAAAATATTTTTTGTTATTTTATAGGATAATATGACTTTAGAGGAGTATACTTAGTTCTCTCTATGTTATCCTTGTATCATGATATTTTACTTTACCACGCTATATAATATCTGAAGTATGTTACATGAAAAAAATATGATATTTTATTTTCAAACTACTCTTTTTATAGGTAACCAATTCATTGAAATTAATTAGTACAATTATACAACATAATATTTCACAACTAAATTAATATGCCGTTGTAACAATAAAATATTAAAATCTTATTTATTTGTTCAATTTATGTGCTCGTGTTACTTTACACGGGTCCTAAGCTAGTAAGAGATGATAACATTTACAAACGTAGTAAAATTGTAGTGATATAATGTATTTGTTTTTTGCGGAGTAGCTTATTTTACAATAAATTCTTAATATTAAAATTTGGAATTTATTTTGATGTTTAATCGTTGTTTAAATCGTTTAATTTACTTTAAAGTTAAAAAGATAAATTTTAGTATTTACGGTGTTTTAGTTTGTATTTAATGCTATAAATTATTTAAACATTTACTTTTTTTTTTCTAAAACAAGAGTTTAATGGTGTTATATAATGCTTTATTTTTTTAAATGTTTTTTATTTTTTTACTAATAAATGACTTGGTGATGTGGAGATAGGTTGTGTAAATAATGGAAAACGTTGATGTGGCGTGAGAATAGATAGTTAGTTTGTCTTTTTATCATTATATATAGATTAGTCTCTTGTAAAAGAGGCTACATGTTTAACCCTCAACACTATTGAATTATCTTTGTAAGATCATTATACAATAAGAACATTATATTTCACACAAAAACCTGAGAAATATTGAAATATTGTCTTTTTACCAAGTGCAAGAGATCATTCTTTCGTATTCTTTTGAAACTCTAGTACTAATGATTGTGACTTAAACCGAATCTTTAATCTCGTATTTATTGACATAATAAATATACTAGTGTAGTTTCCGTGCTAAAGGACGACATTTTTTAGATTTATTTTATAAAGAGACATTTTCAATTAAATTATTTGCATAAATAGGCTGTAGTTTGAAACTTTGAATTAAATGTTACAATCTACTAAATATAATGTAATATTAATAAGAGTGGAAAAAAAGTTAACCACCATTGAGTTTTATTTATCATAACCCATTTTATTACTATTAAAAATAATGATATATCATTACACGCAACTAATTTATGACATTAATAATACCATTAAGTTAGTTGTATAATTTAATAAAAAACGCGTATTGACATTACAACGAAAATCGGTAAAAATAGTGGACTAATTCAAAAATGTGGGTTATTAATAACTTTTACTTTGACATATGGGATAGAAAAAGGTGGACTACTTATAGGGTTCATAATTTACAATTCATCTAATGTTGTGGTATGAGTATCCAGAAAAACAGAACCAATTAGGGTCCACAATTTACAATCCATCTAATATTGTGATATGAGTATCCAGAAAAACAGAACCAATTGAGTAGAAGTTTTTTAGCGGGAAAAGTAAAAGAATTTTATTCTTAAGGAAACTTATTCTTAAGGGAAAACTAACCATCATCTATCTATTTTATCACATGTTGTACCATACATATTTACTCAATTTTGAAATATAATATCGCAATAAAAAAATTAATATTTCACCCAATACATCTTACTTATTAGAGTTTTTTGTCAGAAGGTACCTAACATTTAGGCCACTTTGCATGGAGGTACCTAACATTATTTTTTTTGCCCAAAGGTACCTTAAGTTTATAATTCACTTGCTAAGAAGTACCAATTGACAATTTCTGTTAAAAAAAACTTAACTTTAAGGCTTGACAAGACGGAAAACCTGAATTTGTTTGCTTCTCTCCTTAATCCCTTTATTAAAAACTATTAATAATCATATAATTTAATCTATTTATCTCATCTCTAATCATGTTTAATATATTTACTTCCCCATTTCACCACTTTTTCTCTCCGCTTCATCTCCTATTCCGACCACCTTATCTCCTTCCTCACCTTAAATGAAGGGCAATTATACGATTTGAATGAAAAAACATGGTTTTTGTTAGGTCAAGACGGAATTTTGACTTTTTTTTTAACGAAAAACATTAGTTGGTACTTGTTAACAAAGGATATATAAACTTTAGGTACCTTTGGGCAAAAAAATTAATGTTAGCTACCTGCGCGCAAAGTGGCCTAAATGTTAGGTACTTTTTGACAAAAAACTCTACTTATTAATGTCACAAGGTAAACTTATTAAAGATGTGAAAACATTCATTGTTGAAAAATTCGTAGGTACACCCGGTGCACCACATTATCGTACACCCTAACCAATAAGAATATTAAAATTACCCACATTTTCCGTAAATAATAAAGCAAAATCTAAGTGAAATATGATTAAAGATTTATCATTGGTTAGGGTGTACGATAATCTTGTACACCGGGTGTACCCAAGAATTTTTCTTCATTGTTTAACTAGATGGATTAAAATGTAGAAATAAATTATAAATCTTCCCAAAAAGGTAGTAAAACAAGTGAGTATCATATCGTAGTACAACTACACTACAACCAATGATTCATGAACAAGTCTTGTCTACACTCAACGCTAAACTAGGAAACAAATATGGGTGTGCTTGGCCTCCAAGCAAACACTTTAAATTTATGTTTATACTTGGTCAAATATCTCCCCCTAATTTTATCAACAAACATTAATTAAAACTATTAATTACTCCAAAAATAAATTAAAATCTCCTAATTAACTGTTCCTAAATCCTAACACCCTTTGATTTTTTACGATGTTTAAAGCTACCTTGGCGCGCAAGTATTCAACTCCTTTGTTTAATGACACGTGTTTTGTCTCCTAATTATATGCGGTGACTTAATTTTTTTGTTTTCAAAATATCTTCTCATTTTCCATTTCTTATTCATTTTATAATATTGTCACTAGTAGTCTTATTAGAGACCGTCTCCCACTAACCTAGTCAAAGAGATATAATAGGCAAAAAAAGAAATTCAGCGGGTTTCCTACCCCATCATAAGAAGATATTGAGAGACCGCCTCTCTGAAATTTTTGTAATTGTTAAAACATATAGTTTTAACTTTTGAGTACCCTAAATATCAAAAATATAATACTCTAATATTCTAGTGGTTAAAACGGAGACATTATGATAAACAGGTGTCAAGTTCGAATCCTCCCTCCCTATAATTAATTAAAAATATGAAAACTAATGAACATAATGATCATACATTAAATCATGTATTATACGGTCACACAATATACCACGTATATAACAATAATAACACGGTAGATCGAAATTTTTAGATCAAAATTTTTAGTTAAATAAAAGTTTATAGTCAATACAATGTAAAATATTAATTGTATATATATAGGTAATCCATTGTACGCAGGATCTTTATCTACGTTAGGACGTTACTGGACCGAGACTTCCTCGATAATACTTTTCTTAAATAAACAATAAAAAAAAAGGAAAAAATAATTAAAAAATTAGGAAAGTAAATCAACATGCAAAATAAATGTGTCACTCAAATCCTATATAAAATACGAAGTTTCACTTTTTTCAAATCTCACATTCTTCATTTTCCACTTTATTTTCTCTCTCCAGTTTCTCTCTCCAAACAAACCCAATTTTTACTCTCCAGTGGACTTATTCTTCCCCATTTTTCTACCAACCTTATTTCTCCACAATTAATTCAATTCCATCCGTTTCTAAAACCCCAATTTAATTTAATTAATTAATTAATCGCCTCATTATAATTATAATTTCCTCTGTTTTTTTGGTTTAAGGTTTAATTGATGTGAGAACCCAACAAAAAAAATGAAATCTTTAGCAATGGAGATGGTGGAGTATACGGAGCGTAAGAGGGTTATTCAAAAAATTGTCCGAAATCCGACTCGATTACCAAAAATTGTTCGAATTTCTGTTGTGGATGATGACGCTACTGATTCCGACGATGACAATGACTGTCGTTGTCGTCGTGTTGTGAGACAGGTTGATGAGATCAGTTTTAAAGTGGAGCCTGTGTCACGGACACGGCCTCCACCGAAACTAGAGAGGAGTAATAAAAGTAAGACAATTTCTATTACTGATAATAATAGTAATGATTTGAAAAGAAAACAACCGGCGGTGACAGGTGCGGTAAAATACCGTGGTGTCCGACAACGGCCGTGGGGACGATACGCAGCGGAAATACGTGACCCGACAAAGCGTACAAGGTTATGGCTTGGTACGTACAATACACCGGAGGAAGCCGCGAGGGTTTACGACAACGCTGCCATAAAACTCCGTGGTCCCTCCGCTTTAACCAATTTTGCCCAACCAGAACCGCAACCGCAACCACAACCACAACAACAACAACAACAACAACAAAAAAGCGAACCAGAAGAAGAAGAAAGTTATTCGCTTTGCTCCCCAACTTCCGTACTACGGTTTCAACCGCAGTACGTAAAAAAGGAACCAGAAGAAGAACGACAACAACAACAACAACAACGAAACCCGGACCCGGAAGAGCAAGTGGTACCGGGTGAAGAAGGGGAAATGGAATTAGATCCATGGGCATTGAATGATTTCTTTGGTTATGATAATTTACCTAAACCAATATTCGGGGATGATTATTTACTACCGGGTATGGTAAGTTTTGATGGGGTTGAGAATTTATCCGACACCCTTGATTTCAATTTGGACGGTGACGATTGGTTTGTTGGACCGTCCGTTACTAGTCCGACACTCTTGGAAGCCGATGATTTTCTCGTTACAGACGATGATGTACTGTCATTGCTATAAGTTTTGAAAAAAATTATCTTCGGTTAATTAATTTATTAATTAGTAAATTCTGTTTTTATTAGGATTAATTATTTTAGTTAAGGTAACAGTAGAGTGGTAAATGGGTAACTAGTTAAGGTGTGCTTAATAGTAAGGGGTAATTAGTGGAGTACTTAAATAAGTGCTTAAGGAGATTTTGAGTCTTCTGTCAATTTTCCGAAGGAGTTTGATCATATAATGTGTGTATAAGATAGTTATTAATAATAAGGAAGCGGTGAATATGCAAAGAGTGTTTTTTGCTCGGAATTTGGAATAATATAATTTTTATTTAGCAAGTATAATATGCATGATATCGTTTGATTTTATTCTCAATTTGGCTCGTCATAGGGTCTATAACTCGTGACACGCAATATTACAAGATAGATGGATATTTTAATTAGAAATTCAAATCGATATTCTTAGCAAGTACATGTGAATTCGATTTTTTTTTTTTTTTTTTTTGGGTGAGATGTGAATTCGATTATTATTAATAACGAATACTAATATTGATTTTGGCATGTTGATCAATTAGATCGAGTAATTGTATATTAGGGAGTAATTGTTAATTGTCACGTGTTTGTAATTTAGAGATGAAAAGTAAATCATCCAAGTTTTAAGGGAGCATAGCATAAAAGTAGGTGATTGTTGTTGGTCACTTTGAATCGAGTGACATGTACTTCCTAGCGTCATTCAATTAACATGAGTGCAACGTATACAGTGATTCGAAACTTGAAAATTTTAAATGGAAACATCAATAACTATTCAAATGTTTATGAAATCGATTTAGACCAATTTTCATACCCTCATTATCTTTGTGTAAAATAAAGGTGAAATTCGGCAAATCAATTCATGCATACCAAGATTGTAAAAAAGTACTCCCTCTATTTTCTTATATATGACTTTCTCACATTTCGAGACACTCCCTTCTCTCTTCAATATCTCTTAAAATATAAGACTAAATATTATGATATGTATACTCATATGAAAGAGTTTTTCGTAAGGAATTTAATGGTACCTGATGGGGCATATTCTGCACCGCTGACCAAGTCAACACACTGAGCAAGGTCAAAGATATCCACAGCAAGTCAACGACTTAGACTGCCTAGCCGATGCAGCCCATCGGCCTGATAGCCAGGGTCTCGGCATGGCAACCCGCCAGCCGGGGCACATATCCGCGTACTCACATCCAAGACCCTCGGCCGGCCTGCCGTAGGTCCATCGGCCGAGGGTAGAACGGTCTTTCCACCTGATAAGCCACTTGGCCACTTGGCCACTACGTGACAAAAGGTAAAAGCCTATAAATACTCCTCAACCTTCATCGAGGAAAGGATCCAACTATCCCACAACTAAACCTAAATACACTATTCATCTGGTAATATCTCTCTCATCTCTCTTCAATACACATCTAGCCAAGCAACACAACTTAATCCTTTGAGTTTACTGACTTGGGCGTCGGAGTGAGTACGCTTGGCACAACGCCAAGCCCTCAGTTCGTTCATTGTTGCAGGAGAGGCCGGGAGAGACAATAGAAGCAAGAAGAATCCAACCAAAGACATTATTCTACAAGCCACGGGTGGTAACGATACTTGCTCTGGAATTACACCCGGAACAGTACCATTTTTATATTTTTTGAACAAATATATTTTTGTAAATATTAAAGTCAAAGGCTTACCTCGTAAATGCAAAACGTCATATATAAAAAAGTGGAGGGAGTACAAAAGTTTAATTTTAATTTTGGAATGGTCATTCAATTTCAATCTCAAAATTATTGACTAGTCCAATATGCCTTATATAGAGAGAGTTGGGGTGTAGCTAGAAACAAAATTTTAAAATACAAATTTTTTATTGAAATTTAGTATCTTTGTTAAGACCGTATTTTTTGAAATTTTCAGGTAGCAAAAATCAATAATTTTAATTGTTCTTTTGGGATTTGGTGTAGGGGGTGCTACCTTTGGTTACTATGTAGCTCCCCTAATCATTCTCAAACACTAATTGAAATTTAGGAGACCAATTGTAAATTGTAATTTGATAGTAAAAATGGTACCAAAAGTATACAATGGATACATACATATACTAAATGATTTATATTGGTCCCATCTACGATAAAATGGTACGAATGTCATTAAATATGTACTCTCTTTAACCCATTCATTTTATTTGCATTTTTTGTGAAAATTATTTTAATTAAAGATAAACAGATGATTTAGACGAAAAAAGTAACAAACAAAAAAGTCTTTTTGAGCCACAATCACCAATAAAAAAGATTACGAAGAGCATAAATAGCGATATCGAAAAAGTTGTTAAGTATCATCCACATGTGTGTAATTAGTTTCCAAAAAAACTTGTATATCAAAAGCTGCCAAGTTATGTTTAAAAACTTATCTATTCAATATCCTCGATATGTTCTATTAAATGGGTTTATAACATGTATATTTATGTGAAAAAACTTTTCATATGACATTTAATGATACAATTAGACCTGGCAAACAGATCGGGTCGTGTCGGGTTCGTGTTCGTGTCACATGTAAACGGGTCACAATCCCTCCAACCCAAACCCGACCTAATTAAATCTCGTGTCGTGTTCGTGTCGACCCACTTACATAAATGGGTCATAAGGCTTCAACCCTAACCCGTTAATTTCGTGTCGGGTTCGTTTCGGGTTTTCGTGTCACGTCCATATTTTGAAAGTTTAAGTATATTTATGTGATGGAGGGGATCAAGAAAAATTAGGATTAATTTAGTAAACAGGTCATTCGTGTCGGGTTCGTGTTTAGAGAGGTCAACCTTAACCCAACCCAATTAAATATCGTGTCGTGTTCGTGTCGACCCACTTACATAAATGAGTCATTAAGTCTCAACCCAAACACGTTAATTTCGTGTCGGGTTCGTGTCGTGTTTTCGTGTCGTGTCATTGTTTGCCACCTCTAGATACAATTCATATAATTAAAAATTCAGCTAGTCCGTCGTAACATTAAAAGTTTAAAACTCGTCAATTACATCGCACATGTGCATTATAAATCATTGGCTTTTTCTTATGCAATCTATTTTTGTCTTATACTCCCTCTATACCACACCAAAGATAATGTAGGGAAAAGTGGAGTATTTAAGAAAATGTGGAAAAAGTAAGGGTAAAGAGGGAAAAAATAGGTGGGGTATATAATTGTTGGTTTAATTGTGGGTTAGTAGGCGGGCTATGTAATGACATTTTGTGTAAATATCAAATGGGTATAAGGATAATTTGGTAATATTGCGGGCCAAATAAGGAATGTTACCTTTTGTGTGGTACGTCCGTTTATAATAAGTATTACCTTTGGTCTGGTACGGAGGGAGTACATATTACTTGATCCGTCTTAAAGGGGTTTGCTAAACGTCGCCCCTAATTTTACTATTTTGCGCTTTGCTACTTTATACACCATCACTTCCTTTATTTTCATTTTCGTGTTCAAACTATTTCCGTTTCAAAACCCGCTTCAAAAAAACAAGAAATTCAAATCCGCTTGAAAAGTAACAACAAAAATCGGAAAAAAAAGGACAGAAAAACGGGACAACTAAACATGTAAATTAGTTTATAGGGTGACTTAGGATATGTAATATGTGACGAGATTAGAGCCAAATTTGTATAGATCTACGAGATTAGAGGGAAAAAAACGTCGATTTGTACCCGGAAAAAAAAATCGAAAAAAAAAAATCGATTTGGCCCCAACGTGTGAATTACACGAAAATGGCCTGGCAGAAACATGTGTTTTACACGTTTGAGCCTGAGCAGAAACATGTGTTTTACACGTTCGTGCCTGGGCTGAAACGTGTGGTTTACATGTTCGTGCCTGGGCAGAAACGTGTTTTCCACATGTTCGTGCTTGGGCATATTCGTGTATTTTACACGTTTCAGCCAATTTTTTTTTTTTTTTCGAAAAAAAGTAATTTTTTTTTATTCAAAAAAATGTTTATTCAATTAGTTGAATTAGTTTTTTTCTTCAAAAAAGCGTTATGTTAAAAATGTTTTAATTGAATTAGTTTAATGTCATTAATTTACTTATTTATTCAATTAGTTTCACGTATTTTCGTATAATTATATTCATTATGTTAAATTATTTTCGTAGTTAGTTAATTGTTAATTTTCATTAGTATACGATTCACACATGTATCGGAAAAATGGGTTATCGTCACCCATTTTCGACTCAAGATAAAAAAAAAATGTGTTTAATAGTTTTTAGAGAGACAAGGGCAAACTTATCAAAATGAAATGAAAATAGGGGCGGCGTTTAGTAAAATAGGGGCGACATTTAGCAATTTTGGTCTTAAATCTAAGACGAATATGCCTGTCAAAACTAAGAATTTGAGTTAAAGATTAAAGTAAAAACAGTAGTTGAGGAAATCGAAAATCGACATATATAAATAATGGAGTAATATTGAAAATGATGTGTGACATTGAGTTATTTTGAGAGTTGAGAAGGAGAACAAGAGATGAAGAGAGCAGTGGGAAGGAACAAAGAAACTTTGACCACTGTCTTGAGCAACTTGGCATGCCCTCTTTGTGATTTTTTGGAGCCACTTTGAGAGGAGAGCTCCCCCGTAAAAGCTACACTTGAACTATGTTCAGCACTTCAGCCTTTGTCTCTCAAAATAGTTGTTTCAGCGATCCTAAAGACGGTCTCTTTCAGATTTTTTTAATAGGGAAAATTCACATTGTATTTTTCGAATTTGACGTTTTTTATGTGGTATCTTCAATTTTAAGAATGTGTAGGTAGTACCTTTGTTTGAGCAACGTTAAGAACGGTCTCTTAAATTTTTATCTTTTATAAATCGATAACTAACATGTCTCGGACATTGTTCTTAAACAATTTACTGCTTGTTTTGCTTAAGATCTTAACTTAACATCTCATAACTTACTTTTGGTTTAATTGGACGTGAAAATCGTTTTAAAATAAGACGCTTTTAAAAAGTACAATAAGTGATGTTTATACAAATAACTCATGTTATAATATAAGACCGTTTCACGCAATAACTAAAGGTTATCTTAATATTAGCCCTACTTTCTTGGGGCATTCCACAACTGTAGAGTTCAGACTATGTCAACTGGCAAGTTTTCCGTATTAGTGAAAATAGCTTTTGAAAACTACTCCCTCCATTCAACTCCACTTTACATGTTTGCTTTATCATGTTTGCCAACGCGACTTTTACAAGGTAAATATCTTTAGCTACGTATTTGTAAAAATTATAAAAATTAGATATTTTTAAAGTACTCTTAAAGACGGATCAAATAAGATCTCACATGAATATATTTTAACTTATGTATCGAGAGAAAACTGAAGTTGAATGTCCGCTTGTGAATAGTGTGGAAAAGAGAAACCTGCAAAGTGGAGTTGAATGGAGGAAGTATACAACAGTCAGAAAAAAATTACCTTGAAAATAGTGAATGAGGTAAATTCAGAAAAGGCAGGTGCATATAGGAGCAGTAGTAGCAGGAAGTAGTACGAAGCACAATTTTTTTGTTAGTTCTAGATTAAGATTTGTCCTTTTCAATTACTGTATGACAATATCCCTCATTAATTCTTCATTTATTTTTTACCATCACCTTTTCTCGCAAGTCATCCCATTTCTTGACTCATAATTGAATATTGTTTCTCTTTTTAAAGGTATATATAAAGAGTTTAAAATCATTGGAACTCGACAAAATCAGATGATCATAGTCCTCGCTTATTTGAACCAAAAAAGAAAAATCACGTAATTATAATGTCACTCATTATATGCACTTTATTACTTAAAAGAACAGAGAAAAAAATTATATCTTTGTTTTAATTGTTTATTTACCCGTAACTAAATACCCTTTATTGTAAAATAATAAAAAAGTTAAAGAAATGAATAACACAAATGAAATGATTATGAAAATACTACTCTGAATCTTTTGATCAAAATAAATATAAAAAAAGACTTGTATGACCTTGTTCCCTAATTAAAAATTAATAATTCTCATATAAAAACGTTTCGCAATAGTGTATGTGAAACATCTCATATATTTGCCTCATATTAAGGTTGAGACAAGTCTCATGAGAGACCGTTTCTCACTAAATTAGTGGGAGATATAATAGGAAAAAAAGAAAATCAATAACTTCATCACCTCTCATGTGAGACGTATCTCAATAACGTTATTGAAAGACCGTCACTTTAAAGTTTTGTGAACCGAGTATCCTAACCAATTTTCGAATTTGGCTCGAATACCCGCTTTTTGAAAGCATGATTTTGTTTATAAGTTTTCCTTTTTTTTTGTTGGTTTTTAGTGAATTATGTTATGTCTTATACAAGTATTAATTTAATGTAAGACCGTTTGTGAAAAGACAGTCTTTCTCTTAGAGCATCTCCAATGATTAAGCAAAAGGACTTGCTTGTAAATAAAAAAGTTTTCAAACTACTTGCTTAACCATTGGAGCACTTTACATGTACTAGCTTAAATTGAGTTAGTAGCTCCATTGAGCTAGTAGCTCAAATGGGCCCACAAGAAAAAATCTACCAATTAAAACAACACTTAAATATTTTTAATTTTTATTTTAGGAAGAATTGCCGGGAATAATCCGACCTTTGTGTCATCTTCCAAGAACAATCCGACCTTTCAATAATCCGTAAATAATCTCACCTTTTAACCGCGTCTTCTCTAAACACTCTCTTTTACCTATTACCTGATTAAAAGGTTTCAAGTCTCTTACTTATTTTTATAATTATTTCATCCCTTCATTTCCCACACTCTAAACCCACATAAATTAATCTAAACAAACTTCAGAAAAGATGAACGATAAAAGAACACCATAAAGAACTCATTTCATCGGCCAAAATCAAGTAATAAAAAAATTTCAATCAAAAGCAGTACATAGGTGAATTAAATCACCATACTCTTCAATTGTTAACATAAACAAAAACTTCCGATCAATTAAAATCTTATTTCACCATACTCCTTCATTGTTAAATAAGTTGTACATGTTGCCATTAAAATCCTGTTTCACCATACTCCTTCATTCACACGAAAAAGTACTCAAAAAGTGTTGATCTCACACTTGAATTAATGCAAAAGCGGGGGAAAATTTTGCTACCATAGAAACTAGTTATTGCGTCCTTTGTTCACTCTATTTCTTGTCTAAATTGGGTGTATTCAGTCAATACTATGCTACCTACGTGCATCAATTACATTCAATTTTGCATATGTTTAGATTTTATCATCACTACCGTATATTCATTGTTCATAAATTACTTGCATCGGTACATTAGACAATGAACATGTTAAGTTGTAGATATTTTGTCTTATAATATTTGTTTATCATGAAGGAGAGAGAAATGGTTATGTGAAGTAAAATAACTAAATAACAATTTGAAGACACTCACATTACCTACTATAACAAGTCATTTTTATGGAGGGATTGTTTAGAGAAGATGAGGTCAAAAGATGGGAGTATTTTCGGATTATTGAAAGGTGGGATTATTCTTGGAAGATGTCATAAAGGTCGGATTATTCCCGTCAATTCTTCCTTTATTTTATTGGTAAAATAAGTAAATGTATTAATTAAAAGAGTGTTGTGGAAGGTAGTTGACATATGGTGTATTTAAACCACAACACTAAGCTAGTAGCTTACCATTGTATTAGTTTGTAGCTTAAAAATATTCTAGCTTGAAAATCTTATGTGGCAAAAGTAAGCTAGTAGCAACTAGCTTACCATTGTGGATGCTCTTATACTCCCTCATATTTCCTTATATCTTCCCCTTTTTTTTTGGCACAAAAATTTAGAAAAGGGGAAGAAATAAGGAATAAAGTAGAATAAAGTATTGTAAGTTGTGAAATTTATAGGTGGGAGAAAATAATAAAGAATGAATGATGAATAAAGAATAGATAAAATAATGAGAGTTGTTAATTTTTTAAGTGAGAGAAAATAATAAAAAATGAATGAAACTTACCAAAAAAGGAAAGAGGGAAGAAAATCAAACTTGTGTGAAAAAAGGAAGATAATAGGAAATTGAATGGAGTAAATGATTGGGATTTGGCCATTTGGGTGGAAAATAAGATCCACAAACAAGTTGAAAAGCACTTTTTATAAGAGACATATATGATCTTCTTCAGCCTTATTTTCAGCCTTATTTTCCCTCAAGTTTACCATGAGTCCATGAACCCCGACAAAAATTAATGAACAAAATCATGGCAAACCAACCCCCACTCCCTTTAGTATGGCTACTCAGAGAAAAAGGAACATATATCGGATGTAATATTTCCAATTTTTTTGTTTTTTGAGTATATATGTATTTTTTTTGAGCTTATTATCTCAAACTTTATTTGTTTTTGAGCATATGTTTATTTTTTTGAGCATATTATAGTTTATAAGTTAGATTTTAATATTTTTTTCGTCAAAACTAAAATTTAACTCAACTTATATACTCCCTCTTATTCACCATTTTCTTCCCTATTTCCTTATTCGGATTATTCGGGTTTTCTTCCCTATTTCCTTTTTTGGGTTGATTTGTGTAGTCCAAATTAAATTACATGTGGGGTAGTGTGTTTTGTGTGGTCCAAAATCGGTTTCTTATTCCTTGTGCAAAAAGGAAAGGGGAAGAATATAGTGAATAGGAGGGAGTATAATGTTTTTGAGTTTTATTGTAATTTTTTAGAGCTTAATGTTTAAGTGAATAAACTCAGAAACTTTATAGTAAAACTCAGAAATCTTAAAACAAAGCTCAAAAACTTCATTATAATGCTCAAAAATTATAGAATTGGAGGTAATACATCAGATGTATAATCCTCTTACTAACTCCCTATTTGCTACTCATTTTCTCACTTTTTTTTTTTTTTTTTTCACAAAGTTTAGAATATTAGTCGGTCCCACACCATAAAATATCATTTTATATATAAAAAAATTATTCATTTATGGCTATCATCAAAAAACAAAAGTATATGTATTCAAATAGATAGACTTACCGATCGTCTCATATAATAGTTACTGTTTCTTATTCGTTCTTTTTGGAAATGGAGCAATTGGATTTAGTAGTTTAATTGCAATTTGCAAAGGTTGTTTTATAGGTTGAGGGTACTAAGATATTGTTGTTAGATTTTCGCCATGCATGATCTACCCTTTTCAAGTGGTTGGGCTTCATTGATAACTATGATAAGATTGGTTCAGTATTGTATAGGTCACTAGACTACCAAATTTGTTTACACAATCGGAAATTTTTTGTTCTTATCTTACTAGTTGGAACTTGAAAATTTGTTTTTGTCCAAAATTCAAAGTCGTTAATGAACTCTTACAAATATCAACTAATTAAGATGATAAAGTCATCATTTACGATTTGGGTTTAAATTTCGTCAACAACATATCGACAACATGGGTCCCTTCTTACAAATTTTTTACACTACAAAAATTGAGAAAAAGTAGTTTTATTTTATGGAGATGACCTCGTAGTTACTTTGTGAATCCACTCGTCATGTACCTAGTCAATATACTTCCAAATTCGACACATTCAATTTTCTTCAACTTTATTTTTGAAATGAGTTTTGAGGAACTTATTTTTATTATAAACGTTTTCATACTAAGTTTATTGTAATACCTCTCACGTTATTGTACCAAGTTGTTACTGTAGATTTGTAGAATAAACAATTTTAGTGAGAAACTATTATAGTTTAGAAAAATCTGCTGGTAACCATTGATATAAAAATGGTTACATTTTCGTTTGAAATGGATCACATTCACCTCGTTTTTAGGTTGTGAAGAAATGTTACCCGTTTTCAGCAAATTGATGTAGAATAAGTAACTTTCCAGCAGTATTTTTGAAATGAAAGAGTCAACTACTTAGATGTTTCACAAATTTTCATTCAATATCTATCATAAGCTTGTGATGAGTTAGATAAACCACATCATTATCATTATATCTATAAAAGAGGAATGATAAAAAGCTGAGGTGACACCACCTCCTTTAAGAATTAAGGCAATGAAGCCCTCATATTCAACCTCACAAAATCAATTCTTTTTGAGCCAATCACGTTTTGCAATATGGCCACATCAGCACAACAACAACAACAAAAAAAAAAAAAAAAAACAAGGGCAATTAAATCTGACGTTTAATTACCAAAAAAAAAAATCAAAAGGTCCAATTACATTTCAGTTCAATTCTGACGTTGAATTACCAAAAAAAAAAGGAAAAATTGATAAGAATAATCCCACCTTTCACTCATCTTCCAATAATAATCTCACCTTTTAATAATCCAAAAACAAACCAACCTTTTAACCTTATCTTCTTTAAACAATCCTCTTATAAAAATGACTTGTTATAATAGGTAACTAGTTCTGGAGCCCGTGAAAATCACGGGATCATTAATAATTGACTGTGTTTAAGTATTTATTTGAGTAACTTATATGGAGTAGTCCCTCTCTCTCAATCATTTGTTTAATTTTAGTTAAAAAACCACTCACAAACAATTAAAAAAAAAAGAAATAAATGAACACGACTGAGGGAGTGGTATTTTAAAACAAAAGTTTAATACACTCCAAATCTTATTACTTCACATATAGTAAGTACACATACATATATAGAATTTAAATAATACTCCCGTCAAAATCCTAAAACTCGTACAAAATGGATAATTATGCTAGTCTCGTAAAAATATTTCTTATTGGGTATGCAAACTAATTACTCAAATTTCCACATCCATGTTAGGATCGCATTAACATATACATACCTCCTACAATAACATAATTAATTAAATTATCAATTTAATTAATTGAATTGGCATCTCCATTTAAGACTATTAAATATAAATACATGAACAAAAAGAAAAGGAACAAGAAGACACAAAATTCCAATAAAATACTCTAAATTATAGAGAGAACAAAAAAAACTAACTTTTGTAAGGACGGGTAATGTTGGTTTAGACAACCTGGTATCAAATAAGACAATATGAATTGGTATTTGGATGAATTTTATAGAAAGAAAATCAATGATTCTCAATTTTCTCTTTTGAGTGGCTAATGATTCTTCAATTGCCTCTTTAATTAACGGCTCTTCAATTGCCTCTTTAATTAATGATTCTTCAATTGTCTCTTTATTATTTGACTATTGCTTTGATCGGCTTAAAGATTATAGAATATTGGTTTTATTGTCGTTCTGGTGCATTTTAAAGTACTCGGCCCTATGTTTATCTTGCAAGAAATGGTCGTGAACTTTTATATGAGTAACTTTAACAATTATTCCAAATAATTCCAAAGAAAGGCTACATATATTTAAAATATCACATTTTGTGTTTTAATAATATACTCCGTAGTATATATGAGATTAGATTTGAGATGAAAAGTAAGAGAGTCAAGTAAGGATCAAAACTTTATAGGTGAACTTTAATAATTATTATTAGTAGTAGTAGTATAAGATGATTGAGCAAAACTAATTACACATTTCTCGGAATCACGTAATAAATAGAAATCTATGCATATACGATTCCAAACATAACTTCTTCATATTCGGTCATTCATCAAAAATTATAATCAAAACAATACTATTATACTTCATACGAAATATTGGCCTTTCCTAATTCATGAGAAAATAAAATATAAAAAAATCATTCAAAAAAAAATATTTATCCTAAAAATATAGGGAATTATAGAATACTATATTTGATGGAAAGCAAAAAAAAAAAATTGATTTACAGGCTTAAAAGCATTGGAATTGGAACAATGAATTGGAGAATAAGAATCGATTTCTAACTAATTACTAATCATGAATAATATTTATTATACATATTATAGCACTATGATAAGATCAAATTGACATATGTGCATCGTACTTTAACAGTTTGGCTAAGCAATTTGATTTGTAACTTGTTTGACAAAATAAAAATAGAATATAAGTGTTACAAAGGAGACTAAAGTGTAAGAAAGAGTGAAGGACATAATGCAACAACATGTCAACAACTTATTAAAGATTTTTCCTACCATTCGATATTTCAAATACACCATTGTTGCAAAAAAAACCCAACAAAAATGAAAGAGTCATCCAAACCAAGTAAAAATCTGTAAAGAAGATCCATGGCCATTATTTCCAATCTCGTGCATTGTTATTGATATGTGAGTATGTCATCCTCCTATAATATTAATACAAACACACACAAAAAATAACTAATAAATTTCTAATTAATTCAAAACATAATAAAAATAAAAAGTAAAACAATTAATTTAGTTCTCTATGTATACTTTACCTACCAATTTTTTGAATAAAGCTGAAAATTCATTCTCCTACAATATTAATATAAACAAAATTCGGTCATTCATCAAAAATTATAATCAAAACAATACTATTATACTTCATACGAAATATTGGCCTTTCCTAATTCATGAGAAAATAAAATATAAAAAAATCATTCAAAAAAAAATATTTATCCTAAAAATATAGGGAATTATAGAATACTATATTTGATGGAAAGCAAAAAAAAAAAAATTGATTTACAGGCTTAAAAGCATTGGAATTGGAACAATGAATTGGAGAATAAGAATCGATTTCTAACTAATTACTAATCATGCATAATATTTATTATACATATTATAGCACTATGATAAGATCAAATTGATATATGTGCATCGTACTTTAACAGTTTGGCTAAGCAATTTGATTTGTAACTTGTTTGACAAAATAAAAATAGAATATAAGTGTTACAAAGGAGACTAAAGTGTAAGAAAGAGTGAAGGACATAATGCAACAACATGTCAACAACTTATTAAAGATTTTTCCTACCATTCGATATTTCAAATACACCATTGTTGCAAAAAAAACCCAACAAAAATGAAAGAGTCATCCAAACCAAGTAAAAATCTGTAAAGAAGATCCATGGCCATTATTTCCAATCTCGTGCATTGTTATTGATATGTGAGTATGTCATCCTCCTATAATATTAATACAAACACACACAAAAAATAACTAATAAATTTCTAATTAATTCAAAACATAATAAAAATAAAAAGTAAAACAATTAATTTAGTTCTCTATGTATACTTTACCTACAAATTTTTTGAATAAAGCTGAAAATTCATTCTCCTACAATATTAATATAAACAGAAAAAAATAACTAATACGATTCTAATTAATTCAAAACATAATAAAAATAAAAACCAAAATAATTACTTATCTACAATAGATGGGTATCATTACAATTCCAAAAATAAAGCAAAATAATTAATTTAGTTCTTTAGCTATAGCTTACCTACCAATTTTTTGAATAAAGTTGGAAATTCATTCTCCTGCAATATTAATACAAACACAAAAAAATAATAACAAATTAACACAAAACATAAGAAAAATAAAAAACAAAACAATTAATTTACTTTTTTATGTATACGTTAGGTGATACTTTTTTAAATAAAATGGAAAATTATGGTGAATATAATAGTTATATATGTAAAAAATTCTATTACTAATTTTCTCAAAAATTTATGAATGAAAGGAAAATAAAAAATATGGTACATAAATACGGAGTATATATAGTAATAATGAAAGGAAAGTTAAAAGATCATTTCATTAAATAAAAGAAATAATGATTAAATAAATAACAAAAATAAATAACAAAAATTATGAAAGAAGATCAATGGTTTACAATATTTGTGTGTGTGTGTGTGTGTGTGTGTGTGTGTGTGTGTGTGTGTGTGTGTGTGTGTGTGTGTGTGTGTGTGTGTGTGTGTGTGTGTGTGTTTATACCTTATATTTTGTTAATTTTCTTAAATTGGTAATCCATGTCACTTTTTTTTTGCCATGTCACATTAAAAGTTGTCACGTCACAATTAAACGTGACATGTCACAGTTTTTAGGTTAGGCTTTTAATAAGATTTTATAGATAACACTATAAATTTCTTTTTTAATTCTTTTAGTTCATTACCAACCCTTTTCTCCTCTTTTAAATATCAATTGGTCTCCCTTGTGACGGGTTACCATTTGTGGCGGATATTTTGTGAGATAAAATGGTAACAAAATGGGTTAGTGGAGAAAGGGGACCGCATGAATAGTGTTGCAGAGAGAGAAAAAGTGGGTACATTGTGAGGTAAAGTGATATCCGTCACAAGCTTGTGACGAATATGTCATGTCTTCAATGAGATTTTGTGTTTAAATATCTCTTCATCTCCTTTTATCTCATTTGATTACAAGGCCGATTGATTTATAATCATTATTGTGCGTTCAAAGGGTGGCGTCACATGCAATCCACACTTATCTTAAACAAATAATTAGCTAATTATAGTATTATTTGAAATTATTTTTATTTGAAATTATAGTCAACAAATCAACGGGCTTGATGAATCTACAATAACAAGGTCTTACAATTTATTAAAGTCGGGTTTGGTGAATTTTTCAATGGTAACAAGCACAACTTAACCATGAAAGAGTATTATGGCATCTGCAGCTTACAAGTGAGATTTTTGACCATGTAAATCAAAGACGATCTGAATTTATCTAATAAACTAGATTGAACTAATACCATGTTTGTCTAATTCATTTACATTCTAAACTACGCTGACCTTAAAATATTCATGAAAAATGGCTACAACGAGAGCTTACCTCACAAATTTAACAACTGTGTGTGTTTCAAATATAATACGGAGTATTATTCATGGCTGAAAAACAATGAATAAAAGCATATAAATGAGTGAAGCTGATCAAATGCAAACCCTCCTACAATCAAAATAACTACAATAATTTTCAAAGAAAGGTAAACTATTTGACGAAAAAATCGTGCTTCGTGCTTCTGGAAATGGCTTTGATGCTCGCAGAGTCGCCGGACTAGCTAAGTCGTATAATAAAGGGACGAAAAGAATGTAGCACACTAACTCTCCAAGAAGCGTTACTTGGGATTAAGATTGCTGCTATTAAAGTGGGAGATGAATAGACAAGAAACCAAATAAATATAAATGAAAAACTTAAAAATTGGGAAAGATAATGACTTAAGAAGCTTAACCGTTTAAGCAAGTAAAAGGTAGAAGAGATTGTTTAAAGAAGATGGGATTAAAAGGAAAGTTTATTTTTGGATTATTAAAAGGTGGGACTATTTTTGGAAGTTGGCGTAAAGGTGGGATTATTCCCGTCAATTTTTCCAAAAAAAAGAGGTCCAATTAAATCTCACGTTCAATTACCCTAACCCTTTGTCATCATTCTCTATGCTATCTCACGTTCAATTACCCTAACCCTTTGTCATTCTCTATGCTACTTGAGAATGACAATGAACAATTAGAATTACAAATTCCCAAGAGACTCAATAAATTTTCCGGAACACAAGCCTATATTACTTTATAATTGCAAATGAAAATAGCCCAATTGTCTTCATACTGTCTTCATTTGCTAAACGTATACATCAGTTTTCATCACTTTCCAACCTGTAAACAAAGTATAGATTAGTTTTCACCACTTTTCAATAATTTCAAGCAAATTTCTTCTATTTCTCAAATGGCAATTGCACCCCTTACTATTAGTCAACTCAAATATGGAGTAAGGCTTACGGAAATGAATGTTAGAGTGGTGCACAAGTGGTCAAAGCCGGAATTCATCAACAAAAACAAGAGTGAAGATAAGAAGAAAACCGAAGCCATTGAACTTTTGTTTGTTGATTCAAAGGTATGTCTAATTTTTTTTTTCTAAGCAAATATTTCACATCAGATAAATACCCTTTATTATTAACTCCATTTGCAGCCAAATAATTCCGACAAACCCTAATTTATGATCCAATTTACTAATATTTGGCACTTGCTACACACTTGAAATTAGATGAATATATTTATGCAAAAAAAAAAGTTGGCAGAACGATATTTAGTTCAAGTTTAGAAAAGAACGTAACTTTATATGTTAAGTCAAAAATAAACAAATACCCAGATTAGAAAATGGGGAGATCTAATCAAATTAGATGAATATATTTATGCAAAAAAAAAAGTTGGAAAATCAGTTGGCAGAATCATTATATCTATAAAAGAGGAATGATAAAAAGCTGAGGTGGCACCACCTCCTTTAAGAATTAAGGCAATGAAGCCCTCATATTCAACCTCACAAAATCAATTCTTTTTGAGCCAATCACGTTTTGCAATATGGCCACATCAGCACAACAAAAAAAAAAAAAAAACAAGGGCAATTAAAAATCTGACGTTTAATTACCAAAAAAAAAATCAAAAGGTCCAATTACATCTCAGTTCAATTCTGACGTTGAATTACCAAAAAAAAAGGTCCAATTAAATCTCACGTTCAATTACCCTAACCCTTTGTCATAATTCTCTATGCTATCTCACATTCAATTACCCTAGCCCTTTGTCATTCTCTATGCTACTTGAGAATGACAATGAACAATTAGAATTACAAATTCCCAAGAGACTCAATAAATTTTCCGGAACACAAGCCTATATTACTTTATAATTGCAAATGAAAATAGCCCAATTGTCTTCATACTGTCTTCATTTGCTAAACGTATACATCGTTTTCATCACTTTCCGACTTTGTAAACAAAGTATAGATCGGCCACCACTTTTCAATAATTTCAAGCAAATTTCTTCTATTTCTCAAATGGCAATTGCACCCCTTACTATTAGTCAACTCAAATATGGAGTAAGGCCTACGGAAATGAATGCTAGAGTGGTGCACAAGTGGCCAAGGCCGGAATTCATCAACAAAAACAAGAGTGAAGATAAGAAGAAAACCGAAGCCATTGAACTTTTGTTTGTTGATTCAAAGGTATGTCTAATTTTTTTTTTCTAAGCAAATATTTCACATCAGATAAATACCCTTTATTATTAACTCCATTTGCAGCCAAATAATTCCCACAAACCCTAATTTATGATCCAATTTACTAATATTTGGCACTTGCAACACACTTGAAATTAGATGAATATATTTATGCAAAAAAAAAGTTGGCAGAACGATATTTAGTTCAAGTTTAGAAAAGAACGTAACTTTATATGTTAAGTCAAAAATAAACAAATACCCAGATTAGAAAATGGGGAGATCTAATCAAATTAGATGAATATATTTATGCAAAAAAAAAGTTGGAAAATCAGTTGGCAGAACGATATTTAAAGTTAATTAAACAATTTTATGTGTGATAAATATTTTTTTGGCAGAACGAAGTCATCCAAGCTACTGTTAGAAAACAACTAATTTCCTATTTTAGCTCTAAGCTCTCTGTGGGTGAAGTTTACACCATCCGTAACTTAACCGTAGACAACAACACCGGACTAGACAAGGCTACCCCTCATAGTTATCGTTTGAAGTTTGAGTTTTCAAGTAAAGTTCAAGCCACAACTAATTCATCTATTCCGATGCATGAGTTTCGTTTTGCTGATTTTAAGGATGTTATTGATGGTAGAGTTCCCGGTACCCATTACATAGGTATGACTAGGGATGTCAATGGGGCGGGGTGGGTGCGGAGGAGGGGTAACCCGCACCCGCCCCGCGAGTCTATAATGCGTACCCACACCCGCCCCGCGACCCGCGGCGGGTTGAACTTTTCAAACCCATCCCCGCCCCGCGGGGACCCGTTGACCCGCCAAATTACCTATCTCCTCATAAACAATTTTTAAAAATATAAATCTAAAATCTAAAATATACTAGTCGTACTACTTATACAAATAAGTTTTCGCAAAATATACATTCAATTAACTAGTACACAAGTTTTTCAAACCATGAAAGAGTTTTACAAACAATGAAACGCATGTCCAAAGTAAACAAAGCTGCTTGATCAAATTAACAGAGCTTCACTCATTGTTCCCTCAAATCATCTAAAGCTCCGTTAGCATTCTTACCAATTATCATTGGTTTGGGCTTTTTATCCTCTTGTTATAATTTTCTTTTATTATTATAGTATAATTACTACTACTTATTATACTTATTATAGGTGGGTTGGTGATTTGGAGATGAGTGAGGCGGGTATAAGCGGAGCGGGGACATGTGGAGCGGGGCGGGCGGGCGGGGTGGGTGTGGGGCGGGGTGGGTATGGGGCGGGTTTCATGTGATACCCATCCCCGCCCCACGACCCGCGACGAATGATACTTTTGAAACCCATCCCCGCCCCATGACCCGTCAAATCATTACCCGCGCCCGCCCCAAGTGGGGCGGGTGCGGGGCGAGACCCGCCAAAACCCGCCCCACTGACATCCCTAGGTATGACTCTTTCACTTATCTAATGTTTCGTCACTGGTTAAATTTTTCTTGCAATTTCTTTTACTTACAATTTTTTAAAATGTTCCACTTTTATGGCTATAGATGTTATTGGAAAAGTTTATGAGATTGGTCCAATCACTGAAACTACACACAAGCATAAGTGTCGTACCATTAAGCTAGAAGACCTTGAGTAAGTGCAAAGCCATTATCAGTTTGTCACTTCTTTCGCCTTTTTAATTGGCAAAACAAAATAAGGTACAATTTTGGGTTTGATGCAGGGGAAATCAACTATGTTGCACCTTATGGGAACCACACACGGTTGAACTCCCTGCTGCTCTATCTAAGCTACCTAATCCGGACCAGTCTAAAGTTATTGTCATACAATGTGTGCAGGCTAAAAGATTTGAGGGTACTATTACTTTGTCACCTTATGATGAATTGTTGTTTAATATAAAAAATAAGTTTAAATATAAACTTATAAAATTATATTTTTAGGTGTTTGGTGTGTCCAGACAACTTTTAACGCAATTGTCTTAACAAAGATACTAAATTTCATTTAAAAATTTGTATTTTAAAATTTTGATTCTAGCTACACCCCAACTCTCTCTGTATAAGGCATATTGGACTAGTCAATAATTTTGAGAATGAAATTGAATGATCATTCCAAAATTAAAATTAAACTTTTGTACTCCTTTTTTACAATGTTGGTATGCATGAATTGATTTGCCGAATTTCATCTTGATTTTACACAGATAATGAGGGTATGAAAATTGGTCTAAACTCTTAATCGATTTCATAAAAATTTGAATAGTGTTCATATTTACTAATACCATATTTTTAAGGCGCAAATTCTTATTATAAAAAGTCAATAAATTTTTATCAATAAGTTCTTTAAAAAAATAATTTCCTTATCCTAAAAATATCGGAGATAAATTTGTGCACAATGTGAAATACTCCCTTCTACTCTAAATAACTCTCCTATTCAAGGGGGACACAAGAATTAAGAAAGGGAGTATTATACGGTAAAGTATTTGTGTGGAGTAGGAGATTGGAGAGAGAGAAGGTATTGTGAAATTAAATAAGTATTGTTGTGGGGTAGGGTGATTAAAATAAGTATTATTGTGGGGGTAAAGTGATTAAAATAAGATAAAGTATGAGTATTGTGGAGTGGGTGATTAAAATAAGTATAAAAGTTTGCCAAATAAGAAAATAGGGAGAGTATTGTGAATAGACGAAAAAGGAAATATAGAGAGTTATTTAGAATATGAGGGAGTATTAAATTTTATAAATATTTTAATACAAAAGATTATATCCATTTATAACTTATCATGTCCACACATATAGTATATGCTAAAAATATCAAGCACTATTATAGGAAATATTTTTAGGCGAAAAAAGTTAGAGTTTGCCTATTTATTTAGTAAATAGGGGATATTAAATGATTAGTTTATTTTGGGCTTTAATTGATATGGACTAGTTTTATACTATAAAATAGTCTTATCAAACAATTTGTGAAAGCATAAAGTTTAATCTGAATTGAAGGTAGCTACCAGAAAAATGATGCTGGGCCTGAAAAACACACAACTTATAATTTTGACTAATTTGTTCGTGGACTCTTACACAAGGCTGCTTGATAACACAATGGAGGGAGTGAAGGCCCAAACATCCACTTGATAACACAATGGGGGGACTCTTACACAAGGCTGCTTGATAACACACTTTTTTTATGATTGCATGTTATCATTTGATGCACTTAAAGAGGGAAGAAATTTAGAATCGAACTGTAAATGCTTTTTCGTGGCAGAGTGAAGCTGAGAGAGTGAAAGAAGACAGTGTTGATAAGGTGAGTTGCAGGTTTTTGTTTAAGGCCTGTTGTTTACTGAAACAAAGCTTCAGTTCGTTTCTAGTTGAGACTTTATCATGGGAAATGGGGACGACGTAGTCTGTGTATCGCTCTCTAAACATCTAGAGTGATGCCATTATGTTTCCAAAATTGCGATGGAAATTGTGGATTTCTAGATGTATGTAGGACTGGAAACTTGATTATTTGACCAATGAATGTTAATTTTGGCATTAAGGAGGGATGATTTTGCAGGGGATTAAAGGGAAATAGGAAGTATGCAGATATTTGTATTCAGTCCTTTGAGAGCTTGTATAGCGCAAGTTTGAGTATTGACTATTTGATAACCTCGTATTTCAGAGGTTTACCTCCGATTAAAATACCGTTTTCAAAGAATATAAAAGGTAGACAAATGTTTGGTACGGAGGAAATAATACGGAGTAATCAGATTAATTTTATTTAGGATGTTGACTGTCATTTAGCTGTTTCGATGATTAAATGGAGTATGGAGAAATTATAAATGTTTGCTGTTTTGGATCTAGTTTGGGTGGGTTGACGTGATTTAGTTTTTGAGTATGGCCTTGAATTGATTTTGATTTGTGAACCCTCAGTTCGTTCATTGTTGCAGGAGAGACCGAGAGGAACGATAAAGGCAAGAAGGGCTCAACTCAAGACATTATTCTACAAGCCACGGGTGGTAACGATACTTGCTCTGGAATTACACCCGGAACAATTGGCGCCGTCTGTGGGAAAGACACTAGAAGCTAGTCACATTCATTCCCAAACAAAAAAAAAACAACAAAAAACCCACCCAAAAAGCTAAGAAAATGTCGAAACAACAAGACGCAGTCGTGACCGACGAAACCGCATTCTATCAAGATGATACTTTCAACAATTCTGGAGTCGTGCAGCCCTCCACCGGCGGAGTAATCCAACCAGAGTTCGGGATGCCAATAATACCCGACACGCCGCCGCCACCAACCAGTCACCATCATGGGACATGTGGTTGACGTAGCAAAACCGAAAATGCTCCCGGACCTAATCGATGTACGCCTGCTCACACTGTCACGCCGACAAGAGCGGCGGAAATCGTCCAGGAGACCAGGGCCCAAAACGTGACTCCGAGAAATTTGAACGGAGCACTAGGATAAGCCGACCAAACTAAGACGCCGGGGGAGCCCAAAGTGGGCGCGGTAGACTTAAGTCCTTCCCGCACTCGTGGGAGGACAGCGTCCCCGCCACACGAACGAGGCTTACCCCAAAGGAGCCAGAGGAGTCCGACTCAACAGAGTTGGAGGAGAAGTCCAAGTCGAAGAAGGAGTCCTTCCCGCTACGAGGAGAGGAACCGGATTAGGAATGCGAGGAGCCGATCGCCGCGTGTCGTTCGACACGTGGTCAGACAGCCCCTCAGCGCCTACGTCCTAGAAGTCCAGGTGCCAACTAAGCTCAAGTTGCCACCCCTATCATACAAAGGAGATAGTGATCCAGCCGACCACGCCGAGGCTTTCGAGTCTTACATGTCGGTATGGGAGCAGCCCGATGAGGTCTGGTGCCGAGTTTTCCCAACAACTTTGCATGGGATGGCTCAAAGTTGGTACAAAGGGCTTCCCGACGGCTCGGTATACTACTACGCCGACCTAAGGGACGCCTTTCTAGCCCAGTACTCTTGCAACAAGAGAAGGGCCGTGGAGACATCGGACCTCCTAACTATCAAACAGGAGGGGGGCGAGTCTCTACGAAGCTATGTGAAGAGGTTCGATGGAAAGGTCCAGTGATTCGAGAAATTAATCCCGAACGGCGGCCTTCGCGGCCGATGAAGGGCCTCCCAAGGGGAGACTTAAAAAATGAGCTCATCAAGTGCGGGGGCCTGAGCTTGGATGCCGCCAGGAGGATGGCCGACCAGGCCATCAAGGTAGAAGACTATCACAAGACATGGGTAGGCCCCAGCGAGGCCGAGCCCTCCGAAAACAAGAGCCACCGGGAGGACAACCCGGATGAAAGACGCCGTGGCAACAACGGGTCACGGTCCGACGAAAGACGCCGTGAGAATAATAGGTCACGGTCGGACAAGTCTGCCAGGAAACAAGACTCGACAAACGCCGGGTGGAGTTCGGGAACGTACCACCAGAGGCGGTATAGTGATAAAACCCCTCTCGTCGTATCAGCCGCCGAGGTCTTTACCCTGAGCAAAAGCGAGGGTCAGAAGTGGGAGAGACCCTCCAAGCCAAAAAGTGACGGTGACACGAGCCAGTACTGTGAGTACCACGGCCACACCGGCCATTTAACCAACGACTGCCGGCATCTAAATAATGCCATTGAAGAGCTGATCCGGAAGGGGAGCCTCGGCAAGTACGTTGCCAAAGGCCAAAAGACCGACGCCGACAGCTCAGGTAAGAAATCCGTCTTCGAGCGGATAGGAGTGATCCATGTTGTCATCGGGGGCAACGAGAACGGAGGGTCCGCTCATGGGCACAAACGGCACCTGAACGAACTATATCAGGCCATCAACTTTGTGCCCAACGCAGCGATCCCCGCTTCCAACATCCCCGATATAACCATTGGAAGGAAGGACTACGAAGGAGTCATCGCTCCTCACAGCGACCCGCTTGTAGTCAATTTGGACATATCCAACCACCTGGTCAAGAGGTGCACGATTGACACCGCGCGTACCACGAACATCATGTTCAGGGAGTGCTTCCTCAGCCTCGGCCTGAAAGTCAAGGACTTGAGCCCCTACACCAACCCACTATACGACTTCTGCTTCTGGGGCCGCCTGGTACCACTGGGATCAATCAAACTCCCGGTGACGTTCGGCGAAAAGAATGCGGCTAAGAATGTCCTGGCTGAGTTCGTGGTCATCGACGGCTCGTCCGCCTACAACGTTCTCATAGGCCGAGTCACACTGAGCGAGGCTGACGCAGTGATGTCCATCCGGGCCCTAACACTGATGTATGTCTCGGACCGGGGGGAAGCGCACAAGCTCGTCTCCAAAGACGAGAATGACAAGGTGGTCAACGTCCAGGTAGCTGCCAGAGGATGCAACATGCAATCCCTCAAAGTGGCAAAGAAATCAGAGAAAGGGAAAAGTCTATCCTTACAACAGGAGGGCGACCTCATGGACGCAACTAGCGGCTGACCGGGAGGGTGTGCCTTTGATAGGGCATTAGGACGCTGGTAATCTCGGGAATACCCTATGTAGCGGCGGAGGTGTCCAAATCAGCTGTGGGCACCCCGACGCATGTTTTTACCTAATGAAAAATCGTCCAAGTCTTCCATCAAAATGTTCATTTTTCCCCTAGTCACTAGGAAGCAGCAGACGACAGCTCGCACTGTCATATCGACAAGAGCGGTAGTCTTTATCAATAAGCAGATGCCGGCTCACACTGTCATACCGACAAGAGCGGCAGTCTCCATGAAGAAATAGGCGCCGTCGCAGTCACCCCAAGTAGTAGACGCCACGGCAGTCACCCCAAGAGGTTTGACGCCGTCGCAGTCACTCCAAGTGGTAGACGCCACGGCAGTCTCCATGAAGAAATAGGCGCCGTCGCAGTCACCCTAAGTAGTAGACGCCACGGCGATCACCCCAAGAGGTTTGACGCCGTCGCGATCGATCCAAGTGGTAGACGCCACGGCGATCTCCATGAAGAAATAGGCGCCGTCGCAGTCACCCCAAGTAGTAGACGCCACGGCAGTCACCCCAAGAGGTTTGACGCCGTCGCAGTCACCCCAAGAGTTGGACTTCTCCTCCAACTCTGTTGAGTCGGACTCCTCTGGCTCCTTTGGGGTAAGCCTCGTTCGTGTGGCGGGGACGCTGTCCTCCCACGAGTGCGGGAAGGACTTAAGTCTACCGCGCCCACTTTGGGCTCCCCCGGCGTCTTAGTTGGGTCGGCTTATCCTAGTGCTCCGTTCAAATTTCTCGGAGTCACGTTTTGGGCCCTGGTCTCCTGGACGATTTCCGCCGCTCTTGTCGGCGTGACGGTGTGCAAAGCGGGCGTATCGATTAGGTCCGGGAGCATTTTCGGTTTGCTACGTCAACCACATGTCCCATGATGGTGACCTGGTTGGGTCGGCGCGGCGTGTCGGGTATTATTGGCATCCCGAACTCGGTTGGATTACTCCGCCGGTGGAGGGCCGCACGACTCAGGAGAATTGTTGAAAGTATCATCTTGATAGAATGCGGTTTCGTCGGTCACGACTGCGTCTTGTTGTTTCGACATTTTCTTAGCTTTTTGGGTGGGTTTTTTTGTTGTTTTTTTTTTTGTTTGGGAATGAATGTGACTAGCTTCTAGTGTCTTTCCCACAGACGGCGCCAATTGTTCCGGGTGTAATTCCAGAGCAAGTATCGTTACCACCCGTGGCTTGTAGAATAATGTCTTGAGTTGAGCCCTTCTTGCCTTTATCGTTCCTCTCGGTCTCTCCTGCAACAAAAAAGGAAATTTATTATAATAATTTGATAAAATCGAGAAAATGAAATCTCTGACTTTGATGTATAAATAAAAAATTCATTAAAATACATATTTCATACTACATAACATCCCCTATTTACTAAAAGAATAGGTGGATCTCCAAATTTTCCCGCCTAAAATTTTAGCATCTAGAATTGGGCTTATTATTATAGTCTATTCTATAGATATATCTTGAACTATAAATGGATATAATCTTTTAATTGGATATATTCATAAAATTGAAATGCTTAGAATCTACACCAATTTGATATGCAAAAGATTTTCCTCCACAATTTTTATGATAAAAAATTCATTGATTTTCTATGAAATAAGAAATTGTGGATCAAAATCTCCTATATACTAAAAGATTAACAGATCTCTAAATCCTCATGTTTAAATTTCCCGCCTAGGTAATATTCTACTGATTTCCAAATTAATTAGTGTTCACTATCAATATTTACTAAACAATATTTATCTCTTAATTTATTTTCATAGCATCAATCATTTTTAACTTTTACATAAATAAAGCTAATAAAATACCGTCTTGGAATTACATATGCAAATTTTCTACCCTTTTCAAAATGGAGGTAAACTGCATTAGTTTAATTAATTGTCAAATTTTGTAATATCAGTATCTAAAATACCGTGCATTTGCATGGGAGCTACACTAGTAATCATTCTAATTCGATTGAAATGAAAATAGATTGTGTAATTACTTACCGATGAATCGTTGTTAGTGTTTGAAGTGGATTGTTCGTTGTTTGACATTGAATCGTTGTGAGCACATCGACTTTTTTTTTTAAGTGTTGTTTGTTTGGGGAGAGTTTGGGAGAAAATAGGGTAGAGAGAGGGAGAGGAAGGGTAGGGCGCGTCTTTTTTATGAAAAGTGTCGACGATTTGTTATAAAACGTTGACGACGTTTTACAGGCCTCTTGGCAAAATGTAGGGGTTTCATACCCATACCCATACCTCAAACCCATGAGGTATGAGTTTCCAATACTCAAAGAGAAGGGTGAGTATGAGATTGATACCCATGAGAATGAAATTAAAATAAGCAAAAATGTGAAATAAAAATTATGGCATAATGTAAATCAAATCTTCTCTATACTTATTTGATTAAATTTTTATTTTCATGACTTTATAATACTGAAATTTTCGATTTAAATATTTTATTTTACTAATTTTATTAACTTTTAATTGAACTTCAAACTCGTAACACTAGAATTAAAACAAACATAGCATGATATGAGGAATACGCATGAGAAATCAAGTTCCAACCTCATAGTATTCAGATGTGATTACTAATTCTAAACTTACTAGTATTGGTGCCGGTTTAGCTTGCCAGCTATCTCTACTTACCATTAATTTTTTTCATTAAATAAAATTACTTAAAGTTGCATAACCCATAAATTTATCATTAATATATTTTTTAATTATAACATATCTTAAAATTACGATGAAATAAATTTTGAGACAAATTCACTACTCCCGCTATTAATATTTCACTCTTATTAATGAAACAATATTAATGACATTTCACTACTTGCCCGTAATCATTGTTATTTTCACTACTCCCACTAATAATTATTATTCTTTCGTCACTCGCCTCATTTATATTGATAATTTCACTACTCTCGCCTTAATTATTGCTACTTTCACTATTGCCGCATTAATATTGATTATTTCACTATTCCCATTGTTGTTTTTACCACTTTCACTAATCTCGTTGATAATATTGGTACTTTTACTATTCAAATGAGTGATTACTATCATATAACTATATCAAATGTTACTACAATTTTTTTCTTTACTAACGAAATTACTTTTACTACTTAGGTATGCAACTTTAAGAGGATTATGTATTTATATAAATATATTACATATATGCATTAAATCAAATCAAAAGAATTATGTAATATTATATATTATGGAATCTAACTTGAATTATTTATAACCTACTTATTATATTTTTTTATGTTAAATAATTAGCATCTCTATACATCTAATAAACTATAAAGTTTAATAAAATAGCATAGATTTTAAATTTAATATATAATTTTATGATGATAATAATTAATACCATAAGTGTGCATATTTATACTAATTAATTATTTTATTTTAAAGAAAATGACCATATTCTAGTCTTCTATAAATAATTAGGAAAATTACCGGGCATCTTCTTTCTTTTAGTCTCCTTGAAATTGATCATCTTAATTAATTATTTTATTTTAAGAAAATTGACCATATTTAGGAAAATTACCAAGCTTCTATATAATTTAATTTTAACCAAACTATATAATATTTGCATTGAGATCCCTTAATCGGGTTCATCACACGGTGCTATTGATTTAAAATTATATATTATAATTAATTTGTATAACTTTCCTTAATTACATTGTCCCTTAGTTTCTGGATTTAATTTAATATATAGTATTGATTGATTGATATCATGCATGAAACAAATACCCCTCAAGATTTTCTTATTCTTTTAGGAATTCCTTATTACTTTCCTAAATTAAGGAATCGAGAGAAGTATATATGCAAAAAATTCTCTCTTTTACGTCACAAAAAAAAAAAAAAAAAAAAAAAAAAACACTCTCTTTTGTTTTATCTCTCATTCTAATTTCTATCTTGTCAGTCTCAGCCCGCCTCTCTCGTTGCAGGCTGCAAAGCAAATCCAGGTAACTCGTAGTTTTTATTCAGTTTAGAAACAGAACAATAGTTTGTACTCTCTACATAGTTTTATCCGTTTTTTTAGGCTACCCATAAATCCACGGGGTGGATGTACGAGGACACGGAAATTATGTACATCATGCCCATACTAGTTGTCTTGTGGGCCCCAATTATAGAATCTTGCAGTACACCTACAAGGGTACTTTGAGTCATTTCCAGTGTAGTAGTCTATTTACTCCGTGAATTTATGCATACCCTTTTTTTAAGGTGTGTAATGCGGATTAAGCGCGCGTTAATAACCCTGCAGTATCGTGAGAATATGTTGTTAATCCAAGCGTTATTAATGTATCTTTCTAAGCAGGCGCGTATGTTAGAAAAGCCGTTATTTTATTTGCCGCAAGTTTTATCTTTATTTATATTTATATATATTGATTTTGCTCGTGTGATTTTATTACGATTTAGCTAATGATGCTGTATTTTTCTGGCTTTTCTTTCTGATTTATTCAATTACCCACCAAACCAAGAGATTCAAACAACAACCCCTTTGCATCTAACTTTGTGCTATTAGTCTATGTTTGATTGGTATGGTAACAATTGGGCTGAGTTAATGATTCAAAGGACTTGAATGATTTCCTCTAGCTTTGTATACAGTGGCGGAGCCAGGATTTGAACTTAGGAGACGAAAAATTTGGGGGGCAAACGACTAATTTCATAAAGCGACTTCAAAAAATTTCGAAAAATTTAACTAAAAACTTCGAAAATTTCATCCGTCGAGGGACGACCGCCCTGCTAGCCCCTAGCTCCACCACTTTTGTATAATAATATCGTCTTAATCATTTGTTTTATTTTGTATTCTTCGTGATGGCCCTGATGGGTATTTTAATTAAATGCGAATAAATGATTGAGACGAATTTATCGTTAGGATATACGACATTATCTCACTGCCTCAATGCGAGGTAGCTCCCAAATTAACGCCTTTTGTGGAGAGAGGGGTGTTTCAGTGGCGGACTACTTCAGTAGCACCATGAATAGCTCCTAGACTATGCGCACAAATTGTTAACAACCTGAACCTGTGAATTATGATTAACAACAAGTCTCCCTTGTGACGGGCAATATCCGACACAAGCTTGTGACGGGTCAAGTACTACCCATATGCATAGATAAGACAAAACAGATTGCTACTCCCTAGGCACTCTAATTGTTACAAGCTTCTGACGGGTCAAGTACTACTACCCATGTGCGTAGATAAGACTAAACAGATTGTTATTCCCTAAGACTCTACTCTTCTCTTATGTACCCACATGGGTAATCTTTGGACTCGTCGCAAGCTTGCGATAGATATGCCCGTCCTGTTTAATAGTGAATACTAAATATATCTTGTTTCGTGCCTTTGTAGAACCCGGCAAAATGTGTATTGTTGAAAATAATCATTGGCCTACCGTCGATCATTCCATCCAAAAGGTACGTTTTTTACATTTTTTTTTTCCTGATGGCAAGAGAACCCGCAATTGCTACCTTTGATACGCACTAGGTAAACCATCGAGTATACGTCACATGATAGCCCGCAAACCACGTACACCAGGTCAACCACCCATTTTTTAGGGGGTGACAGGCTCGTGTCTAGAAGCCATAGCCTCTTGCCATTTTATCTCCACAAGATTTCTCTTGGTGAGACTTCAACCTGAGACCCTTGCGGGCTTTTTGGGATTTGCTAATGCCGAGTACTTAACAGCATAGCTATAGACGCAAGTCCGGACCAACCACTCACAAGTCAATAAGGGTTCCATTTTAAAATTAATGACTTGTCACTGGCTATGTTACTCCAACACGACACGACAACACTTTATTCAGTGGCGGAGCCAGGATTTCAAGTTTGGGGGCAAAAAATAACCGGGTCGAGTCAGAGTAACATAGGTCACCAGTTTGCCTCACTTGCTACTATGGGCCTCATTTTACTTGTGTGAGCCTGCTTTTCGCAGCTATGTTTGAAATTTCTTTAATTCGCGAGCACTGACCTCCATTTCTTCCGATGTCTTATTTTTTATGTCACTCTCAGGATCACGAAGCAAGTAGCATGGACATTCATGATAGGTTGAGTGAGCTACCAAATGAGGTCCTCTTGCTAATCCTTTCTTTCCTTACAACGGAAGAAGTTAAAAGAACTAGTGTTATATCCAAAAGATGGAGAAGATGGTTGTTGGGGTATTATCCTAAGTTATGTTTCGATGGATCAAGCGGGATGAAAAATTTTTGGTACGAGATTAGACATAATGTTGAGGAACTTGCCAAACGAAGGTCTAGTTTTATTAGACGAGTAGACCATGTCATGAAACAACATTTGTATTCATCAATAGATGAATTCAGGGTTGTTTTTGATTTGGATAGAAGTTGCCAATCTCATGTCGACAAATGGGTGGCTTTTGCACTAACAAAACGAGTGAAAAAAATTGAGCTAAACTTTGGACCTGTTTTTTATCGGTTTGATTCAGAGCTTGACTGCTGTGGTTTGGCCATCAATTACTGCAAGAGCGTCAATCATTCTTTGGCATCTTTGTGCCTGAAATGCGTTAATATTACTTCAGAAGTCGTCGAAAGCATTCTCCTTTCATGCCCCTTCCTTGAAAACTTGTGCATCAATAATTCTGAGTTTTTAACAAGCATAAAATCGAGTTCATCATCGTTGAAACATTTAGATGTATCTTACTGTAACAGATTGGAAACAATTGATATTTCTGCTCCAAAGATGGCTTTCTTCAGATACTTTGGCCAGTGTATAGAGCTGAATATTCGAAATGCCTCATCACTTTCTTCTGTCTTCATCGGTGGAGATACAGGGCATGAAATAGCATATGCATTTGAGCCCCTGTCAAAGTACTTTCCACAGTTGGAGGTTCTTTATTTACGGATACCATTAGGTGTGCTTTCGACTCAGGTTAGCACGTATTGCTGTCTCACCATGTCTTTTGTCATAAACTTGTATGAAACTGTCTCACATATAAGACCGTCTCATATATAAGCTTTTGTGTTCATTTACTGTCAATGATTATTTGCTGACTCGCTCACCTTAATCACTTCTTGCAGTATAATATTGGAGTTGAGCACTTGCAGTTGCCACTTTTGACTACACTTAAGGTGCTAGAACTACATATTTTTGGTGATCATTCATTCAGCCTCCTTGGCTGGACTCCCTTAATTGAGGCATGTGTGGTCCTTGAAAAATTGATAGTCAAGGTAATATTTTTGTTCTATATATTGTACTTTTGTTGCTAACGAGCCGCTGCAAATCTCAACGCACTCTTTTTAATCATTGTCATCCCTCACTAACACCTACCTTTCTTTTTAACATTGAGATCGTATGTGTCCAATCCCCTTGCCATCACCATAGGCAAGCTTTGAAATCTTGGCTGATGCTACTATTATCTAAACATGTTTTTCTACCTTATGGGTTTTCAGGAGTATTTCCTATTTGGTCTCATCAGGTTTCGGTTAATGCTACTTTAGTATCTTGAGCTTTAGTTAAATTGTTTTTGGTGTTTTGAGGTATGAGCTATTGTGCAATTTGATGACCTAAAAGTGTGCATGGCAGTCTTTTAAGACCCGTGTTCTCAGTGATAGCGATTGTTTCTTTGCCATGATGAATAGAAAGACCATCCTTATGATAGTGTTATTTTGTGTGCAGTTTGACTGTTACGACATTGGCCTTAATGGCAACATAACTAAACGTGGTGGTTCACCCCTAAAGAGCTTGAAGACCTTGGAGATTTTTGGGTACTGTGGACGCCGTATTGACATTGAGTTGGCTACTTATGTATTCGAGAATGCTGTTAACCTCCAGCATGTATTTGTGGAAGTCGAATTAATGCCTTATAATGTGTCTCCAGATTCCCCTATACGTATTAGCAAACTGAAGGAGATAATACCCGAGGGTGTTAGCTTTGTTTTGAAGGAATCCTAAATAATCATCGTCTTGAAACCGAAAGCTTTTGCTGCTGATGATTTTTGAATACTCCCTGTTCAGTAAGGTTATGGTATAAAAAACTCAAGGCACTTGTAATTGTGGCGGGAATAAAAGCCTTGATGCTCAATAACTTTGCCTCACCTTGTATCTAATTAGGGTGCAGCAATGCAGCATGGCACTGAGTTGATGATTCGCGGATAAATGGAATTCAGCTATTCAAGTAATGTCGAGCGAACTTGAGGAGCTTGTATACTAATCTCACCTTGTATTAATGTATTATTATAGTGCATCTTGTATTTGTTCTTATTTCTATTAATTAGAGGGAATCAATAAGCAAATTTGTGGTTTGGATTTGATTACTTGATTATTTGATTTGATGTGGGAGAGTTTCAATCACTGATTACGAACTTGAAATTGTATGCTTAGATCGAACAATGTCCTCAATTCTCCTGCTACGACCAGTGAATATCATATCGTTCTCTCCATACTTGATACACTGTGACTAAGAGAGGGCACCTCCTTTGTCTTTTGAACCGACGAGCACCTCTATTACAGCGAGAGAACCATTTCAGAATGGCAGGCAAGAGGTTTGGTGTAGTCATGAGTTGCCATCTTTTGACCAAATTTCATTATCAAACTTACAGTCAAAAAACAATTGAATCATAGATTCAGCAGCAGCATAACATAATGAGCAACGATTAACAATAATTATACCACGCCTCTGGAGATTATCAATTGTTGCTAGAGAATTTTTAATGGTTAAAGTAAAACAAAGGCATGCTTAGGGACATTCGTATAGTCCCAAACGAGAAGAACTCCCAACTTTTCCAACTCTTTTTCTTGCTGTCCATAGATCCCCATAGAAAAGCTTTGCATACTTTGTTAATCTGCTTAATAACAGATTTAGGAAGCAGAAAACAAGCAGACCAGTACCGATGCAGTCCAAAAATGACTGATAATTTCTGTGATTCTGTCTCATCCTGGCCAAAAGCAATTGATGCATTTCAACAGTGAAATGAGAAGTATTGAGATTAACTCACAAATACTTGAAAGGAAATGGTCCTTCAGCAAAACCCGTGGAGGATATGATTAGCTGCATTTAAGCCCGGAATAGTCAACAAACAGTAGGTTCAAACATTTGGCCACTGCATTTACTGCAGAAATATCCCCTCTAGTGAAGATTAAGAGATCACCCGCAAAAACAAGATGATTTTGTTTGACTCTAGAGCATTTTGGGTGAAAGGAGAAATCTCTCTCATGCACAACCTGCCTAAGCATTCGAGAAAGTTTCTTCATACAAAATATTGAACAAGTAGGGGGAAAGCGGATCACCTTGTAGTCTTAACTAGCTCCTGTGCAACTAATATGTTGTCAAAATTTGAAAAATGATCACAAGGCTTTGAAGCCAACTCAGTTTGACAGGAAAACAAATCTTCCTTACAACTTGATCACTCTATTACTCTATCAGTAAGATTCGAAAAATTTATCTTGTGAAGGCTCCTTACGGGTGCTTTGAGGGATTTCAATTTCCTCACAAGTCTAAACATAGGAACTCCCATAGTATCACAACCCCAACCTGGTTCGACTAAGTTTTCAAAAGAGGGGTGAGTACTCCAACATAGGAACTCCCATAGTATCACATTGACATTCCAACTTAAAAGCTTCATCGGGGTGCTGACCTTGCAAGAGGGGACATCTCTTGCATTTCAGTATGTAACTCCAAATCTTCAGGGGAAAAAGTTTATTATATCCATTTAACTTTTTCAGTATCCAGCATAACAAAATGATTAACCTCAATAAGGTTATGAGGCTGGTTTTCTTTAAAAGATACTCGTCTCTTTGTATAGACAGGAGTAAAATTATCCTCTGACCCTTTTTCATCGACAACTTGCACAGTAGTATCTTCAACAACTACAGTAGGGGAAACCTGCTCATTTTCTGCCACAACCAATGTCCCCTGTACACCCTCAGATTTCTCATCGTGCACAAGCTTGTTCTCCTTAGGAGCCTGCACAAGTTTCATAACCTTTTTAGCACATACTCGCAAGTGAGATCAGTATGCCCAAGTTTTTTACAGCAGCTGCAAAAGTAAGGTATCCATTCATATTTGATGCGTTGAAGTAATTGCCGACAGGAAGGAGTGGAGTGTTTACGAGTACATGCTCAGGTAGTTTGCTTGCCACGTCCACCTCAATGAGAAAATGATATCCTCTCCTTTGTAGTACTATAACTTGGTCTGCAAATGGGGGTCTTCCCACCCTATTGGCCAGCTTGCTTATTGCTCTTTCAGACCAGAAGTATGGATCCAAGTCAGGAAAGGTGACCCAAGCAGGAATAGTGGACAATTTATCCAGCTCTTGATGGAATGTAGGAGTCCATTGTTTCAGGATTAGGACAGCCTTCCCCATCTCCCATGGTCCTCCTTTAAGCACACCAAGCATTTCCACATGAGTTTTAAATTGAAAACAAAACCAGCCTTTACGATAACACTATAGAATTTGAGAAAGGTTATATTGTATTGAATGAATAAATTGGTACAACGACTATGCTATTTATACAAAGAGACGGAACCCTAAGATATCGAAACTTTACAACTTGACAGACAAGAAAGAAATTAACCTAAGATATCAAACTTGATACAAAAGATATCAATAAAGATACAATAAATATATTAACAAGAAATATCTCATAGACTATTTCCTAATACGCCCCCGCAAGCTGGACGAGGCAAAGGCAAGACCAAGCTTGGACACCAATGGTAGGAAATGAGGACGAGCCAGGGGCTTGGTTAAAACATCAGCGAGCTGGTCAGAACTCGAAATGTGATGAACATGAAGCTGACCTTTCTGAACCTGTTCACGAACAAAGTGAAAAGACAAAGCAAGATGCTTCATTCGAGAATGAAATACGGGGTTGGCAGAGTAATGTGTGACGCCCAAATTATCACAATAGATCGACAGTGGAGAGGAAATGGGAATGGCAAGTTCAGTGAGCAAGGAAGTTAGCCAATTGAGCTCGACAGTAGTCTCAGCAATAGCCCAAAACTCTGCCTCACTTGAAGAGCGAGCTAGGGCCCTTTGCTTCCTAGATTCCCATGAGATAGGGTTACGGCCAAGGTAAGTGATGTAGCCGGTCGTGGGAACATACACATCTTTGTCACCATCCCAATTAGCGTCACAGTAGGCATGGACGAAGGGGAGTGTGACGAAATAATTGGAGATCAACATGAAGGGTGCCTCCAAGACAACGGAGCAGACATTTGACAACCAATCAGTGATGATCAGTGGGTTGTTGCATATACTAAGCAAGTTTGTTGACAGTGAGCACTATGTCAAGACGAGTGATGGATAAGTACTGAAGACTGCCAATGACAGCTTGATATTCAGTGGGATTCGGATGGGGAGACCCATCAGTTTTGGTGAGAACAAGCGACACCTCCATAGGAGTAGGATTTGGTTTAGTATTAAGCATGTGATGCTTGGTGAGAAGATCAGCAATGTACTTTGATTGGGTGAGACGCATGCCATTGGAATTGGGCGTGACCTCAACACCAAGAAAGTACGAAAATGGTCCCAAATCTTTCGAGGAAAATTTTTGCGAGAGGGTTTGAATAAATGTATTAGTAAAAGAAGGATCAGGACCAGTGACGATTATATCATCGACATAAACTAGTAAGTAAATCAGGGTTGGGAATTTTTTATATAAAAATAAAGAAGAATCAGATAATGAGTTTTCAAAACCGTAGGAAACCAAAAAGGTTTTCAAGGTGTTATACCAGGCTCGGGGAGCCTGTTTAAGTCCATAAATTGCTTTAGACAATTTGCAAATATAAGTTGGGTGAGAGGGATCAATAAAACCAGGGGGTTGCTGCATAAAGACAGATTCACTTAAATTGCCTTGAAGAAAAGCGTTATTAATGTCGTGTTGGCGGAGTGTCCAACCACGAGTAATAGCAAGAGATAAAACTAAACGACCGTAGTTGGTTTTACAACCGGACTGAAGGTTTCATAATAATCAATGCCGGGTCTTTGATGAAAACCCTTGGCAACTAATCGAGCTTTTATACTTGTCAATAGTGTTGTCAGGATTGTACTTAACTCGATACACCCATTTGCAACCGACAATGTTTTGAGCAGAATTGGGAGGGACAAGAGTCGAGGTTTGGTTTTTGGTTAATGCCTGAAATTCGCCAAGCATTGCAACGCGTCAAAGAGGATGAACTAAGGCTTGTTTAGTCGTTGTGGGAAGGTTAGGAGGAGCGGATAAGGTGGTTGTCTTTGCATATTTGGGGTTGGGTTTGCGGATATTGTTTTGCAAGCTTGTGGTGATGTTGCGTTGAGAAGTGGTAGGAGAAGGGGAGGGTGCACGTCGAGGGGTGCGACGAGTGTAAATAGTATGAATGGGATGGTGTGGCAGGAGTTGTAAGTTCATTTGTAGTGGCAAGGGCAGGAGTGTGAGTGGATGGTGAGGGTGGGGTAGTAAGCCAAGGAGGAAGCTAGTTAGGTGGAGAGGAATCAGGAGAAGAAGAGGTGATGGCAGGGGAAAGGACCACATCATGGAATCAGTCAGTCGTGGTAAGGGGAGGTGTGGCAGAGGGCTCGGTGAGGACAAGGGATGGTAGAGAAAATCGTCTTCCACGACTTTGACATGGCGTGTGGCATAAAGGCGATTTGTGATTGGGTCATGACAAATATAGGCACTATGGGTTAGGGAGTACCCAACAAAAACGCAAGGCTTAGAACGAGGCTGAAGCTTGTGTTTGGTATAAGGTCGTAGCCACGGATAACACTTGCATCCGAAACTTCGCAGCTTGGTATAGTTGGGAGGTGTCTGAAATAATTTAAGGTAGGGTGATTGATTTTGCAAGGTGGGGGTGGGCATACAGTTTATTAAGTAAGTGGCCGTAGCGAAGGCATATGGCCAAAATGTGTCAGGGAGCCGTGCTTGATACAAAAGAGCCAAGCCAGTTTCAACGATATGACGATGGCGGCGTTCCGAGTAACCATTGTGCTCTGGTGTATGTGGAGGTGTCGTGTGATGTGTTATTCCATCGTTGGCAAGGGAAAGCGAGAGTTTTATGTACTCACCTCCATTGTCAGAATAACTTAGATAATTAGATAATTGGTAAATTGAAAAATTTCTCAACAAGTTTTTGAAATGGGTGAAAGCTTGAGTCGTGTCTGACTTATTTTTTATAGGAAAAAAACAAATATATTTGGTGAAATGATCAACGAAAATTAGGTAATACTTAAAACGGTCAAATGAAAAAACAAGAGAAGTCTAGATATCGGTAAATAGCAATTGTAAAGGTGTACTACTCTTTATTGATGTTTGCGAAAATGAAAGCTTATGACTCTTGCTTATATCGCAAGAATTACAATTTGACGAAAAAGTAAAAGCAATAGCTAAATTATAAGTAGTGCGTAAATAGTTAATAATAGGTTTGGACGGATGTCCTAATTAGTGGTGCCAAAGATGACCGTTGGAGAGGTGAGTGGTGTGTGCTTGTGCGGTGGGAGGAAGCCATTCATACGTGCCACTAGTGTTGATGGTTCCCTGAAGAAGAACAAGATCCGTCTTCATAGCTTTAACAAAAATACGAGGTGGGTGAGAAAACAAAATAAACATCATTGTCTTTGCAAAATTGAGAAACGGAAATAATATTACAAGAAATATTAGGGACACATAAGACGTTGTTAAAAAATAAATAAGAAGAATTGTGAGAAATAGAAAAAGAGCCACTGTGAGTAATTGGAATACCAGAGCCATCGCCGATAATTATATTGTCAAAACCGTCATAATGAGTATAGAGGGTCAGATTGTTGAGATCATTGGTGAGATGGTGAGTGGCCCCTGTATCAAGAAGCCACGATTTTGGGGAATGATGGGTCTGGTGGTGGGCAGAGTGGACCTGGGGAGGAGCTGGTGGTGACGGGTTGGTGGTGGTGGGTGGTGAAAAAATGACACTAGGATAGGCTTTCTTGAACTTGTAACATTGAGATATTACAAGTCCAACAATGCGGCAATACGGACATTTGTCCTTAAAGGGATTGGGATAAGTAGAAGCAGGGGTGTTTGGGGTGTGAGTGTTGGTGGCAGGGGTGGAGTTGGGTTGTGGCTGACGAGGGGCAACACAGTTGTTGTTGTTGTTGGAGTGATAGGCAGCGGCGTTTGCAGAGGCAGAAAAGGGAGCAGGTTGGGTTGTCTGGTTGTTTGTAATTTCGAAGTTAATGAGTTTTTCGTGAAGAGTTTCGAAATTAATTGGTTCATCACGAGCCATAATAGCATTGATGATGGGTTTGAAGGTGTCATAATCAAGGCCTTTTAAAGTCTTGGAAACGACATCCTCGTGGTCTATGGGTTTGCCCATTATAGCGAGTTGATCGGTGCAAGCTTTAACGACTTGCATATACTCCGAGATGGATTGAATATTTTTGGTGAGAGAGTTGAGGCGTTCTTTGATTTGAAGGATGTGGCCTCGATACGGGTTTGCGTAAGTGGCAGAGAGAATTTCCCATGCTTCTTGGGAGGTCTTAGCAGGATAATAAGCAGGGATACGATAGGAGGGATGGTAACAAGAAGAGCACCATAGAGGAGTCTATCTTGGCGTAACCAGGTCTGGTGGGCAGGGTTAGCTACGGTGGTGGGTTCAGGCTTGGGTTCGATGGCACTGGCAGCGAGTGTGGTGGTTATGGTGGGGGGTGGCAGGGGATGACTACCATCAAGGGACTTGATAAGGTCATACCCGAAAAGGATAGACTCAATTTGGGTTTTCCAAGGGAGAAAGGTGAGTGGGGTAAGTTTCTCGAGCATCGAAAGGTTGATGAAAACGAGAGGGTGGGAGGGGTCGGCGGTGTTGATGATGGAGGTTTGGGAAGTCATTGTCGATTGAAGAGTTGCGTATCGAGTTTGGGATCGTAAAAGGCTGATACCATATAGAATTTGAGAAAGGTTATATTGTATTGAATGAATAAATTGGTACAATGACTATGTTATTTATACAAAGAGACGGAACCCTAAGATATCAAAACTTTACAACTTGACAAACAAGAAAGAAATTAACGTAAGATATCAAACTTGATACAAAAGATATCAATAAAAATACAATAAAGATATTAACAAGAAATATCTCAAAGACTATTTCCTAATAAATACAACACTCTAAAATCTTATATAAAAGAATATTTTAATCAAAAGTAAACAAATGATTGGGACGGAGAGAGCAGTAAACAACTAATAAATCATGAAATGTGGTAGACATCTCCAAAATGTTATATATAGGGGTCAACAAGATGCAGATACATAACGTAAAATGTACTGATCACTTCTACTAAAATGAATACTAATGAGTAATGATAGAGTTGGGATTACACAAAGATGATGGAGGTAAATGGAGTGACCAAGCAGAGTACCCCAAGTCCGCAATGGCTCAATACTACCTCAATGTATGCGTAAAGCTAATGGAAGCAATCAAGAAGAAAATGAAATAACATTTCAATGACACACCAAGAAAAAAAGGGTATGATGGTATAATACAGAACATAAAATGTATGAAAGAAAAACAAAAGACTGATGATACCTAGCATCAGGAATTCAATGGCAAATCACTTGATTGACAGACCTATGGTCAAGAAGACGAGTTTCACATTCGATAAAGGTATCATATATAAACAAACAAGTAAGAAAGTTTACAAGTAGAAGTAACTACATGCAGCAGGATTTTAGAAAGAAATGTTAAATGCTATGGAAAAGGGATACCCACATGAATACAAAAAATCTCATTTGCTAAGTGGTACAGAGGTGACAGTACATTGTGAAATTGCAATTCATTAAACAAAACGTGATCTAGATGCAACGGACAAATTGAAAATGAATGGTGCATACTCCTATTTGCCTTTATGTACTCATAACTTCACAGAAATGAGGCCACTCACATATACTAAAAATGTTTGCTAAGACGATTAGACGCGAGATGTAGTCTTGAACCTCATAATCACATTCTCGCTTAGCTGAATTTGTAGAACAATTTCAGTTCAAAGGAAGGAAAAATGCCATGAACTAGTTGTTGATTCCACTGTCACAAATCAATATAAATAAGCTCATTACTCGCATCATAGTATTTCATTTTGCTGAAAGAGTTATAAACGAACAGGTGCCTTATTCTGGATCAATACATCCCTCCAATCTCCCATTTATCTTCATAAATGTCCATGAATGAATTTATAATTTAACTTACTATTGAAAACATAAAAAACATAGGTAATTGAAAACCCAAAAAAAAAATCAGATCAAGAATTAAGTACAACTTTCATTTAATAATATCCGTATGATTACAAAATTTGATCTAATGATCATCAATTAGCTCTATTACTCGTGAGATTCACGGGGTTAGCTATATTGTCACGTTGATGGTGTTATGCAAGCCCGAATTTGCGGTCGTACTGATCCCCGATGACAAGATGACAAAATGGATTCATAACGAAAAAAAAAAACACTTTTTATTAACCAATACCTATATTACCATCCCCTATTTACTAAATGAATAGGCATTTTCACAAATTTTCCCTCCAAAAAGCATCTTTATAAATAAGGTAACTAATAACAATTATATATACATTAACCAAGTAAGATAACTAATAATTATAATAATTTATTTCATTAACTTATTATCTTTTCATTAAAATTAATTTTTTCATCACATTATTTTTTTGACTAAACTCTAATCTATAATATTTTAATTAAAATATTTTAATAAAAATATTGTATCAAACTATGATTTACTAAAAAATTTCATTATTCTATTATTTAAGAATGACTTGACTCATACTATGTATAAAATAAAATTATAAAACGTTTTAATTACTTTCAAGACAAAAAATTGAGAATATTTATAAATTGGAATCATTAGCTTTGCGGTATAAAAAAATATTATTTACAAAAACATATTTCAACATGCTACTCAATTCTTTTAATTATTTCAATTTCAACTTTTTATTTCTCAAAGCGAAATGCAATGATGAGAAAAATGAACAACTAATGAGATACACTATTATATATATAATTTAGTAAAAATAAAAAAACTTTATAAACCGTGCATTTAATGCACGGGGTCTAACCTAGTAATATATTATCAAAGTATATTTTCCACTAATTACTAAATGGTTGCCCCATATTATTAGTATTTTGCCACGAATATTATTACGTTTATTAGTGTTTTTGTCACGATTATTGTTATTATTATTATTCTCTTCAAATTTCTTTAGATGTGTAATTCATTAACCTAAAAGATATTTTTCAAAATATAAATTTCTATATTTTTATTTGAGAACTATAATTCAAGGTAGATTGAATGGTTAACATTATTTTGAAAGATTATGTTGATAATTATAATTTGTGTTTAATATTAGATATATTTGTTTTACTTTTAAGTTTAATTTTTTGTTTAATTTTCTTAACAAATAAAAAGCAAATTTTAATATTTATTGTGCTTTAATTTGTGTTTAATGTTATGATTTTTTCAATTTGTTTTAAATAATATTGACGATGCGATATGCTTTAATAGTCGTAATAGGTGAATGGTGAACTTTAATGCTTAGTCTTGCCTTTTTATATTAGGGTTTTTCTAATGTGTGTCCTAAGGGCACATGTTAATAACCCATTTACGGTAAGATTAACAATATATTCTTATTAAATATGGTAAAAATGGGAATATAATTGAGTATCTCGTGTGAATTTATTGTTAATATTACCATAAATGGATTATTAATGTGTGCCCTTAGGGCACACGTTAGAAAAACTCTTTATATTATATATAAGTATGAAAATTAATAACAGCTATTAACTACGATCAAGTATCATATATTCATCCTAACTTAGCATTAATAAAAAAACATACTACTCTATTACTTAATTACTCTCATCTGTTTGACCCACTCAAATGTAAACCTTCCTCCCCAAACTAGCCCCCAAATCACTTATCATTGCATTCATTTTCGGGTCGATATATTTGGGAAGCCAGATAATCTTGTCGACCGGTATCTTACTGATGGCATACTTCAGATATTCAATAGTAGAGACTATAACTGCTTTACGTTGCTGGATGCGCTGGTCAACTGCACTAAGTCGATCCTACAATAGATTAACCTCAACAGTCTTCTCCTCCAAAGTAGTTGTGACTTTCTTCAACTTCAAATCTACACGGTGCATCTCTCCAATCAGATCATCAGACCATTTTTTGGGGTTTAATGAATAGTTGTGTTTTGAAATTGAATTTGTGCGCTGAATGGTTATATACACTTTTTGGAGGTTTTTTTATTGGTGAATTGGTACACACACGGATCACTCTCCCCACCCTTGATTTGGAGTATATATATATCTCCCTATTAGCAAAATCTCAACCGTTCATTTTTCTGAGATTGGTGGGAGGCGGGAGATGTCCCTCTTGGAGTTATCTACGCTTTGGACCGGCCTATCCTCTAACGGAGTTAACATTTCTATTAACTTCATCCATTTATTCTATGAATTTGTAAGCTTTAGTTGTAGTGCATGTACTCCTTATTTAGTGGGTCGAAAACCGATAATCACACAATCGAGACCCTTGATTAGCTTTGATGTATTGAATTACATTCTTATTTAAAAAGATGCTTTTTGGAGGGAAATTTGTGAGATTACCTATTCTTTTAGTAGATAGGGGATATCAACCAAATGGCTTTGCAATTCACGTGAATTGTTTAATTCATGTGTTTCGAAACTACTTTAGATCCCGTGCAATGAATGTGCGGTATTTATAGAATTATTATTTTTGTATTACTTAAACATGCTAAATTAACATTTCATTAGTTTTTCATATTTCACGTCATTATATTTTGATATAAGAAAAAAAATTGAATTGTAAATTTATTCAATAAAACTGAATAAATTTGAACTG